>NC_137466.1:120573764-121173764 GCF_964235325.1 Thermobia domestica | reverse complement strand
TTTAAAAAACAGCAACGTATCAACCACATTTCTCACATTATGCTGGAACAGCATTGTAATGGCAGAAATTTTGCAGTGATTTATCATAATTTTAGTGAATAATCTTACAGTTTACTTAATGAATCTTGATATTTCTATTTATTAGTTTTAGTGATATGTTTGTAAAATTATTTTTATATACTATACGTAAGGCGCGGATTTAAAATATGATATAGAACATGAAATATATTTACTTCAATAGGGAATCAAATCCGGATCTTAATCAAATCAATAGGAAACACGCTAAACTACTCAGTCTCAAATCTCGGTAAGAAATAACGGTAAACTATGATCGCCTATTCATAACGTTTCATTATTTCTTTTTTGTTAAGTCTGAAATGAGTCCTAATTTCATACCAAAATTAATTATTTGATAAGGTATCGACGAGATTTGTAGCGGGACTTCGATTCATGTTTCGCGGCACCCCGTCGCTCACGTGCACACAATCATACAAATCTTCCGATTCGGTCCAATGCCACTTCATCTGAACAGTAACAGAACAGGGAGAAGATAGGCAGGTGCACGTTGTCTAGTGAGACGTAGAGAGAGAGAGAGAGAAGAAGAAGAAAACGCATTGGTTCATATGTAGTACAGAACATACTTCCAAGAGTACCGTTAAAAACCTCTACACCTTCCGCATGTTAGCTAAGTACAAATTAGTGATTTTACAACTGGTTGCGGTTTAGAGATGTAGAAGTAAAAGAAAGAATATGTAATTGGTAATTTGTCAGCCACCAACGAAGTGTGTTGAGTATCATCCCAGACACTCATAAGAAAAAGAAAGAAAGGAAAAAAAGACACCTGTGCTCAATTTGCAATGATATGCAAAAAATATACGTTGCAATGTACTAGATTTTTAGGTCCTCTTATAATGCATTTGTTAAGATTATATTTGTTGCAGCACAGCTCTATCCCCAGAAGGCTCGTTTTGAGTTGTCAGTGGGTCATAGTACTCATCCCTATAATTCTTACTACGGATTCTATCAAAATTTAAGATAGGAGTTAGTTTTTCAATCAATTGATGCCAAGAGATAGTTGCATACAATGAAGGCAACCATATTATTCGCGTATAAAGATACATATGAGCAGCGATCAGACGTACACATCGCAATCGATAGACCTCATTGATCGGAACGGAATAATACTGATGAGTGTAAATCCTCATGCGTAGTTTTTTGAGAAACACAATTTTTTGTAAACCTAGATATTGATGTTATATGATAACCACCCCATTCATTAAGATTAAACTGACACTGAGGTAAAATAACCCCTCATCAAACTTTTTCATTATAACTTAGCAAGATAACAATACATACAATACATACTCGTAGTATGTTTAATGAGATATAGTCCAGAATTATGCTTAACTCTAAAATTTTCATTTTTGTTAAACTATATAATATTGTGTGAAGATAAGACGTATATAAATTGATAGATGGCATCGATATGAACTAAATGATATACATATAAAGACAAGCTTTCATGCATAGAAAAACGAGTTTTGATGTAGCTAAAAAGGATGTCATTCGTAGCCAATAATTATTAATAGTTTCTGCTAGAATAGTTTGTTTGTTTATTTATTTCTAAAAAAACATCGTTAAGTGCAGATAGTATCTATTGTTGTTTGTGTTTTATAATGGTGACACAAATCCCTCTAACAGTGACATAAATTTCTGGAAAAATGGAACTACGTATGTATCAAAAAATGAATTTAAAAAAGATCTAGATCAAGTTCAAAAGGCCAATTTTTATGCGATTCTCAAACCCAACAAGAGAAATAATTTGACAGGAAGTGGGAAAAAAATTACTCAGACCTATATATAAAAGTACTATTCCAGCATTCGCATAAACAGAACTGACGAAAACATCAGGGAAACCTTAGCAGACTATACTGTATTCGAAACTGGGATCTCCGACTGCGACCGTTGCAGCGTAGTCATAGAAAGGGTGTATTATTTTATATACGAAACTTGCTAAGAAAAGAGCGATTCCTGAAATTTCTTTTAGGGGTACATGATGGGTTAATGTTAAAGAGCTTACTTCTGGTTCAAGGGGTTTCTGATTCAATTCCGGGCCATGTAAGAGGTCAAAATCGTATCCTTAGGTTTCCTTCGGATTCTCTTATATTTTCTCAAATTTTCATTAAACAAATTATATTCATAATGATTCACATCACCCAGTTCTTTTAGCGATCAGCGCATTAATATTATTATTAAGTTATTAATATATATGAGTTAATAATATCATAATTAGTTACACGGTATTTGATGATAGAAAAAATTCTGTTAAGCTTTGAATATTATCAAGTTAAATCCATCTCTTTCTCCCTCTCTTTTGTGTCTTTTTAAAATTAATCTTTATTCTGGGGCATGTATACAGGATGATCAAACTTATCTATGAAAATCAGCGTCTTTTTGCTTATACATGTACACTCATGTCCAAAATTATTGTCGCATATCTATAATTGTCTTCTTGTGAGAATATTATTTGATAATGATTTCGCAGGGTACTTTTAATACTGATACCATGTGTATAATCGGGAAATGTATATTTGTGGTAAATTTCATAGGAAAGGAATTGTAAATACGAAAATTATAATGACTAAAATGAAATGTTGCTGAATGAACAAGAAAATTCTATTTTCGTTTTATTGTTCTTATTTACTGCTCTTTTGATATGAAATTTGTCACATGCATGTCTTTGCCGATTACACACATACTAATATTATAAGAAGTACCGGGCGAATTCGTTATCAAATTTTATTCGTACAAAAACATAATTATAGACGTGCGACAATAATTTTGGACATGAGTGTACATAGGTAAGTTATTGCAGATTTCACAACTATCTTAATTACAGGTATAATTAATGGTCTAATTGTGACTCTGTTTACCTATCACAGACTCTTAACTTCATCTGCTTCCGAGGTTACAAGAAATAGAACAAGAATGAAGCACAGTGTGTCACTGATGTCTTGGAAAAAGTTTTCAGGTATAGGGGGATAAAAAAGGAGTTTTATCATTTAATTCAAGACCCTACCAAGAGGGAAAGAATAGATTTAAATTATACTTAGAAGTATTTAGTAGGTTTAAGAGTAGATATTTGACTTTAAGGGAAGTCATGGGCAAAGATATCCATTAATCTACTGGAACCTTGTAATTTACTGTAGGCTGCTTGTTGTGTGTTACTCAGTATGTCAAGCAAGTGGGATCCAAACTTGTAATTATTATTAAAAATATACTCTTCAGCCCCTTACCTCTTCTTCACTTTTGCAAAAATATTGTTCAAATGGAAGAATAATTTTGTAATTTCTCTGAAGAATAATTTCTCTGGAAAAAACAAAATGCTTCTTAGTAAACTAACTAATATTCCTGATATGGCGTTCATTCGTGCCCAGTTCGTCGTGTAAATCAAGCAAGTCAATTGATTTGAAGGCATATTCTTTCACAATATGGAATATAACAACAATAAAAACTATTTTAGTAAGTGCTAGTTTATAGTACTAAATAATTACGAACAGAAATTTTAGTATGTATGTTGGTTGTCCTTGATGTGATTTGATTTTATCTAACTAAAATACCAGGAGAGGATGCGTGTTGTGCGCGATTTATAGAGCTCAACCAATTTTGGACCAAACTTGCATCGTGGTAGGACTTTTACTTCCTTAGTAGGGATGTGAAATATATTTGTGAAGACCTTTGGTCTCTGAGTTATAGGCCATCAAAGCTTGGGGGAGGGGGGATTTGAACTCAGTAGAATTTTCGAAGGAAGAATTAACAAGTACTAATTGCTATTCAGAACAACAATTAAAGGAAAATACATGGAACAGGGATATTAAACCTTAAATTGAAGTTAAACGTTAAGTTAATGCAGTAGTTACTTAGCTTTGCTTAAACCTTAATAAAGAACGACTTCTTTCTTCAAATCGCGAAACTCATTACTATGTTTCAGTAATATTTTGAAGTATCCTTAATATCTAGTCAATTCGCGAGGGTTGTTGGGGTAATGGTGGCTTAGTGGTAGAGTGCTCATCTCTGGCGCGTGGCTTCTCTGGTTCGATCCCACCTCGCACCAAGTTCATTTTGCAAGGGTTATCTTGCCAGTTTCGATATATATGCACAATTAATAATAATAATAATAATAATAATAATAATAATAATAATAATAATAATAATAATAATAATAATAATAATAATAATAATAATATAATTGATATTATAAAATGTCATCAAAAGACAGAATAATATACACCAACTAGATCTTGAATATTTATTGATCACATTATTTAATTTTTTTAGACTAATACCAATTCTAGGAAAGAGAAGTTTGGAACAAACGTTACACAATTTATTTTAAGCTTAACTTTATTCGTAATCAAATATCTAGTTTCTGCAGGATATAAATGATCATTTCCTAAGCATGTACTCTGTGGTTATTTTGTAGTCTTTGGTAACAAGCAGAACTTTTGACATATTGACTTTCGAAGAGAATATCCTTAAGCGTCTAGCATTCAACAACGTTTTGTTGTTAATCACTTAACGCATGACTTTTGTCAAGTTCTATTAATCACTTCAACACCAACTTCTATACTGCATTCTTATATCGTTTTATATGTTCGTTGACTAAAATATATTGCTTACATGATTTTCCGATCTCTTAAGATATTAGATGCCCGTGTGAGTTATCCACTACACACACATATATACACACGCTTTTCTTTGAACAGCTTGAATCCTTCCGATAGGAACCAGTGTTTTCTTGAATATACTAGTAACAGCACGCCTCATTGAGGTCATCATGACACATGCACGAGGCCTTCATCTCTCTCCTTTTTATTATTCTCTATTCTTAAGGTATTGGTACTGCAAAATGCTTTTGTTATTGATGGTAATTATTATAATGGGAAGATTGTCGTTAACTGAAACCTAGCAATACCTTGGAGAAAATTCGAATAGAAGAGGTCAAACTTTTAAGTTGGAGTTCAATTATATTTTACAAAGTTGAATCTGTGTCAATGTTAGAAGACAAAGAAGCATACACACAATCTGCTAATTAATAGTGTTTTCTTTTTATATACGAGGAACAGTCAAAAAGTTCCCGGAATTTTGTTGTATGTAGCTCTTTATTATCACAATATAAGTACTATATTCACTTAATCGCCTTCAAAGTAAGCACCTTCAGAACACACACACACACACACACACACACACACACACACACACACACACACACACACACACACAACTTGGTCCACCGCAAAAATGACGGAATTCCTCTCTTGGTTTCATCCGAAGTTCAGTCGTCGCTTTGGTTTTGAGCTCTTCTACGGTGGTGAAATGGGTACCTTGAAGGCCCATTTCTAGCTTTGAGATGAGCCAGAAGTTCGATGCTGCTAAACTATCAATATTTTTGAAGCAAATTTCTCCAATTTGCACATGAACGTGATGTTTGTGCGTTGCTCGAACTGCGACATTCCGTCGAACTGATCATCACACACTCACTTCTACGTTCAGCCACACTACTCATAAATTGTCTTCTATGGCCCGTTCACTTATCAAATTCATAATTAGGCAAACAACCTAAGGACTGTACTCTACAAGATTCATTGTGATTGGATGCCAAAACTACATAATCATTTCGGGAACTTTTTGACTGTCCCTCGTATATACAGTACATAAATAAATAAATAAATAAATAAATAAATAATCTGTTGCAATAGAAAATACAACTTAACAATTATTGCCGACAACCAACGACTTACATGTTAGCACCAGTAAAATTCGTTATCAATTTCCTCTAAAAATATACCTGAAGATTTACCCCCATGCATGTAATTTTATTCTATCTAGTTATCTATTGATTGATATGTGCGTTTTTTTTTTTTTTTTTTTTTTTTTGCACAATATTACAGTTGAACAAAAATTAAAGTCTAAGAGTTAATCAATTTTGGGCTACCGTAATTGAACGGATGAAGTTGAAAGTTTTGTTAAGTCATATTTTCTTGTCTGAGTAACATCACTTTTCTGATAAACTATACAGCTGTCCCCTTTTATCACTGAAACTTTCACAGTCATCTGTTGAAATGTACTGTCTTTCAGAATGAAGCTCTGACAACTTACTTCACTTTTTTTTTTTCCAACGGATTCACTATCTACCTATATTTTAGCACTTTAATTTTCATCCGTCCATATCTCATTATGCTACTCCTATCTTGCTAGTGTCATAAAGTAAAGTTTGATGATGGTATACTTCAGTATGAGTTCAGTGTTGCCAAATCTGAAGGTGAAAAATTAGCGAGGTTGTGCTTCAAAAGTAGCGGATTTGAACTATTTGAAGTCCAAACATAAAAATGAATTGTTTTGTAGCTATACACTTGTAATACTTATGGATTTCATGGGAACCCCTAGATTTGATAATACGTAAGATGTCTGGGTTGGCAAGGGTCAGTCGGCGACCGCAGTTTTGGACTGGTTGGCGATGGTGTGTTAGGGAAAACTTCATACTACATCAGAAGCAGTAGAACTAGAGTGTAAAATGACTGGTGATAGTATAAAATGGGCAAGCTTTCTGTTTTCCAAGAAAATACGTTTACCAAAATCAGTCTTGTGGATTCTGCAATACATTTTACAACGTGTACAGTATGCTTTTTCAAAGTTATTCCTCATTTTAATTTATTTTCTAAATTCTTTATCTGGGAGCTATTAACTTTGGAAGTTTTTATTGTAACTCCACTTACTCGTTATGTTGATATGGATAATACAGTAACACAATTAAATTTGCGATGTTCACGTTTTTCACACAGCTCTGTACAACTATTAGGCCTTGGTATTAACTGAGGCGGCAACACGGTCAATGATACTGCAACAACGCAAACTCAACTAAAGTCTATTGGTCATATCTGGAGATTAATAAGTATTAAAAGAACAGTTCAATTAGTATCCAACATGCTAGTTTTAGTAAAACTATTATTCGTTGTGAACAGAATATTCCATAGACGAAAGTTTTGCTGTATTATACAAAATTAATAATTTATCATTTCATATTCTTGAGAGTTATAGCCTGCAGATAAGTAACAGTAGACCACACAAACTAGCGTGTCACCCAATTAAAAATGTTGATAGCAAGGGAAGTTTCATGTTATAGTCCGCGTCACCCGAATTGGCGTGTGGCATCAGCCAATAAGCTCACCATAGCGTGATGTTACTGAACCTTCAGGAAGGACTCTAATCATTCGTAATAGATTTTGTTAGTATTTGTGGACAACTATGAATGATTAGAACAAAAAAAAATCTCATGTAGTTAGAAAATATTTATCATTCACGACCAAGAATGACAGGCTCAATAACATGGTATCTATTAAAGTGAAACTGATATTAAAACATCCCCCACCATCAAGCTCTTCATTATGATAGGAGTTAGTGTTAATATCAATAGGTAGTGTCACCACAAGGCGAGGCTAGAAATAAGATTTTCTATGCTGCGTCTCGTAAATTTTTTTTCGCATTGTCATCTCGTCTTGATTCTCGATTCTCGAAGATTTCTTCCTCGTCTCGTCTCGGTTCTCGGAAAGCTTTTCTTGCCATGTTTTGTAAATTTATATTAAAAAATTTATGTCCTGGTTTTCTTCTTAATTTCATCTAGAAGCTATCAGAATCCTTCCGGGTCACGAGAAGTTCACGAAAGGTATGCTACAACAACATTTACACCATATTTATTACTGATGTATATTGTATAATGATTTATGCATCTATAAACATTGATAAATATTTTTCGTATATACAATATGATTGAGTATAGCCCGCTCCCCCCAGTGATTTTTAACGAATCATAGTGATTCTAATGATTCATATTAATTCATAATGAATCGTAATCGCATGCTATAAAGATTTAAGATGTAAATCTTGTGGTAAGGAAGCTTTAGTATAAGTAGTAGCGGTAGTAGTAGTAGTAGTAGTAGCGGTAGCAGTAGTAGTAGTGGTAGTTAGTAGCAATAGTAGTAGTAGGAACGGGTTAGAAGCCCCGCAGGGGTTGGTTGGGTTCAGTTCTCGATATAAGTAGTAGTAATAGTACCAGTAGTAGTAGTAGTAGCAGTAGTAGTAGTAGTACTAGTAGTAGTAGTAGCAGTAGTAGTAGAAGTGACTCTTCCAGTTCCAGTGACAAAAAACTGGGGGGAGCGGGCTATACACAAGCCCAATATCTTTATCAATTTATAGTTTTCTCGTTCACTCTATCAATTTATATTAGTAGCTGTGAATTATGTAACGCTAGAACAGTCTGAGATCTAAGATTTGGGTGAACTTCTAGTGTTGTCCACGAGATTCGGAAAAGTTCGGGTCTCGTCTCGAACTTGAAAATGCACTTCTCGTCTCGAATTTGAAAATGCAGATGAGACGAAAAATTTCTTATCTCGTGGGTAACACTATTAGTAGTATGGTTAGTGAGATAGAATAACCTAAAATTATCATTATTTTTTTTAAAGTTTTCATTTTAAATATCTTTCTTTCACAGCTCCCTCGCGACTATACTTATGGTAGGCGTCTTCGGCGCGGAAGTCCCTGTTCGATTCCCTGTGGAAACTCAAGTGGTTCGGATTCCACGTAGCAGACCCTGGTTCGGACCCCACGTTAAGCTGTATGTCCACGTTTCATATAGCCTATCTGCTGAAAGGGATGTAAAACTTACCTAGCTCGGATTCAACGTAAAGCTGTAGATCCATATCTCATCTAGCTTCGTTGGTGAAATGGATTCTAAAACTCCAATTCTATCAACTAATTTAAATATCTTTCAATTAATGTTTTTCAGAGTTGTCCGAATATTTCTTATAAATAGTGTGCTTCTATATAATAAGTCATCATTTGATAGAGATATTGAATATGTGTGTCCACATATTAACATTTTGTTTAAAGAAGTCTTCGTTTGTTTTATTGTTATCAATTACAACAACAGTTCAGTGGCATGTTAAAATTATTTATTACATTTTCGTAATAATTCTCTTCGATGATGTCCCTACCATAGTAGAGTTTTCAGGACATAGTTTTGAAGGTTTTTAACTTGAAAAGCCATACTACCGAGCGGTACAGCTATCAAACTAGCACCTTTAATGTTTACACTTCTTAAACTTGTACTTGTTCTTCTCCTACTGCTCCTGCTACTAGTACTACACTTGTAGTCTTAGGATACTCACACCACTAACTACTATAACAACTAAGTACTACAACAATAACAAAACTACTACTACTAATAATAATAATAATAATAATAAGTGTTTCATGTTTTGCATAATTAGACATTGAAAAATTAGGGAAGCATATGAGACGAGACAAGAGTTGTGACTCTCTCAACCTGATAATATTCTGTCTCATCTCAAAATATATATCTGTCTCGTCTCATCTCGAAACTAGAGACGAAACAGAAATAATACGATGTAAAATATACAATACAGTTTGGAAAATTTGCAATATTCTGATCAGCATACAGGAAAATCTCGTAAGTTACGACGGAAAAATACATCCGATTAAACATCGATAAGCATCTTCCTTCTTGAATATCGCATACGTGCATAAACGCTAATACAATAAACTCTTTTAAAAAATACCACCTGCGTTTTCAGCATTTTTTTTAAACAGGAAGAGTCTGTTGTTTTAGAGATACTTTTGTACGTTCGTACGTATTGGCACGTTAAGTATTCTAGCCATGTTGGAAACAAGGAGAGGCAGTAGACAACATGCATATCCATTATGCTGTTTACTTTGGCATTCGTACTGTACAAGCACCGTTTTGTTTGAAGTCTTATGTCCCTAAATTGCTAGACAACCACATACGTGCGTGGAACAATGAGGAATATTCTATTGAAAAGTTTGGCACTATTTAAATCAAACAAAACTATGATTAAAGAAAATACGTAAGTCACTTCACAAGCAGAAAATTTATTAACCTAAAAATTGATTAATTTCTACAGCGATGACTGTGAAACGAAAAATCAGTATATATCAGAAAATGCCGAGAAGGAGGCTTCGCCAAATACAATATTTATTGTAAAACATAATTACCGTACTTGTTGGATACTTATTAGCATCTCTTTTACCAAACACTTACATTATGAATATATTTTACAGCAGTTGTTAACAGTAATGGCATGCTTTGTGATATACAGTACTGGTAACTATATATATATATATATATATATATATATATATATATATATATATATAAGAAGCAATTTCTTTAGTCATTTTTTTTAAAAAAGTTATTTGTATTTATGAAATTAGTATTTCAATCTAAGTCCATTTGAAACCTTATATACAGTATATATAAATTAAAAATATATTAGATCAATAGATTGTAGCACATGCCAAATTCTTTGGCTTGTTTAGTTTTGATTCTTGCCTTCACAGCCAATCAGAACGCCTAAAATAATGCATTTATGGTAAGTACCAACACTCTTTTCTCCTCTTTTGAAAGAGCTCTAAGTAATGGCATTTTATTACACAGACGTATCTTCCGAAAGTAGCTAAACGATTAGGGTTATTTTTTCGCAAAGCAGGGGACCGGGTTTTAATCCTGCAGCTAGCATTTCTGACTGAGGTTTCTTCAAAAAGTTTTATTTTAAACACATGCCCTGATATAGTACTTCTAATTAGAGATCTGGTCGACTACCTTCCAAAATGAATTTCTATTTTTTTCATAGTTTCTCAGTAGTATCTGAAAATTTGCTAATGAATAAATAACTATTTTTCTTCAATGGGCAACTGATCACTAAATCAGAACACTTCGTTACAGTCAGTACGTGACCTACAAACTACATTGCAGACACTAAATAAATCAAACGGTCGTGATAGAACAAGACGCAAGTTCATGTCTGTCCCTATAGATAATTTTGGTACGTACAGTAAGTGACTACATATGAGAGTGATGTGATATCAATACATATCCCTCACTCTCACTCATTTTGATCTTCATTTAATGTATGGTGCTCAGCGCCCATGTCGGTGCACTCGTGCCAGTGGTGTTTTGATGCCCATGTCAATACGCGGCCATTCTCACTTACTCAACTAATCTTCATGCCTCGGACGTATAACTCATCCTAATCTCCTTATAACAAAAATGATTCACATACTCCCAGTCCAAGGAATCCTTCTTGTTTGAATCCAAACCCAGGATATTTCACCAATGGATAAAATAGATTATGGTTTAGATGTACTTTCTCTTTTCCAGATAGATAAGTTGATAAGAGTTCATTCCCTCTTATTTTCATATTTGGTTCTCGCATGTTAATTTTTGGTCCTAACTTTTATACAATCTAATCTTCATGTCAAACTTCACTCAAAGTCAACTTTTGTTCACCTTGTCGCTCACATCAGTATTTGATCCTTACTTTCATTTGTCTTGACCCACACGCCAAGAATGGCCCTCTATTCTTCTTCTTAGCCTTAAAGTGAGTTTAAAGGTGTATTAACAATCAATACATGGCACGTGTCCCTTATCTTTGCAATGCATTTCGTAGGGGAGATAATATTCAAAACAATTCAATCATATTCAAGAGATAATTATTCAAATTTCCATTCAAAGACGAAATTTGAATTCTACTTACGAGGTGTGATCAAAAAAATACGATGAATAATTTTATTAGAAATAAAGTAATAAGCTGACATAGAAGATGATTTAATCTCCTTCAAAGTTCTGTCCTTGGCTAGCAATGCGCTTAACACAACGTTGAATCCATGACTGAAAGCATTTCTGGAAGGGCGTTCCGCTGCTCTGTCGTGGCCCTCTCAATGTCAGGAATGGTATTAAAATGCTTTCCTTTAAGAGTCTTCATCCCGGCGAAATTAAAATACCGCTAATTTTACAATAATTGTGTGATTCTTCAAATAGATAAAAGATAATCGAAATGTGGAAGAAGAGCGCCCTAGAGAATATTATTTTACATGAGAAACCGTTATTACGACTCATTTATCTGCTTTCGATTTCGAGCCATTTTCAAAATCGACACTTATTTTCGCGTTTCTAAACATCTGAAAACGGAAAGCCACTAGGTGACTTGTGATAATGGTACCTCACGCAAAATAATATTGTCTAGGGCGCTCTTGTTCCATATTTCAATTATCTTTTATCTATTTGAAGATATCACATAATGACTGTAAAATTAGCGGTATTTTAATTTCGCCGGGATGAAGACTCTTAAGCACGGTTTTAATGTTCGCGAAAATCCAGAAGTCACGTGGTGCTATATCTGGAGAACACAGCGAATGTGGATAGACAGGAATAACTTTTCGGTCAAAAAATTGCGGATCAAAAGCAAAGAGTAGTACGGCACGTTCCCGTGGTGAAGAAGGAAGCCATTTGCCCATTGCCCGTTGAAATGCTTTTCACAGACTCATACGAGATGTTTAGTTCTTCGGAAAGCTCTCGAATAGTCGTTTGTTTGAACAAATCACTTGTGCCAATTTTCCCACATTTTCATCTGTTTTTGATGACGAAGGATGTCTCGATCGTTGCTCATTTTTAACCGACTCCTAGCCGTTTTTGAATCCTCATACCACTTGTAAACAGTTTTCAATGCCACCGCTTCATCGCCATACACTGATTTTGACATTTCGTGAGCTTCCTTGGCATTGTTTTGCAGCTTAGAACAAAACTTAATGTTGACACGTAATAGACACTCTTAACACGTGCTCACTCTTCTGACTCTGGAAGCCAACTAATATGTCACAACTCGTTCAAACTCGACACTGACTGTACCAAAGATTTAGACTACCGGGCTTATTAGTTGAAATGGATGCAACATCGATACATGGCACTGTTCAACTACATTCACAGTGCTTTTTGATCATATCTTGCATTCTCAATTTGCGTCATGGTTTGGTCTCCAATTCTAACTCATTCTGACCTTCATGTCAATAGCTGACCCTGATTCGAAATTCAATCTGATCTGTACGTCAATAATTGTCCTGTAATTATATCCCAACCTGACACTTAATCTTACTATTCTTACGTTGGTTTGTAACATCCTCACGTAAGTCGCATGATGAGGATAAACATGTACATAGTGTGATTTCAGGTTGTGAGTGTAATGAAGTTGGAACATGTTTTGTATTTAGAATACCAGAAATTTATTCCTGAGTTGGCAACGAATGTCTGTCTTTCTCACTGTTTCCCCGCTTTTGCATGTCGAAGAGAAATACCGCTGCATTCTCACAGCGCAGCATAGCACACAGCAAGTCGTGATCATCATTATGTAAGCTTCTTTCAGTATAAAGACGCCCACAAGGCATTCACTCCTGACTCCTGCACCGTTACAACTTCTGGCGTATGTTGTGTATTGTGTGTGGAGGAGAGAGACAGCCGACCAACGCTGCGAGATTCCTAACGGTCTTCTCTTCTCCATGATTTTAAAACAACGAAAAAGGAATATAAAAAAGTACAAGGATGAGTTGGAGAAGGGAAGAGTACTACAATAGGCTTTTAACCCTACATAAGTCATGATTTTGTTCAGAGAATCCCATCAACTGAGAAACTGTTAGCCGAACATTTTTCACTGCCAAAACAGTACTGTTTTAAGAACTATTGTTTCTTCACTTTATTTTTCAAATAATGAAACATATCTGACCTATCATACACGGTTACAACAATTGAATTTATGCTGGAGCTTCGAAGAAAGTACGAAAATGTACACAATATTTTATTACATTATGTAGCGTAACACTATTTCTGCATGGCACAGTATGCAATTGCAACCCCCAGCAGATAACTATACAATTATCTCGCTTTAAAAAAATAAATAATAAAAATATAAAATAAAAAGGTAAGAAAATTCACACCTTTCGAGAGCAGTTGGCTCTTCAGAGCATGATAGGAAGTTTGGTGTTAATTTATATCATGACGACTCTGTAACGAAGGAAGAACAAAATGATTGAACTACAAAATTTAATTTCTTATTTTGCAGACTATGGGTTTCAGATATGATAGCTAGCGGCTATGGCAAACAAGAATCCCTTCTCAAACAGCACGTCGAAATCTACTTCTCCTGAATAAATCTAGGAAAAAATGGTGTAGTGGTTCATGTCCATACAAAGAGGAATTTGAGTGTCAGCAAAGATCATCATGAACTTCTAGACTTCATATGGTCATCCATCTATAATCAACCATGCAGTGGAAAACTTGAAGATTTGTCTATTGACTGATATATATATGACATAATAAGAGCATGAGATTGTACGAAATACATTCGTTATATTGAATGAGTTTGGTACACTTAAGATGTGTTATCAAGCTTTCAGAAGGAAGTTGGTGGATAGGCAAACACAAATGTACAGCATCAAATCGTTTTGTGGCCTTTAACAGCATTCACTTTTTCTTAGGTACATTAATCTATCTATCTAATCTAATATAAATAAAGAGTTTGTGTGTTTGTATGTCTGTCTGGCTGTGTGCGGCCTGGGGACCAGACGAGTGGACCGAGAGTTACCAAATTTTGGTCAGGGGTACCTTGGCCCAGTCCCAAATCAAGACGAAGCCCTTTTTTTCAAATTTCGAACCAGGGGTGGTTTCAGGAAAAGCGTTTACCAGAACCGGCTTGGGAATCAGACAAATTGACCGAGAATTACCAAATTTTAGTCACGAATACCTTGGTCCAGTCTCCAGACCAGAGTTAAACGTTTTTGTCAAAATTCGAACCAGAGGGGTCTCAGGGGGGCGTTTACCGAGACATGGTAAAAATAGCACAAAATGACTGATGTTAGTATCAAATCCATAGTTTTCGCGGTCGCTGAGATCAATGGTGATACTCCCACAGGCATTGACTTCCAAATACAGCCCCCGTGCGAAGCATGGTTATATTCAAGTAGTTCAAATAATAAAACTTGGTTCTTTTATTTAGAGTACAGGAAAGTTATCACAAATTATTCTCACGTAATGATGCAATGACAGAGAGAGAGAGAGAGAAACAGAAGCAGGGGTAAACATGAGGGGGAACACGGGGTGATGTCGTTACCTCATTTCCAAAAAAATATCTATAGCGTTCCCCACTTCCTAAAAAAATTACAACGGGCGAAGATAAGCATGGATTGACAGCGTGACGTCATGCGTCCCCCTACCTTTTCAGACCCACTTGTAACCCTAGATAGAAGTAGAAACTATGCTTTCCTGGTCTTAACTTAGAAAAAAATAATAACTTCGTTTTTAAAACAGAATTGCACTAATCCATATTTTTGAGAAACGTGCAACAGTAAACAAATACATAATTTTGTTGAAGTAGGAACATTCTTTTTAAAAAATGAGAAGAACTAGACTAATAGAGAGGACACATACAATCAATGGCATAACGTTAGGACATGAGGACCCAGGACTTTGAAATGCATGCAACAGATTTCCTCCTCTTAAGCTGCTCTGGGCACGAATGGCCAAAATCACAAAATAACATAATAATATATCATGTTCAGAAGGGAGTTATATGAAGTGTCTTTCAAAATCAGATCACAATTTAGGAATTTATTATAAATATTTTCCAAAGCATAGTCCAATAGTGACAAATAGAAATTGTCCATTCTGTTTAGTTAAGAGTTCTGAAACATCGAACACTGAATATGAAAGGCAATAACGGACTAAATTATCACTAGATATTTTAACGATTTGATAACGCATGCAATCTATCATCAGAGTGGAAAACTTCTGCAAAAGGGGCTTATTTTCTGTCATTTTCGAAGCGAGAACGAAACTCCAATCGTAGTGCGGGTCCCAATTTGAAGCTAATAAGCATGATTGTATTATTTCGCCGCCTGCTTCTCTTAGAATGGTTACGCTTGAGAAGTGGTTTGTGTCTGGAGGCCAATGCTTCAAAAGTATATACTACACTTCACTGGTGGAAGAAGGGTCCTACAAGATTTCCGGGTTTTAATCAAGCACTGTTCCCTTTCCCGGTAAATATACACATACTTGCCAATATAACGGTCTTCGTTAAAGGTGGCAATATCTTTTTCATTCACGTGATCTTCGTGATTACATACTCACCAACAGACAACGCAGCCCTGGAGGATCTTAATAAACGAACTGAATACCTCACTTTGAAAAGGAATTAGTCATCAACTCAGAGAATGCGTTTAGCTGGGTTTACTTGATTTTTCTTACATGAAAGAAGTATTTTGACTGAAAATAATTTTAACTTGCTTTAACCCTTTCAACTCTGATTTTTTTTTGTTTACTCATCGATTTTTATTTTTATTTTGTACTATTATGCCTTTTGACTTAACAAATGAAATACAATCGCCATTTTGATTGCGGCTGTCATATTTATATAATTGTGAGACTAAACATTTGTGTACATTAGGGTTGAAACATGCATGAAAATACAAAATTGCATTAACCGAAAATATCATTGTATTCTACGTAATTTAGAGTCTCGAAATACATCACTAAGAGCTGAAAAATTACTTACTGCAAATTATTTTTTTCCGCTAAAAATATAATAGCATACATGATTGAATTTCATCCATCGTGATAGAGCCTACAAGTATTGTGTGTAGCTTCCTAACAATAGATGAAAGCACTAAAGAAATAGCGGAAAATGATTTAGATATTTACAAAGAGTGCAAAGTATATATTTCAAATAATATAATTATGAACAATGTCAAGTAGACGAGATTCAGAATTAATGTGCATTGAAAGGTTAGTGATAAATATATATTTTCTGTTTTATATTATTATTATTATTATTATTATTATTATTATTATTATTATTATTATTATTATTATTATTATTATTATTATTATTATTATTATTATTATTATTAATTTTCTTTGCATTCATATCGTTAACGGTGTGTGTACTTTCAATAGAATAGATTCGAATTCATCATGACAGATGTAATCAAGACCAATGTTTCAAGAGGAGATACCAAGAAATTTTCTTACCAAAATTTAGCTTCCAACCTCTTATGTTAGCCTACTGCTAGCTAGGCCATTTGATCCCAAATACCTGTGATTAATATACTTCCAAAATATTTATTAATGGAGCATTTTAAAACCACCATGAGTTAATTAGGCGAGCTATTACCATTCAAGCTTAGCAAATTGGAGCTCCCGCAAAGTTTAACGTTAAATCGATCAACAGAAACCAAGTTGTTTGTAACATTCTGTTTCTGTGAAGTATTGTTCTTCACATTGGAAGCAAAATGTTGGCTATAGAAATCTGAATACACTTTTTTTTTTTCAATTTGCACTTCAATCGAAATTCCACGACTTCTTTTAGAGTTGTGAAATTTCAAATGTAAATTTCAACATGTTTTCTCTTTAAAATGAGACATCTAACAGACATTAGTCATTACAGTCGACTATAAATCATAAAAATTATGAATCCTAAGCACTCGCAGCCGATGGAATCTTTTTTCTGAGTGTTGCTTTGCTGAACAAAAGAGAGAAGGGCTCGAACATGTATTCTCAGCCATAGTTGGAAACAACATAATGAAAGAAATAATAATAATAATAATAATAATAATAATAATAATAATAATAATAATAATAATAATAATAATAATAATAATAATAATCGGGTGGGCAAGTCACTTAGCCAGAATGGAAGAAAATAGGAAGGCTAACAAAATTTTAACTGGAAATCCAATCAGGAAAAATCATTAGGAAGACCTATATGACAATATTAAGATGGATCTCGCAGAAATAGAAATATAAAGTAGAAATTGAATCCAGTTGGCTAAGGATAGAAGTCAGTGGAGAACTTTTGTGAATACTGCATTGAGCCTTTAAGTTCCATAAGCCTTCAGGACTATCCTAAGTAATAATAGCAATAATTAGAGTAATATTTTGAGTGAATATGATTAACTTCTGAATTCTATCTACTTCTTAACCTTGTCTTGTATATTCTATATTTCTATACGCTTTATCCACCTATGAAGTTTCGTTTATCTTCCAAAAAGTCTAAATTTTAAAATACAATCAAGTCAAATGATTCATCTTTTTCATACACGAACATAAATCTGAAGTGGCTTAAAACAGTGACATCGGTTTTTATGCACGATTTTCCGGAAAGCAGAACGCTACTTTTGTAATTTTGAAACTAGACAATTATTCCTTATTACTGTAGATTTCATTGTTTTACTCTCTTGAAGATTTTCTTTCTCTTTGAGTATTCAGCATGATGTCTGTGGTCCTTGGTTTCATGGGTTTCTTCATTTGTAAGTTGTTTACATTGAGAAAACATTATAATATTAACAGAAGGAATGATTCATTGCAATCTGATAGGAATAATATTAGCTATCGGTAGGAATAATATTAACTGTTTGGGAGGAATAATATTAGCTATCTGGTAGGAATAATTTTCGCTATTTGGTAGGAACAATATTAGCTATTTGGTATGAATAATATTAGCTATTTGGTAAAAATAACATTAGCTGTTTGGTATAAATAGAATTAGCTATATGTTATAAATAGTATTAACTATCTTGGAGGAGTAATATTAACTATCTGATAGGAATAATATTAGCTATCTGATAGGAATAATATTAGCTATCTGATAAGAATAATATTAGCTATCTGATAAGAATAATATTAGCTATCTGGTAGAGGAATAATATTAGCTATTTGATAGGACTAATATTAGCCATTTGGTAAGAATAATATTAGCTATTTGGTAGAAATAATATTAACTAGGAATAATATTAGCCATTTGGTAGAAATAATATTAGCTATCTGGTAGGAATAATATTAGCTATCTGATAGGAATAATATTAACTATATGGTAGGAATAATATTAGCTATCTGATAGGAAGTCGACCACATCTTCTTAACATGTATAAGTATGTAAGTGTGTGTCTATCATCAGGTTTTCGCATTGAAAGAAGTCTCCTAAACCTATTAAATTTAACACACAAATAGATCTATATCAGATCTAATCATGTACGAATCCGTTTTTTTTTCAATTTTCGACTCAAGTAGGGGTTATGGTGTTGCCACATGTTCTGGAGGTTGAAAAACTCTAGAGTACTGTGTATCTTAGAAGCCTTGAAATTAGACAACCCAGGCTACCCTACGATGTTGCACGTTGCATAGTGATTCGTTCTCGCGAAGAACGGACACATCTGCTAGTTTATAATAAGAATATCAAACCAGTAATTGCTTGATCGAACAAAAGAAAGTCATGAAAATCCCTAGTCAGGATGGTTCGCCTTGAGATTCGAATTCTGGAACTCCAATGTGTGAAGTTTGAACGCTAAGAGCTTACTTACCTAACTTGGTTAACAGAAATCATGGTGGTTGAAATTACTCCATTAATAGTATTTTGGAAACATATTAGTCAGAATCACTATAGAATTTAATCTACCATGAAGTATCACAAAGAAATAGTAGCCTATAAGGTAAGAAACAGTCTATATATTTTCAGCAGTTTTTCGCAGACAGTTACATTCTTTTGAATATATGTTATATAATTAGGAATCGGGTTTGTTTTACAGTCACTAAACTCCAGAGACGAAAACCATATTTTTACTGGCGTATTTTTTTTATTTTCAACTTCGAAAGATGGAAAGGAAATTTACTAGACTGGCGTTGTAAGGAATTTCCCGACAGATCAATTGATGAAAAGCTCCAATTTATGGAAAAATGTGACTGATATAACGACGTGTCCTGATGCTAATGCTACGAATTTCACCTAACCATACGCTCAAGTATTTTAAATTTGATTTTACGAATAAATGGTTTTCAACAATCAACAAAAGTTCAGCAAACAATAAATAGAAGTTCTGCAATAAATTATGATTTGTTGATAGGTATTAAAGTACTTGTCTCTTCTTTAATTACCTCAAAAATATTTCAATGAGTCAAACGAAAGGAGTATACGCACAAGACCAAGGAAAAAGGGGAACCATATAGAGTGAGAACCTAAAACTTCTGCAGAGATGTCTTGCGGGCAAATAAGACAAAGATCAGAGCGCTGAAGAACCAGGTTGAAACCGTCAAATCAAGAAACTGAAAAACCACCATCTTCATGCTAAGCTGACTCAATTTTGCAAATACTAATATATATATATATATATATATATATATATATATATATATATATATATATATATATATATATATATATATATATATATATATATATATATATATATATACAAATCTATTAACACTTACTTTCCTCCTATCAACAGTAAACAGTCAAGTAAACTTTATGTCATATATTTATTATTTTTTAAATATATGCACACGTATATTGTATATAGAATTAATTCAGTGCAGGCACGTACAGAGAAATTTATTTCGGGAAGAATCCAAAGCTTTCGGGGCTCCGAATTCAATATGAAAATAAATTATAATAAAATTTGTAAAATCACTCCTGAAATTAGACTAAATTTACAGAAAAGTCAGAATTTTGCGGCCCCTCCCACTGTGTGTGTCTCTAATCTAGTGTATATTCTAAAATGAAGTAAGTCAAAAGTCAGTAGCAATGGTTTTAACTTAGAACATAGAAAAATATTTTTGGTCAGGATTTTGCTACAAATTATCCGCTATGTATCAGTCTCGGTTACCCACGGTGTTGTGTGATTACTTTTGATCATTTTTCTGTGATGACATGTCTGCAAAGTTTAAACCCAAGAAACTTAAGGTTCGTAGCAAAACGACGCCTTATAAACTATATAATTGGAAAGGGAAGAAAAGAACACGTATTTCTCATGTAATTACAACAGGCAATAACATTTGATTTACATACCGTAACGTATTGCAACCTTCTATGTTCAACATTAGCCACATGATACAATTTTACCGTCGTATAACAGTTTTAAAAAGCTATAACAATTATTAACCCCCATTTGCAAAATTTTCACAATAACAAATGATGTGATATTCAGCAAAAGTTAAATTCGCAGAGTACAATGCCATATAAAAAGAAAGGAAGAATATGTACTCGTGGGAATTTTTTTTTTGTATTTCCCACGAAGATTACATGATGAAATTGCTGCAAATATGGGGCTCTGTATAACCGGTCTTCCTAATGTGGATAGGGAACCGTATATTTCCAGTTCTCAGAGACTGTTTTTCAGAAATAATAAACATAACAAGTTTCCTAGGTTTTAAAATACATTTAAGGTATATTTTCCTATAAAATTACTGAAATTATTTGAAAGAATAAACTACATATGCGATTTAATCATATTATATTATAAACAGTATCGTTCATATTTTAATGTACTACACGTTTAATCAGCACTAAAACCTTCCTTAGTTTTTTAAATTTGGACAAAGAACTCCTTTTGTACCGAAAGAAAGTTATAAGAAAGAGTACTGTTCAAATAAGGTGAAGTCAGGATAGATCGCTCAGGGGACCAGATGGTGGAGGGGGTGAAGGAAAGGGGGTAGCAACTTGTAACGAACGGAGAATTGGCATCTTTGCAAATAGAGTTGTTAGTTAAACTCAAGTGTCAATAGAAGCTGTTCGATGAGAAATCTGTTTTGAGTGAATGGTGCAAAGTAAGTGCATAAATTTCTCCAAACATTTGGTATAAGAAGGATGTGGTGTCAAGTAAGCAAAAAGAGGTGCTTACTTGAGTTAGTTTAGTGTCGAAAGTAGCGTTGTACGTAGATTACCACGAGTCTGGAAAGTTACATCCTAGCTATGTGGGTTCATTATTCCCTACTTAAGAGGCCTTATCGCTGCGGAATTAAAATACCACTAATTTTACAGTAATTATGTGATATCATCAAATAGATAAAAGATAATCAAAATATGGAACAAGATCGCCCTAGACAATATTATTTTGCATGAGTTACCGTTATCACAGGTCACCTACTAGCTTTCCGTTTGCAGCCATTAACAAACGCGAAAATAAATGCCGATTTTCTAAATGGCTGGAAATTGAAAGCAGATAAGTGAGTCGTGCTAGCGGTATCTCATGTAAAATAACATTGTTTAGGGAGCTCTTGTTTCATTATTCGATTATCTTTTATCTACTTGAAGATATCACATAGTTACTGTAAAATTAGCGGTATTCTAATTTCACTATGATGGGGCCTCTTAAATAATACAGTTCACGCAATCATAAAGTAGGAGAGATTGCGCAGACATATTCATTGAACTCAATAATGAAGAGAGATCGCGCATGTGGGATAAATAACATATTGTTCGCAAATGTCATACTAGAGAAAGTAATGCGAAAATATGCAGTAACTACGGTTGTGTTCTGTAGGTAGCTACATCAGCCAGTAGCTAAAGGCAGTCAGGGGACTAATTCCCCCCTGTGATCACTTTAAGCCACCGTGAAACTTTCAGTTATTCGTTGGAATGCATGAGAGGTGAACTCCAATGGCGTCTCTAGTATGTAAAATTTGGAAGGGGAGCATCAAAGAAAGTGATTTAAATGGTACTACCTAGCCCAACCCGTTTCTTCACTTCGATTTCATTTGTTACCTTTCTGCTTACCTTCACGGACCCCCTAAGGTATATCAAGAACTCGATTACAATTGTTTCACAGCCTGAATATTATATTCCAAAAAAATATAATTATTATTATTTTTGATATTCTGTCGTTAGTAAATAAATTAAATTAGAATAAAATATTGAATATTTTGTACTTCAAAATATTGGGGGACGCGTCCCCCTCGTCCCCCGCCAGAGATTCCCTGTTAAACTCAATCAGCTCCTTCAAAAATGGTCTCAGTTCCTCTTATCTTAGTGCTCTGACTATGAGCTTAAGGTAAATGTTTGTTTTAAAGAGTTTTCATCCATTAAGTAAATGTCTATTTCAATGTTGTTTATTATTTTGGTGGCACAGTTTATAATTATATTTTCATAGTATCAGTATTAAGTAATACATCGTACAGTAACATACAAATGTTCACAGTCAGTTGTGTAATGTTTCTAAAACATTTTATATTTTCTTAATCATACCAGCTTGTTTCTGCAGCATCACCGTTGTGCTCGATTTCCCCTTCCCCTGTAGAAGAAATTAAGCAAAATCAAGAAAAACGGTCACCACTAGCGTAAGAGCGGTGACTAGTATGCTGCGGGGCTATTATTGTGCACAAGGTACCCAATTACACACTGCGTCATTCTTTAAAATATTCCTTCAATATTAATTATTTTATTCGAGTTTGGTGAATTATGCGAAAACTATCCTTACTTTAGCTTACATCAGGGGGCAAAATTTCCGGTCGCCAGGACACCATTGGCGACTAGAAATTTAGAGCTGGCGACCAGTGTTCATTTGGAATGGTTTCTGCCTAAACACATAAGGCTCACCAGTTTCTGTTTCGCGCGAAAATAATTGTTACTGAGAGAGAAAACACCGAATATGAAGTCTTTCTTTGTCAAACCAAAGGAAATGGAGGGTGGAGTCTCATAATTTGTACGTGAGAGATACTGGCGACCATCATTTTTGGATTGGCGAGTACGTCTTGAAATTTTGCGCCCTGCCTTACATATCCTAAGGGAGGCTAAATGAGTGTTTTGTGTGCGTGTTTTTTGGCCAATAATAGAGTATTTTTACGAATCCTTGAAGTTAGGGTAATAAAATGGGCCAAATAAACTCATTAAAAAAAAAACTGAAGAAGTGTTTAAGAGTTCTCGAAAAGTCTTTCTAAAGGAAGGAGGGCAATAATTTCTATAATATTCGAATTTCCCTTACTTTATCTAAAAAGTGCTCAGTGTATCTTAATTAAAAATTAAGCCTTATTCTTCTTGTGCGAGAAACGGACACTTCTACTAGTCTGTAATGTGAATGAAGTATCTATCTATTCATCCCAAGATATACGAGGTCATTGAAGAACGTTACACATATAACATGTGATAACACCCACTCTACCTACTCATTGTTCCGCATTGAATTGTGCTGTATAGCACACGAGATTGAAAATATCCTATCCTATCATCCTTAATCCGATTTCTTCAGATTTCCGAGATGGATTTTGGAGTGCAGTTCAAATTCACCACGAGACGCTCTACTGTGTTTTCGAGGCATTGTTTATATTGTGATGATGCTGTGCGTCTTGCTTGCACCTGCTATCAGGCATTCCTGCTCATTTCTTCTTATTTTATTATTCATTTGCTGAATTTTCTTCCTTTAAAGGATTGCATTGGTAGTTAAATTTATGCAGCGCTTATAATCATCCAAAATCCGGTATTTTCGAAAATCTGGCACTCCTGAGGTCCGAAGATTACCGTATTCTTGAATGTCTGCTTGAATAGCATAAAAAAAATCGAAAATAGTTTATCTTCGTTCAGAGATAACAATCTATTTATAATTCACAGCATCTCCAAAAATAGCACCTACTTTTAAACTTGGTAAGTTTTTGAACACAAATAACCAAATCTTATTCTGTTATTGATATAATGAACTCCCTCATGGCTATATGGTTAGCGTACTTGCCTTCAGCGCAGGAGAATTGATTCGATTCCTGGTGAGGCTAATGTGGTTTGGATCACATATTAAGCTGTGGTCCACGTCTCATATAGCCTCGATATTGAATAGAACGCTAAATTGCAAATCAACGAACCGATAATAATGGCGTTGGTTAAAGTGTGTTATTCTTGCAGAAATGAAACATTTATTTTTTTTAGCACAATGTTCTAGTTGCTAATTAGTTTTAATTAATTTTATTCTCAACCTTCCCCCCTAAAACCAATGACACATTTTAATTATGAATCTTCCCTTACGGTTACCTCTGACTTTCCTTGACAACAGGACTGCTAGAGAACGTCCTCTTGCCAAGTGATGAAGTGTCTTTATGTTAATTTTCTCATTTGCTCTGTTAAGATATGTTCAGACCTACTTGAAATATAATAACTTCCTGCAACGTAACACATACACCATAATAATGTATGCACAGCAAAGTTTATAATAGAAACGAAAGTGAAATTAAATTAAAGTCGAAGAGTTCACTGGAACTTCTCTTCGTGGTTTCGAAAGAGTCGATGTCTTTTTTGAGGAATTATCGCAGCGTATCCCGTGTTCAGATAGGCTAGCGGTTCTGCAATCAATATCTAGCACGCGGAAATGGCACGTGGATGGCTGACTCCTTTCGTAGGGCTCTAAACACAACACTACTCACCGAGTGGAAAAACAGTAAATAAATCATTTCACCGGTACAATTCCTGATTTTTTATTTAGTAACTCATCTTGTTCACTCGTTTCATACAATCGGAGGAGTAGCTCATAAACAATATGAAATATTAATAATATTACAAATAATTCTAATCGGAGCAAGATCACCTGGCCTCTCTATATTTTATTAAAAATGGATTGTAGACGTTAGGGAGCACATCTCTTAAACGTGAATTCAAAATTACGAGATATTCTGTTTCATATTATGTTAATAATATATTTGCCTAAAATTGTGTTCGGATTCGATCAGTGTTGCTTCGAGAAGCACTTCCGGGATACGTAGTCTCCGTTCCTCGGGACTTGGCCAACCTCTTCGCCATTCTTGGAACTAAGATAAATTAAATTATGATTACATGTTAGTCTTCTGCAGGGTACGTTCTTTAGCAAGTAATGTCCCAACGTAGCCACGTTACATTTTGATTTTACTCCTCGCGACAAAATTTTCTGGAGAAGACAGTGGTTCGATCTCTGTTGCTGTTTGTCTCAACATCCACATCGTTGTAATCCAACCAATCCGATGATTTTTTTCGATAATTATACGCAAAGAAATTTCAATAATAAGACGATGAAAGTAATGGCATAATTACAACAAACTCTTGCTGTTCTGCTTAAAGACAATAGTGTTCGTAATAGCCATGGTATTTATTGATCGGAAAACTAAATCTGGAGGTTCATACTTTTCATATTAGCAGTATAAATGAAATGAATGTCTCATGTTTATGCCCTGTATGCTAAAGGGGATGAATGATTAATGAAGAGGATTGAGTACGAAAGAAGTGGTGCAATAACAGTGTGGGAGGAAATGGGAGAACCACGAGAAATCCCAAGAACACGACGTTGTCAATCTTAAACTCGCTGCCCAGAGATCGAACCCAGCAACAAGAGATAAGGTCTCTGCCACTGAGCTACCATGCTCCCTTATTAACATTATACCTAGGTAGTTACGCTGATCTATTGAGCTACAAATTTTGAGTAACAAGAATTAAAAAATGACTTGATTGGCTGGATTTGAGTTTATCGTCCAATTCAGCTCCGAGGGTACATGAGACGTGGATCTACAGTTTAAAGCGGAATCCGAACCATCCTGGAGCGTTCAAATTATTAGGATCTCCCAAAGGGAAGACTGACAATGGCGTCTCCAAAGTCTTTTAGGGGATGTTTAAATTAGATCGTTGAATTTTAGAGTCCTTTTTCCATTTTTTTTTAAAATACTGTAAACCATATAAATATAAAAGATCATATATTTTTAGGACTAAAATTCCTTATAATGAGTACGTCAATAAAGTACAAGATATCACAAATAATTTACAGACTTAGTGCTCTGTAACATTGGTGGAAATATAAACATATACTGAGGAAAGGGGAAGAAGACAACCTTGAAGATGTAAAACAAGGGAATAGCTCAGGAGGAAAATTGAGATCAGTAAAACCATACGTTTTCAGACCTTTTCTTTGTCGTGCTAAGTGGTTTAAAATCACTTAATATTAAAATAATGGAGTAAAAGCATGCTCAATTTTATATTTCTAGGCATGTGAGAAGCATAAGGAATAATAAAGTGTTATATGAGATCTGAAGAATCTTATCTTGCCAAAGAGATTATGAAACCGTGGCTATATCCTTTGCCCGGTTTCCTATCTTGTACTACGTACTATAGCATATTTGGCTTTGGTCAGCATTTGACTTCGACCCCAGGCCTCCTCTTTCGCCCGACCTACGGACTCGCACCTGATATTTCAGTCTTTGCTTCCGTTTTTCACACGACATGATAAGTGGTTAAATGTTTGTTTCTGTTCTAACATTGAGGTCATTTTCTACCTCAGCATAATGCTTCCAAATTAAACTAGCTTTGTGGAAGAGTGTACATCTCTGGTATGAGGGATCCCTAATTCAATTACAGGCTATATGAGCTTATGGTAAACAGTGCCGTACATTTCCATCAATCGCCCGTCTTCTTTAGCCTAAAAGGAATAAGGATGGGAAGATAAATTTAAGATAAGGATTTCTCTCAGCCATAAATGAAATACTCGTTAGACAAGTGAATGAGTAACTTGATCCATTTTACAATGGAAATCAAACTTCTTGATTACTGATATTTATACCTATTAATGAAAAATAGAAAACCTATAATGGCAATTGTCATACAGGTTGAGTCAAAAGTTCCTTACCACCCCTTATAAAATGAAAGCGAGTGTAGATAACCGGAATTGGTAATTGTAAGGGAAATGTTAGGCCGAGGGGGAACCTTTATGATGCATGTCAGGTGCACATTCGCCATCTTGCTGATTTTGAAACTCGCTCGAAAAGTTTGAATAGGAAGGGGGTCATGTAATATATAGGGATAGAATTTTTAGAGAAATTCAATGTGTAATCAAAATTAACAACTGTAATAATTATGAAATTATGATCACACGAAACTTAAATTTATCTGTTATTTCCAGGTGGTGAACTATGACAATAAACAAAGCCGACCGCATCGAGATCGCCAAGATGTGGGATGGTATTTTAGAAGTGCCCGTGCTGTATCTTTTGTTTTCAATGAAAGGCATCCTCAACATGCTCCAGTTTCGCACGTTGCACAGTGGCATAGTTACTGACCAAGTTCGAAGAGACAGGTACAGTCGAAGACAGACCATGATTAGGTAGGCTCAGAGTTGCCGCTGACGAAGGCACAGCCACAGCAGTGTTCGCATTGCTTGTTAAGTCTTCACAGCACAGCATACGTCGATTATCACTGGAATGCTACCTCGGTCGAACCTCCATTTGCAGGGCGTTAACAATGCATACGTAGCATACTTACAAGGTGAAGCTACAGCAACATCTAGCTGAAGATGTCCGAAATTGGATAGCGCAATTTTGTGAGTGGACGGAGGAACACTTGCAGCAGAACCCCAATTTTGCAATGCAACTTCTACACACAGATAAAGCATATTTTTATGTCATAGGGGAGTAAACAAACAAAATTTACGCTACTAGTATCCAGATAACTCCAAGTACATAGTCTGTGTAAAATGGTTGGTACAGGGAAAATTAAGAAGTGAGCAGAAATCTGGGGGCCCATTTGTTATGCCTGGGACTTTAACTGGAGAGCGTTACTTGGACATGTTAAAACAACTCATTCTTCTCTCAGTGTTGGCCCCGAATGGCAGTTTTTCCTTATTTTACCAAACATGATAGGGTAATACCTCATTATCTACTCGTTAATATCTGAATGAACAATTTCCTCTTCGATAAATTGGTCAACGTGGTCTAGTGGAATGGCCTATTCGTTCACCTGATTTATCACCATTGGACTTTTACCTGTATAGTCTAATAAAGCAATGGATATGGCGAAAAAGTTAGGAGTCTGGATTATTTGGTGCAACGAATACAGGACACATGTGCACAAATCACACCTGATACATTACTCTTTGTTCATACAGCTTCGGAGATACGTCTGTAAACATGCATAGCGCAACACGGTCAGCATACTGAACACATTTTGTAAGAGACAATTTGAATATTATGTGATAACTTTATAGTTATTACAGTTATCTTAAATCTGATTACACCATTGAGTTTCTCTTAAAATTCTAGTATTGTTTCCTTTTCCCATTTAAACTTTTTGAGCGAGATTCAAAATGATGGACGACAAGATGGCGGACGTTCTTCTGACACTTACCATAGAGGTTCCCCCTCGGCTTATCGTGTCTCTACAATTACCAATTACGGTTATCTTCATTCGCTTTCATTTTATAATAGATGTAAGAGACTTTTAACTTACCCTGTTCTGTAAAATATTCTACTGCTCGAGTTCTTCTCAGAGTCAAATACCTTCACATGTGATCGAAACCAAGATCACACACACAAAAACATGCGCGTTAGACAGTTGGTCAGGAATCGGTAGTTAATAATTCAAGTTTTATAATTGGACTACGTAAAATGTTTCTTTTTTTTAAAAACCATAAATCGATATTTTGATAGGAATACAGAGTCGATTCTAATAAATTAATAAATTAATGTCGTGATAATGTGTGCCTCGTGTTCATTCGATTTTGTGATATTTATAGTTTTATTAGCTTCCTGATTTCTCCTCTCGTTCTCTGTCTGTATAACGTATCTTTCTTTGTAAGCATTTGTGTGCGTGTGTGTGTCTTATATATTATATAATGATAAAAGCTTTCTTCTCGGAACTTCAATCGGAAGTATCTGCTTTCATTACAAATTCACTACATTCACATGCTATATTCATCTGATTGTCGCAAATTTAATCACATGCAAGAATAATTTCGGTTGGAGATGTTTCCTTTGAATATAACTGCATTCTGACTGTATTTCCATTGCTCTTTCTTTCCTTGTCTTTCTCCATTTGAAAGTTCCTGCATCCTCAATGTAGTTACTTTTTTATTTTATTTATAAAATAGTTTAATACACGTTCTTTTTATAGGACATTTAAAAGGCAATGCTGTTATGAAGTCTATCACATATTTATTTGATTAGTGAGTTAAAAACCCAGAGATTTTCGGTCTGAACCTTACTTTGTAAAGGGAGACACGGTTGCTCAGTGATAGAGTGTTCATCTCTGATGCAGGAGTCTCATGTTAGATTCTCGGCCATGCTAGCTTCTGATGGACAACAATATCGTGTCCATGAGTTTTCTCGGGCTTCTCTCGTTTCCTTCCACATTTTCATGCCACCTATTACTTCATAATAATTCATTTCCATTAGTCATACGTCTCCTCTCGCCTAATGAACTGTGGATAAAATTAGAAGTCCCAGCTTCGTAAAGTAAGTTCTGTTGTAGCTACTAATACTATTGAAGACGGTTGAAATGACTGCTTATAGGTTAGAGTGCTTCTTGGGCTGTAGCATCATCCAACATTTGCCATCCCGACACGTTAGCTTTTGTAAAAGTTCATAAAATAGTGTCATATGACTCATATAAGAGTATAAAGTCTTCATTTCAGGGTCTTATTGTTTCTTGTGTATTAGACAGGGATAAAAATGAAGGGGAACGTCGTCCCTCCATTTCCAGAATATATTTGTGGCGTATCCTCGCTTTATAAAAAATTACAGGAGGGCAAAGATAGGCACGGGGGAGGGCGTGACGTCATGCGTCTCCCTCTCTCTCTCTCTCTCTCTTTCTCTCTCTCTCTCTCTCTCTCTCTCTCTCTCTATATATATATATATATATATATATATATATATATATATATATATATATATATATATATTTAGATCCACTTTTACCCCTGGTGTTAGACCACAATCCAAAGCAGAGAAAATTGAAGGCATGAAGTACAATCTAGTAACAATTAGATCGAAGCAGGACAAATAAAAGCTTCGAAGCCTCTTATATGAAAGGATACACCTTCGTAACGTCAAGTTGAAGATTTACTAGGAATGTTACCAGAATAATAGAAGGACAATATAATATGCACATAGTGACCCACTATATATATATATATATATATATATATATATATATATATATATATATATATATATATATATATATATATATATATATATATATATAATTCACTATTTCTATCACATTCTTTCAGAAATTACTTCAAAATAAAAGGGCATAATTAAATATCCTATAAAAGAAATAGTTTGAAAATATATATTGTTATGTGACAAACTTCCTATTTCTATTAGCCCCGATAATACAATTTCGACAAATTGTAGTTTCTGAATTAGCAAGACAAATATATTCCCGTCCATCAGCATTTCACTGTCATTCGATTCAATGGTAAATCGATAGCAGTGAAGACCCTTTTCAATTAATCAATTAATCGAATATAAAATAAGGATGAAAATAAGTATATTGGTTTGCCAAAAAGATGTACTAAAATTGTTAGGTCATAAACTACAATTTACCGAATTTTATAATGAAAAAAAATGTAGTGTCCCCAACATGTTATATAAAAGAATGAGATTCAAGTACAGCATTTGTTGAAGTTAAGAAAAACATTGATTGATTGATTACTCTCAATTAGAGCATTATTAAAACGGGTAAGTGCTATATCAATACTAAGCTGTTATCTGAGAATCCTAATGCAAAGAAGCTTCTCAATTTTTGGCAAGGGATCTGTCAGTTTTGGCAAAATATATATTATGATATTTAAGGATTTAATATGATCCATACGCCTCCTGTAATATTTCACTGTAATTTAACAATGATTTTATGTCAGCAGATATTCCAGTGATTAGTTATGAGGTTGCTGAAAAATGTATTACTGAATAAAAACAATGACTAGAAAGATTCGTCAAGTATTTTGCATGGAATATTGTAGTGTACGGAGTAAGGTATTAAATATCACGAGAAAAAGGACGTAAAGTTTCTTGAAAATTTAAAATACAGATATGAAGAGAACGAACGTAAATCGGTGAAAAATCAACGAGGAGGTATCGACAAAAGTATATAAGTTTTTTAAAAAATGAAACAATTTCTTATGATTAAAAATAGCAAAATAAATCCTGTAAAACACTATTAGAAAATACTGTATTATAATGATTGCAAGGAAAATAGGCAAAAATGATGATAGGCATTAAGCAGTACTTAGAGAAAATACAATTCTAACACCAAGATGAAAACATTAGCTGAGATTCTACTGTATGTATATATATTAAATCACAGCAAGTAACTATCAGTGATGAAGAAGTACTAAACTGTTATTGCTGGTGCTGCTCCTAATAATAATAATAATAATAATAATAATAATAATAATAATAATAATAATAATAATAATAATAATAATAATAATAATAATAATAATAATAATAATAATAATAATAATAATAATAATAATACTGTGAAAGCACTTTTCAACAAAAAATTATCTCAAAAGATAAGGATGGAATCAGGATATTTTCCTCCTTATCGCAGCGTTTCTCAAATTGTGTTCCGCAAACCTCAGGTGCTCCTCGAGTTCTGCCTGTATAGTTCTCTCAAATTGAACATTAGTTTTTTTTAAATTAAATTCAGAGGGTTCTGTATCACTCACTATAGCTAAAAATTTCATGGATAGATTATGTAAATAATAGATTATGCAATAAGTAGAGATTACACAAATTTTAATAGCTTATGTAAATTGTATATTCTCGAAAGCATTCAATTATTTTTAAAAATCTAATGTGATTTTTTTCTATTAATGTAATATAAAACAAGGGAATTACAATTAATACTTTTAAAAAAGCTAAGGATACTGGTATTAAGATATGCTAAAAACAAATAGCAGGGTTAAATGTACTCCACATAAAGGGGTTTGAATAGTATACAAACAACCTGACGTATAGGTAAGTTGGCTTGTATATTACAAAGGAGTCATTGAGTTATAAGTAATACATGGGATCCTATTTTTGATATCTTGGGATCCAGTGGATAGATTACCTCCATTAAAAACTCGATAGATGGCTTTTGACCCCTCTAAATATTGACCAAAATTGAGAACCCAATCGAGGGAAAGATTATTCGAAAGATCTAGGCGCAGATCGGAGAACAATATTAAGACAGACCTTATAGAAATAGGAATACAGAGTAGAAACTGAATCCAATTGGCTAAGGACAGGAATCAATGGAAATCTTTTATATATAAAAAAAGACCTTTAACAATCTTTATGGAAACCTCCGGGTCCCATAGGTCATAGAATAAGTGTGTGAGTGAGTAACATGTTGATCAAAAGAGATGACGATCGTTTGTCTCTCAGACGGACGGACAGATATGGTAAATATATAAAGGACAATGTAAACCAAACTCTTTAAAAATATTTTCGAAGGGAACAATTTAGTGGTATGCAAAACATTCTGACTAATAACAGTGGTCCCAGTTGAAATAAGTTTGAGGAACGTTGTCTTAGAGGATTCCTTGTGAATTTATATATCACGAATGACAGAACAAACTAAAATATAAAATTTTAAACTCCCTTACGAACTAGTCCTTAGGGAGTACTAAATACGAAATGATACTTTAAATTTTTGAAGTGCTGTTTATTATTACGTAATTTACCACTCTTCAATTATTAAGGCATTCTACAGCCACGCAAAAAGAGAATAATACTCCAAGCTCACTAACTACTTTTTCTCAATATTTTTTATGTAGGCCAAAATTTTGATATACTTATTTTTTATAAGTAATAAATAAAGGCAAACCGTGGGTGTGGAGAAAAATGGAGAGAATGAGTTGGGTCGAGCGGGAAACGAATGAGAGGGTATTAGAAATGGTGGCGAAGAAAAGAACAGTCTTAGATATTATTGAGAGGAGGTAGAGAAACTTATTGGGACATTAATTAAGAAGGAACTGTATCATGAGGGACGTGCTAGAGGGTATGGTAGCAGGAACGAGAGGGAGGGGCGAAGGAAACTACGGTTAATGGACGATATAAAAAAATGTACGTGAAAACGAAGAGGTTAGCGGAAAACCGTGGAGCACGGAAGCTTCTCAGTTGCGGCAAGCGACCTGACAATAATGGCAGAATACCTATGAAGATGATGACTATCTATATATCACAGTGCTATGTTTATATGTTTGTGGTCAAGAAAGGTTTATAAGTTTGTGCCCAGTCCTTTCGACAGTGAGTTCTCGGGCACCATAATCTCTAGAAAGATGTCGTTTTCGCTGATCGATTGCAAATTTTGTGTAGATTGTTTAGTTCTAATTAAATATTTAAAAAAATATATGACCATTATTTCTATTACATTTTCAGGAGTACACTGGAAGTGTTGATATTTTAAAAAAGTAATGCATCATATCCTACGAGTTATACATTCCAAAATCACACATTTGTACAAGGGGTTGTATATCTCTCAGGCGTTTGTTCATGGTAAATGATAACGAAAAACGAAAAATAACCATTTCTCCAGTCTAAGATGTATCTTTATTGTTTGGAGGGTTTTTGCCCGATGAACACCATATATTACTGACATTATAATTAATTGTGTGTGTAATGTATTTGCTTATTACATACTGCATGCAAGAAGAAAGAAAACACTGATCGTACATGAATTAGAAACTCCAACCGAAAGTGTGCTCGAATCTTGAAAAGGGTGCGAGATATTAAAAAGATAATTTTTCCTTTATGCTACCCCTTGCCGATTTTTATCAAGACGTCTTTCACTTATGTCTGTAAAGGGACATGTACAGATTTGTGAGGAATGAGAAGGAGATTCATGCTCATATGCGAATGATGCTCTGTGTAGAGAGCGCAGATTCAGCTAGTAAACGTATTTAAAAACAGAAATTATCAATCATTCATGAATCTAATTTTAATTTAATTAAACCACAATCAGTTATCGCCTTCTAGTATAATAAAATCGAACCAGTATATGACACATTCTTGTTATTTTCCAGTGAAAACATTAACAGAGAAAAGCAAGCAAGTGCTAACGAAGTGTGATTCCCACTATTTGTACACTATAATTATGATGACACTCTTTTTCTTGAATGTCAAACTCCTTGTTACTTTTTCTTAACTTTGATTGTTTTCAGATAACAATATTTATTTTTTTTTCATCTGTTTGCTCATTACTCCGTTCTACGTACACAATATTTTCTTTCTAATTTCTTTTTCTTTCTCTCTCCTGTTTTAATATGCATGTCCAAAATGATGATTCTTTCTCCTGTTGTATATTATCAACCAGAAAAGCTGTAAACAACGGGCGTTGCCAAGGAAACGCTTTAAGCACACACAACCAACCAGGGATTACTGTCTCCACAATTCTTTGGATGGCAAGTGAATGAAAATGCCCTTTATTTTCTATGTTTATTTTTATTATTATTTATTGTATTCCCTTTTGTTTTGCAAATGTAATTTAGCAAGTCTTTTTTTTTTTTTTTTTTTGACATTTTCACATATCACAATTACATTAAAATCGAAACGAGTTGCTTACTGAAGTATTACTACTAGAGGGCACGGTCGTTCAGTAGTAGAACGTTCAACTCTAGTGTGAGCGGTCGCTGGTTCGATCTACGTCATGTATGTTTGTGATTAACAACATCCTGTTAGTGGATTTTCTTGGGGTTCTCCCTTTTCCTCCCACATTCTCATTCCAGCAATTCCTACACAATCATTCACTTACATTAATTATCCGTCTCCTTTATAATTGTGGGACGTTAAATTGGAGATTCGATTTCATTTTTTTTTGTATCAATATTGCACTGTGAATATTTTTCTCCTTATTTTTTGTTGTCTAATTACTGCTTATCCTTAGGGAAGACAATCAGTAGTCGAATTGGGTCGATATGGCATACCGTTAGGAAATTAAGATGCCATAAATCATATCCGCTGTAATAAATAAATAAATAAATAAATAAGCTCTATTATATTGTACTAAAGTAGTATTCAAGTGCACACTCCTTCATTTGTTAATTCTCTCTCTCTCAATTTTCCTACTTTCATATATATATTATTTAATTGCCAATTCGATTACTGGAAACGATAGCTCAATATAGGGTCTCATCTGTGATATGGAGGTCTCCAAGTTCTACTCCAGGCTATAAAAAACTTCTGAGGATGTCATTGTGTCCGTTGTGCATTTTCTCGGTGTTCTTTCGGAACTTGTCACTACCTTCATCTCTTCAACCTTTTTTAAAACCTCATTTTGTTGAATTTACCATGTCGTTGGTCGTATATGACAAAACCACGTGATATATAAAAATAAACATTTCGTATTTCTTTCTTCTTTTGCTGTTTTAAAATATTTAATGGGGAAATGAAGCATTAAATCAATGGTGTTGATATATGTTATAATTTTACGACTGTCCGTGGTGTTGGCCCGAATGCCGAAACAGTTTTGGAGCGTGCGGAGAGGCAAGAGCTCATCACTCTATCCTTTCTGATCGTCAACATGAATTTGATTTTAATACGAGTATTTCACGAGTTTTATTTTATCAGCTACCCCAATAAGTTCCAAAGAATGAACACACACATTGGGATAAAAACCAAGAATGCATGCTTCAAACGTAGCAGAAATGCAGCTACACTGTGTCACCACATAATCCTTCTTCTTTGTTTCGTAACTGCTGGTCGATTGGGTAAATTAGGAAGTTAATTCTTTTAACATTTAGCAGCATAAATAAGAAAATTGGAAGAGATAAAAATATTAGTTCGACTCCTTGCATAATAGTAGGATGAGTAATTAACTGTTAGGTAGCTGGGTTATGCATTTTCGTTGTTAGATTGTTCCAATAATAAATCCATGTATTTTCACTTAGAACCACTTACACTAATATCTATATCAAACAGTAACTATATTCATAAACTTCGTATATACGGGCAACAAGTTAACAAGGTAAGAAATTTAGTACTTATTATTTATTTCAACCTCCTGTGAGGTATATTACAAGAGTGCGGACCATAGATCTATGACACTTATACAATTGTAAATGAATTATATTGTGTTAATGAATTGAACTAGGTACGTGGTGATAGTGGTAGTGTTATTTTCATTTTAAAAGTTTCCATAATAAATTTAATGTCTTTTACTAATATGTTGAGATTTAGATGGTATCTGTAGGTATCTAATTATCACATTTTCACAGTTAAAGTTATAATAAAACAATAAATTGTAATAATGTAATTGTATAAAATAAAGAATTGTGATTAGCAAATACTGTACGTTGTTTAATATAGTAAAAAATATTTAGAATCTATTATCTTCAATCAGTCTTGTAGTAAATCAATCTTTTGAATGTTCTGGAAGTTTCTATGCTGAATTTTTCGTTAATTTGTCATATCTATAATTGTTTATTCACATTTGAAGAAAATAAATTAAGGCAGTTATGAGTAATCTATAAAGTAAAAGAACAACAAAACGATGAAAAAATTTAAAAGTTCCTAACACGCAGGTCACACATCCGACCCACTAACATACTCCCATTTTGAACTCAATGTTCAAGAAATTTCCAATAAGATATATCCCTTTCAACACGGAGAAACACAATTGTGCGGGTTGCTTAAAATCGATGTAGAAGTGCCCCTTATTACTTTTGTGCTTCGAAACGGCATGCAGTGATTGTGTAAGTTTCGTTCAACGATTTGTAGTTGTTTTGGTCTGTGATATGTGATATTTGGCGCGTACAAGAAGAAAGAAAAGTAGTATTCTCAACGAAGTCATGACTGTCGCCGTGTTGAAAGGGATATGAAGTATTTCTTTCTAATTAATTTAGATAAACTGCTTATATCGTTGCTTGTATATTATAAGAGAATACCAAGTTTGTGAATATTAAGTTTGTCTTCAAGTAAGTTGCTGTTTGATATTAGATTACTGCAAGTGCTTCTAAGTGGAAATGTGTAGATTAATTTAATCATTTAAAAATGTCCACGAAAACTGGAGTATCATAATAACAAAAGTATACGGCGAAATATTGTTGTTTCATATTAGTTCTCTATACTACGGGACAGTCGAATCTACATTTAGCATAAACGACTACACTAGTGACGCGCTGTTGATAAACCTCCACTGCGTAAGTTGCTTTCAGTGGGCGAATATTGCAACATGTTTGACAAGTTCTCGTCTTACTAAGAACATACAGCATGTCACTCGAATCAGATTCCCGCTTCATATCAAAGTCGTTGTAAGAGAATTAGTCGACGTGATAGCAGCGTTCAATTTCAAACGCCAATTCGGATGCCTCACAATAATATCTTCGCCAATTTTGAAGCTTAAACTTCTAGGTTTATCTATCGACGACGTCAGAGTGGACAAGGGGCTGATTTCCGTAGTGGATATGCCTACCTCCACAAGATGTATTGTAATGTAGGTCAAGTAATATAAAACTATCCTTTTAGGTAGACAAAAAAATATAGCTACCCCCAAACTAACTTTCTGACTCTTCGTTTTCCTGCCCCCTAGAAATTAAATCTGGCGTCGTCACAGTGTCTATTTAAAAAATTTGGTTTTTCTACGTTAATCGTGTACACCTCGATTTTAGTTCTAACACTATCTTCCCTACATCCTTAGCTTCCTTGCTATTGGTGTTGGTGGCGTATGCAAAGGGATTCTGGATTTTAGCACTCCCTCTTGAGCAATATTTGATATAAAAATAAACATTTACAATATTAAGATTTGTGTACAAATAAATAAAATGATATGATTTTGGGTAACTTGAGAACTTCCCCCCTAATGAAATACTGTGTACGCTACTGAGTCTGTTATTTATATGCGAGTAAGTTATACAAATGGTATTAGTGTTATCTTGCATATAAAACTGAATGAGTGTATGTTTGTTCGCTATACAAATCCACACTGTGAAACCTTATGAAATTTGGAACATAGTGAGTACCTACTTCCAAGTGTAATTTTATCATGTCATGTCACATTGATTAAAATACGTCTCCTAAGTTGAACTGATTTGCACTAAAATTGGTATAAACCAATTGATTACTTGGGTAGGTATGAGGTGATCTGTCAAAAGATTGAAATCTGTCAAACGATTCCTCAGAAATAGTTCACGAACAGTATGATATTCGTCTCTGATGGCTCATTGAGGTATCCACGTCGAAGATCCAACGTAAAAAGTTCGTTTAAATTACTATTTTCTGTTAGCCTTAGGACAAATTTAAATAGAGAGCATTATTTTTTCAACTATTCTTAAAACCACGTCCACTTAAAAATACAAAAACATTCGTTACTTAGCCTACCCATTCCAAAATAAGTAATACTATAAATTGAAATCATAAGGAACAAATTTTGAGCTCAAGCTGGTAACATTTTATTGTCTATGCCAGGGTTTCTCAACCTGGGGGTCGCGAGAGGGTTTCATAGGAGTCGCGAAGATAAACAGAAGAGACAAATATAATTAGAATCTAATACCAAAAATATTTTTAAATATTATTTTGAATTTTGTTCTGATAGATATATTCTTATTTTTATACACACTGTTAAGAACAAAAGAAAAGTCTTCTAAAAATTTTCAACAGGTTTTTTGTCATATGACTCAAAATTAATGGAGTTATGAAGTTTTCAAAGTTTTCAAACGGCCTCCATTTGAAACAGTATGACGAATCGGATTCGATATTTGTAATATGAATGAACTGACCAAATTTGGTTTTAAATCCACTATATACAAGATATGGATTCTACTGTTATAGAAATAGATGGATATCGTGAGATCTCCGCAATAGGTATATTAAACATTCCACAGAAGCTTATTACAAACCAGAAATTATAAGGGGATCCCTGGCAAGATAAAATGGGGGTCGTGATAGGAATTAGGTTGAGAACCACTGGTCTGTGAAATAGCAAAAATTAAAAAAAAAATCCCCACTCATTTTGTTCCTTCCCGACAGGCTGACCACGTTCGAAAGCAGCAGAGATGAACAACTTCAAAGTTTTTTTTGTTGTTGTTAAAAGTGCAAGCGAATAAGCAACACACTCTCCACTCGCATTCGTAACAGGATCGGAGAAACACCAATGCCGAAGAGGGATTGATTTTCTAATTAAGTTAGAGAGTTGCTCAGCTGGGCTTCCTCGCACTGGAAAGACTCAAAAAAATATTCTCCATTTTTTTCTTTCATTTTATGTATCGCTAATGTGTGTGTGTGAATGACTACAGCCATGTTCAAGAAAATCTGAACTCCCATTTTCGTTTCAAAAGCTTTCTATCGCATCCTGTGAAAAGAAAGTATGTTTTGAAACATGAGATTACAAGAAAGCGTTCAGTACCTAAGAGGGGTCAGGGGAGGAGCTCAGACTCCTGAAAATTTAAGTTGTTTGATAAATATATCTAGGTATGTTCAAAAAATAATCAGTCAAAGATGTAATGGAAACTCAAGTTAGCCTCTCCCCCTCCCCCCAAAAAAATCCTTCCATTCCGTATTTTAGTATTTTGGCCACGGCCCTGGAGAGAATTCTGTATAATCACGGAATTTCTGAAAGTAATTTGCTTTGTAAATATGAACGAAATCAAACAAAAGTGTATAATTAGAAACGGAAGAAACGGAACAACAAGATTGTTCAAATTCCATATAATCTGAATGAGTATCAAACCCAAGATTTTACACTGATGAAAATAATAACATATTAGCCACAAGGAATGTTCATGGTATAATTAATTATACTTAAGGAGATTATGAGTTCTGATGCAGAAAGTCTTCTGAGACATGCAGAATTCCAATTGTTTGTAATTAATAAACATATAGAAAATAAACAGCATCAAATAAAGCTACATCAAATGATTTACTTTTATGCATAAAACAAATCTAATACATAGTTCGACTCGTAGATATTTAGTTGATCTGAATAAAACAACTAAATTACACATGGAAATATGTTTAAGTGAAATGCATAATGCACATTGATCGCTTGAATCACAATAAGATCAGTCACTCCTAGAGCTTGAAATAGTAGCTGAAGAAAACATATGGAAAAAATCTTTTAACTTCATCTCAATTGTCATAGCTTATGCAAATTGCCAACTTATAGAACATCAATAGCCTTACTATTTATAGCTGAACCTGCGTTATTTACACAGCGCACCGTTCTAACATGAGTGTGAATTTCCTTCCCACTTCTCACTATATCTATGCAAGCCCCTTTACGAACACAAGTAAAGAACGGAAAGACTCTCAAAGGAAGTGAATTGCTATAGACAAACACATAAATGTAGCATTTTAATATATAGAATACTATGGTGAGTTTGTGGTAAACTTGGATAAGTGATAGACATGGGCGGCGATTAGGGGGGGCAAAAGGGGGCAGTTGCCTCCCACTTTTTTTTTAAGGAACCCATTAAAGTATATAGTTTCATTTGGAAATGTAAAGTTTTTGTATGTATTACTGGTTCATAGAAAAAATGGTGCCATATAATATTTGCCGTTGCGTGAGTACGTATTGGTTGTCTGCCCGTAGAGTTAAGAAAGCTACAGGAATTGGGTTTTACTTGCCACCGAAAATAACCCAAAAATTAACCTATTGGAGCACAACAATTTCACTTCTTCTTACAAGGGCTCGATAGTCAGGCGCTTTGAAACTAATTCAGAAAACATTTTGGAAAAAAAAAAAAAAAAAACGTTATTCTTTAATTGCACAGAAATTGACAGTTCCTAAAATGTCTTTTCTTCTAAATAGTAAGGAATATTGATTAAAAAGAGAGTAATATGAAACAACTTCTACCTTTTCCATTATTTTGCAGTGTAATATACGAGTGAAGTGGTGTGTTTAGGGGCGTACGAGTGTATATACAATTAAATTTAGTGAATTCAACATAATTCTAGGTTTTAGGGATATTTTGTATAACTGGAGTCTGAAGTGATTCTAAGTATTGTTTTGATGTGATCAAAAAAAAAAAAAAAAAAGTGAAAACTGCAACTAATGGCAACGAACATGTTTCGGGAAGCTGCCAAAGTTTTTTTTTTTTTTTTTTTTTTTAATGTAGGATATGCTTGTAGTATTCACTGTCTTTCATTTTCTAAGACTAATAACATCCATTTAATAATATGTGTGGAATTAAAAATTAAGTTGTTCATTAATCCCTGTTTCAATATAACTTCTACGAAACAAGTCTCATTATTCACTACTATGATTAATATTGTCGTTTCTGTTTATTTATTTTGAAGATTTGTTATTAAATAATCTGATCAAACAATTTTCCAGGCAGAATTTTAAGATGCTAATGAGCAAGGAATCAAATTTCTTCTTACACTTCGTTGTTTAAGAGTACAAAGAGCTAGTACCTACTCCTGTTGCTCTTGTCAATTTACTTAATAAAATATAAAGTTCGATATACGGTATTTTAACTGAAAAAGATAGTATCCGATTAGTTATACAACCTTTCGTCAAACAAAGTGTTAGAAACAAGCAGGAAAAATAACACTGATATACAAATATTCAGAACATGTTTTGCCCCCCCCCCACTTTTAACGTCCAATCGCCGCCACTGGTGATAGATAATACCAAATGCAAATATGTTTTTCTTATAATTCCATATTCGAGTACGCCTCATTTGGGGCCCACAAGCCTTCGAAGTTGCCAGCTTGCAACAGGTTTTGCATTCAGATTAAAGCAAAAGACCTGAAATGTCTGTCAACCCGCTATACGTACCTCCTCTACTGGTTGCCTTTCACAAGAATCATCCTTAACTTGTAGCGGCAATATTAAAATAATAGGATCAAAACGACACCTAAAACGGGTAATAGAAAAATAAAGACAAGATTTTTTTAAAAAAATTAGTTAGAACTGGCAAATCTACACAAAATTTGGAATCTACTAGCGAAAGTGACACGTTACAAGAGCGTATGGTTTTCGTGATCTCATTATCGAAAGGAATTGACCGAAAATATATAAACAAAATTGACCACAAACATATAAACATAGCACTTTAATATGTAGACGGTTTTTCTATATGATTAGATGGACACATTAGGTAGATCACAACTTGGATGTAGTTTACTATAATTGGAGGCAAATCATATCAATCAGGAATAAACACTATCTCAATAGCGGAAAAAAAAAGACATAAGAGGTTAAAAAGGAATACTGTAAATATTCTGAATTACTTGATCTCCCCGTGGTCAAGTGGCTAGCTCATGCGTTTTTAGTGCACTTGGTTCCGCTTGGAAGAGTATTTGAAATTTGAAAGCATAACCATGATTCGAATTCCTCTTTAAGTTGAAGGTGTCTCATATCCCCTCGATGCCGGAAAGGTACACTAAACTTTTTTTTAACAAATAAGACTAGCTGAACCTGCGCTCTGTACACAGCGCATCATTCACATATGAGCATGAATCTCTTGTCATTCCTCACAACATACGGACATGTCCCTTTACAGAATCAAGTGAAAGGAAGCTTGATAAAAATCGGCAAGGGGTACCAGAAAGGGGAAATGTTTTTAAATTATTATTTTCAATATCTCGCACCGTTTGCAAGATTTGGGTCTACTTCCGGTTGGAGTTCGTAATTCATGTATGATCAGTGTTTTCTTTCTTCTTGCATGCAGTATGTAATAAGCAAATACATTACATACACAATTAATTATAATGTCAGTGATATATGGTGTTCATTGGGCAAAAACACTCCAAATAGGGCCTAATAAAGATTCAAGACTGGAGAAATGGTTATCCTTCCTTTTTCATTATTATTAGGCCATGAAACAAACACCTGGGACATATGCAACCCCTATATACAACAATGTGGTGTTGGAATGTATAACTCTTTAGTGTATAGAATTTATAGGATATGATTCTTTACTTTTTTTGTAATATCAACACTTCCAGTGTACCCTTAAAAATGTAATAAAGAAGTAATGACCATGTTCTTTTAAACATTCAATTAGAACCGGACAATCTACATAAAGTTTGGTATCGACCGGCGAAAACGTCATCTTTCTAGAGACTGTAGTTGCCGAGATCTTGTTGTCGAAAGGATTGGCCACAAACATATAAACGTCCACAAACGTATAGTTTAAAAGAACTCCAAAGATGGTAGCACAATTCATTTGCATTGAGTTTGGAAAAGGCTTAATAAAATACAAAGGCTTTGAACAATAATTTAAAAAGGATAAACTTTACGAAAAACGGATCTATTTAAATAACTTATTTAAATTACACATACTTCAAAATATTTGTCTTTATTAAACGTGAAATCACAAATAACCGTTAATCAAAGGTTTGAATTCCAAAGTTACAGGTTGGAGCTCAGGCACCTTTGTTGCTATTGTAGCATTTTAATAGATAGATTGGAGTTACTTGAAAAGTATTTATTATTTTTAAGCTGATTATATTTATTGAGGGCTAGATAATGTCAACATTCTAATAATATTTTTCGGTCCATAATTAATAACTCACCAGATTTATAGTTTCGATAAAAATATATATTGCCCTGCACTATGAAGGTAATTATAAGGTTAAATTTTATGGCATAAAATAAGTGGAGAAATGAGAAATGAGGGAACACCGTAGTACAAAATATTAATTAGATGTGACTTGACAATGGGTCGAAGTCGCGATTAATTTTGTCAAAAATGTCTGCTAATCTAGACTTGTGGAAAGATTCCCAAAATCTGATGTGATCACGAAATGGAAGAAAGTAAAATGTCAGCATTCTCACTTCTAGTTCGAATCCGTCTACCGATTATCATTACTGAGGTCTCTCAGATCGCAACATATGAATACTTAGATTCTACTTTCCAATACAGACCGTAGTTGACTTATTTTGAAAAGTCATTTTCATGCCTCATTTTCCAGTGTAAAATTGGTACAGCACACTCACAGATATATCTTGAGCTTTATTAATGAATAAAACAAACAAATGATGATTATACTGTTTGTAAAATACGAATTGATTATAGTAGTTAAGAGTTACGATAAATTCTGTTTTACACCACATATCACTGAAAATTCAATAAGGAATTCTATGAACATAATATTTACCCATGTTTAACACGTTTTGTATTACGTCGTGCCTTTTTTGAATGTGATGTGGCCAGGGACACTTATCTAACAGCATATGAATTGTCAGTTACAGATTAGGAAAAACAAGATGAAATCTTTCAGTTTAGGTCTTACAATTATGTTATTTAAGTTAAAAGAGATCATCGTCATCATAGACAAATACTCACCCCTCATCGTATTCTTTACATCTCCTAATACTTCATTTTTCTCACTGTCTACTGTCACAGCAATATTCTCTTTTTTTCCTCTTTGCCCATTTCACCTATTTCATCTCTTTGCACTTTTTTCCACATTTTCCTACTCTTTCTCATTCTTATAGCTCCTCACATTTTCTTTTCTAAAACTCTTTCTTTGCTCTGTCTAGTTTCCTTCTAATTCGTTGTTTAACTTCCTGTTCATTTCTCTGGCCTCTTATGTATTAGTCTTGTTTCACACCCTATTTTCCTCTCATTTCCTGCAATATCTGGTCTGTAATATATTGTTTCTTAGCCGTTTTATGTTCATGATAACTTACTACTTCTTCTGTAGCCTGATGTATGCCAAGTTTAACATGTTCCCACCGTCTATTACTACCTACAACTATCCGCTTCTTGTTTGAGTACTTTTCTTCGAATTTTTCAACAAAAAGATTTCTTACTTCCTAGTTTTCCAACTTTTCAGGATTCAACTTCTCATTGCCTACTTTTCTTCTGTCTACACTTTTCACTTGAATATCCACTTCGCCTAGCATAAGGTTGTAATAAGAGAAAATGTTTGCTCTGGAAAGAGTCTTCGTGTTTTACAAGTTATTCCGATACCTGTCCTGAATCATAACGTAACCTGCTTGATAGCCGTCTATTGAGAATTTCTATACACATCTTCTCCTATTGTGATAATTGAACCAAGTATTTCTAGTTACTGGTGAATTTCTACAGAAATCGACCCGTCTCTCTACCCTTTCATTTCTTTCGACTAAACCGTACTTGCTTACCTTCCTACTTACCTTCTTATCCTTCTCACATAACTGCATTGAAATCTCCCATTAATTACGCATGCACCCCTCTTCTCCATGTCTATAATTTCTATTTTCTCATTATGTTTATCTACACCTTCAGTTGGATGCAAAGTGGTCGGTGCGTATGTCTGTATCACCACTAGATGGATCTTTTTCCCTTTAAGCCTTAACATCATAACTCTGTCATCAACAAATTCCATTTTCACTATTTTCTCTTTTAAGCGCTTAAAAGATTTATTCCCATACCAATATGAACGCCCTTTTCATTAGCTGAGTAAAAACATTCTGTATCCTTCGCTTTTTAATTTCCCATTACCTTCCCATCTAACTTCACAAACTCCTACCAAGTCTAGATTATTTTTGTTTTATTTATTCTTTAAGATCTTCTAATTTCTCTGTTAACATAATACGTATGTTCTATGTCCCTATCCTAAACCTTCAGCTTTTACTAGTCTTCATTTCTCCAGCGATTTTTCTCATATTATTATTCTCTCATCCATTATTCACTTCGAAGACACCCTCTTCCTGAAAATTCGAATGGGGGAACATTTTACCTCCGAAATTATATTTTGACCTGCGAAACATCATTGTATACATGTGTTCTCTTTTTGCTGTCAGGAAAGTAGGTGAAAATGGAGTGGTCATTTCCTGTTGCCTTCCATCCTATACCATTCCAGAATTTAAAGTCACTCTGACCACGATTGGGGTTAATGTCCAAGTTACCGTCCCAATCATTATGATTTCTGCCAATTTGGCTATTAGAGAACTGCTGCCTTATCCCAATACATTCTTCGTCTCGCTACTCCATTTAGACTAACTCGCTAGGGGTGACCTTTCTGATAGTGAACTACTTCCGACATAACTCTAAATATTCTACAGCAAGTAATTCTCTCCACCCGACACATGTCTTTGTAGAGGTGGTGTTATCGGGGAGGCTGAAGGAGAAAGACGATTGATTCTAGTGAACGATTATAAAATAATTGGCGGAATGGCAATGTGGAAGGAAACGCAAGAACTAGGAGAAAACTCACGGACACGATGTTATCTACCACAGACTCATTTGGCCTGGAAATGAACCTGAGATTTCTAACACTTGAGTGGAACGCTCTACCACTGAACTGGCCTCTTTTTCGTTGTAGGTTCGATTCTGGCCTATTTTATTATGAGTATTTACTGGTCACTATTTCGGAATTTGTTTCAATATTACAACTTATATGTTTCTCTTTTCCTTCTACATATGAAGTATAGCAATAGAATGTAGAAATCAAAAATCTATGACTACATTTTCCATAGGTTTTTTTTTTTTTTAGGTCTGAAAAATAAGAATTTTTTGGCCATGTTTATTAGAACAGATTTATAACATAAATAATTACGTTTACATGTAGTATAGAGGTTAATACATGCGACTTTGGCATGCTCTGTCTGGGTTTAAGTGATAGTACAGAAGTAAATGTACCTAGCTTCGGTAGGCAATTAGAAAATCTTCAGTTAACTGATATCGAACTCAGGCCTAAAAATCAAACCCGGAAATAACGGTGATAGGATCCAATGTGTTTGTGGTGTGATGGCAGCCACACAGCACTGAAAAAACAGATGGCTGGCTAGCCATATCCTTTCATAGACCATAACTCCTAGTTTAGTAGAGTTTTAGTTCGTATCAACGTTGAAAATCTCCCCTGTATTTTCACTACACCCTGTATATAGAAATAATCAACATTTTCATTTTCTTTGCCTGAAATATCTAATACCAGGTGACCCAATATCATTTTATATTTTTGAATAAACATGTTTCTATATGCAATATTTTTGTTTTATTAGTAAGTGTGTGGGGTTTTATTGGTCACCCTACATAATACTAATATTAATTATTACAGTAAAATAAACAAGCCTGTAATACGCATCAGTTTTACATACTGTTATATTTTTAATCTACATATCTAAGACATTTATCCATACTTAAGTAGTTTATTAAGGAACGTATTCACCGCTGTAATTAATTGTGTTATAATAACCTTAGTAATACAGTACTGGGAGAAGACATACTTTATAAATTTTAACATATAGCATGTGACATATTTATAAACATATATATTTAATGTTATGCAGCTACGACCAAAACAATTCTGTGTACGAGCACAGCATTATATAAACCTATAAACACTCGAATATAGGCAATATACTATAAAAGTTGTTCCTTTTTCTCCTCTTTATTACGGTTAATAAACAATACCGTTCATTTTTACGAACAAACGGGTTTTAACTAAGACAAAATAGTCGACCGTTATAGTTCCACGCTGAGGAACAAATTGAAATTCAGAAATTTATTATTATTAATAATAACACAATTATCACCGAAGTGAATCTAACCTTTATATATAATAAGTATAATACAGGCCTATACGAAAAAAGAGATAGGCCAAACAATGCGACAACAAGATTGGTTGGTCCTTTACGAAACTTAACAAAAAGGTGAATGACCGCTTAAAAAATTATACTGCATACCGGCACGTCATGTATTTACACCCACCGCTAACCAGACAACGCAACGGTCGTTTTATTATTTTTTGTTTTGTTTTGATTCTTTTATAGGAATTTTCCGTTGTATTTTTTCCCTCTTCTTTATTGTTTCTTTTAACCATGATTGTCTCTCTGTGTGCTCCTCAATTTTTTGTAGGAAACTATACCTTCTTAAATTCGTGTGACTTGCCTGTCTTGATATTCAATATTAATGTATGTGAGTGAGTTCGTAATTTTACCCATAGTTTGGAAGTAACTTGAATGTTATCCTATAGAAGTATTTTTTTCTTTCTGAGTATATATATATTCTTTATTTCACGATAGTGTAAAAGTTTTAGGATGCGTGTGTGTGCTATGTGATAGTGCGTCACGCATATAAACTTTTATTTTCTCTTTCTCTTTCACTATAACTATGATCATCATCCCTATAGCCACGCTCACGTTTACATGTGTTGGGTTACCACTTGTTTGGAAGTTCTTAGAAACGAAGTTCATAGGAAGACAGACCATTAAAAAAATAGTAATATTCTTGAAATGCGCACACGAAATTAAGTTGTTGAAGAGCGATCCAAGATGAATAGGAGAGGGTTTTTTTTTTTTTTTTTTTTTACTATTATTGTTTTAGAATTTATAGCTATCTTCACCAATAAGGTCGCACGAAACCTAAGCTTGTAATGTAGACTTCCGTATTCATTCACTGCAGTTAAATCCTCTATTTTTTTTAAAAACCTTTAGATATACATACGCTTAACTCCTGCATCTAAGCAAGAAGCCTCAGGCTATATGATGGTAAGATTGATAGCCGTTTTTTGTAACTTGTAGTGCCACAGGTTAAGCACTAAATTCCCTTTAGAAAAAGCAAAAAAGTGTTGGGACTCGGAAGGCTGCATGGAATATATTTTAAATACTTACAACCCGGAAGTTAGATGATGGGTTTCGCTTCCAAAAGGGTAAAAAATGTTCTTTAAATCAACTTAAAGTTAATGTTTATATAGCCAAAGAATGCACAATACTTACATGCTTATTAAGACATGTATGCTCGCTTATTTTTCCGTTCCATATAAAAAGTGTTGATGTATATTGTGTTATCTATTATCTGTTTTAGTAGCTCCATCGTAGTAATATCATACAGTGTGCTCTGTTAATTGCGACAACTTCCAAAATACACGTAAATTTTAATATGTAACGGCTTTCTTGTGGTAAATAACTGCCATTTCCACTTTTGATAGCGAAATCTGGATTTGGAGTGAATGTGGTTTAGATCTCACGATAAGCTGAAGGTCTGCATATCTAATAGCTTCGGTACTGAACAGGAGCATGAAATATTGAATAACTAATCAACTAAAATATGACAAGAAAACTGTAGTTCCGATAATCACAATATAAAATACACTTTTATAAGTACAGTATTTTGTGAAAGGTTATGAAAGTGTGAATCAATAAACTTTCGTCTCCAGTGGAACCAAATGGTTAATATTTCGTGCTGCATTTTGTACTTACGGAAACGGGTTTGATTTTTGTTGGGACATAATTTGTGGTGTTGACGTACTATCTTGAAATGACTGAGAACCTAATTTAATTAACGAGTTCGTTCTAGAAAGTTAAAAGTCACGGCGAGGAGAGTCAGTGCTTTTCTGATCACACATAATGCCACTAAAAGATGTCTGGCCAGCTAGTCCCTTTGTACAAATTATGGTGCAGAGATGTTCAATCGGTCTCAAACTCAATAATCGGGCTCGAGCCCATTTGAGCACATGTTCTATAAGTCTGATAGCGAGCCAGAGCCCATTTGAGCACGTGGTCTATGAGAGGATAGCGAGCCAGAGCCCATTTGAGCACGTGACCTATAAGTGGAAAGCAAACCAGAGCCCATTTGAGCACGTGGCTTATAAGTGGATAGTGAGCCAGAGCCCATTTGAGCACGTGACCTAAAAGTGGAAAGCAAACCAGAGCCCACTTGAGCACGTGGCTTATAAGTGGATAGCGAGCCAGAGCATATTTGAGCACGTGACCTATAAGTGGAAAGCAAACCAGAGCCCATTTGAGCATAGGGCTTATAAGTGGATAGTGAGCCAGAGCCCAAGTTCGAGCTAGCAGTAGACCCAATGATGTTAGTAACTGTAATCTCAATTCAGGGTAGTGAGAGCCTGATTCTAAGTAATCTCTAAGAGATCACTACGTGGCGTGATACATTATATATTATATTTAAGTTTTTCTCCATAACAGGGTATTAATTAGAAGTTTGATGTTTACTCAGATCGAAATTCATGGCTGATTGTTTTAAAACATTTCCTCAGTTAAATGAAGTTAAATGTTCAAAATGCTTTTGAAATATATATATATATATATATATATATATATATATATATATATATATATATATATATATATATATATATATATATATATATATATATATATTTATATTTGCCGCTCCTTCCATTATATTAAATATGTTTTTTCTACAGATAAGGGATGTCTAATCTAAATATTAAAAGCAAGTTCAAATCAAGGCACAACCCTGAATTTATTGTTAAAACTAAATCAATGGTAACAATGTTCATTATTGGAGAATTAAATCATTCATGCTTGATCACAAAATTTAGGAAATTTATGCAGGACAAGCGACAAGAAAATGTGAGAAACTAGATATAGCTAATAGAAATCTATTGCATTATCAAAGTTTGCTGCCTAGAACCCCGGAAGAAAAATCTATTTAGTACAGAGAGAGACAACTTCTCACCTCATCTCCTTTGCCTTTGCAAATCTCATCCAAGATGAAAATTAAATGAAAACATTACATTTGTGTTTTCAATTACACTTCCAACTGTAATAACACAAGTAAGGATTTCTGCCAAATACTTCCATTATAAGAGTGGAACTCTTCTATTCCAATGAATACATCTCTCTTACCATCTATTCTCATTTGAGGAAAAGATGTACTGAACTTGAAAGAGAAATATTTAGATTTTTCAACTGATTTCTAAATTTCTCGTTTGCATTTTCTCTATTGCAGAAATTTCCAACCGGGTGCTCTGTGACGTTACAGTTTGCTGCTGATATTCTTAGTAACTACACGGAGGGAACAAGGAGAAGTCTAGCGTCGTAGAAGAAGTGATAACAGACAAGATATAGTCGATGGTTTCGCTGATACACTACTTGTAAACTTTTTCTTTATTATTATTCCATTCATTCCATTCTATTTGTGGCGCAATCACAATGAATCTTGTACAATACAGTCCTTAGGTTGCCTAACTATGAATTTGACAAGTGTTAACACGTCATAACAGGCAGTGTACGAGTAATGTAGCTGAACGAAGGAGTGAGTGGTGATCAGTTGGTGAAATTTCACAGATCAAGCAACGTGCAACATCAAGTTCATGTGGAAATCGGGGGTTGACTTTTCCCGACGCTAACGCAGAAGAGATCAAAACCAAGGCGACACCTGAAGTTCGTAAGATACCGAAAGAAGACTTTCGTCGGTGTTTGCACCAATCTCAGTTGCAGTGGAACAAGTGTGTGTGTGTGTGTGTTCCGAAAGTGCCAACTTTGAAGTACAACTTTTAAGTAAATGTGTAGATATATTATGACAATAAAGAGTTACAATAGAATTAAGGGAATTTTGTTTGATTGTCTCTCGTATTCTATCTCGGTTTTGATCATAGAAGCCAGTTCATACGTCATACATTGGCCAGCAGAAGATGGATGCTCTATTGTAAGACCTCCATATGTCGCAATATATTGTACGGTCTCCAAATGTTGATATACTTGTCCAATGAAATCATACTCAACGACAATCTAAATGTAATAGCAATTGGGATTGAGCATTTCGAAAAGAATTCTTTACCCTACTCCTTTGAACTTTACCGAGAATCTAATTTGGGCATCTCGTATCATTTAGTCACGACCAAGCCCTTCTGTAAAGAAAGCAATAAACATATGAACCTATTAGATTGGCTTATTGTTTGTTTAAATATAAAGGTAACCAAGAAAGTTCTGTCGTTTTTTGTGGAGGTCTGTGTTCAATTGGCCCTCATACCGTGCTTTGAATGCGAGTAAGGCGAAGGTCAGTTGTTGGTGTGGGTATATCCAAGATACTATCTGCTTGTGGCAGTTCAGTTACTCCGTGAATTTGCGTAAGGACAGAGTAAACATGGGACCTCCACAGAGCGTCATAAGGGAGTGTATACTGTACGAGTTCAAACTGGGGTCAAACGAAACTGCAGCGGGGCAGAAGATATGCCAGGACTTTGGTGAGGGTGTCGTGACTACGCGGATAGTGCAGCAGTGGCTTAACAAGTTTAGGGACGGTGACGAAACACTCGAAGAAGCATGACGTGCCTGAAAACCAACACTCTACAAAATGAAGATCTTCAGGCAGGAATTGAAGCGAATAGTAGCCAGACATGTGAGGAACTGGGACTACAATTCAGTATGAGTGGAGAAACCATTCGGCAGCACCTCCATCAACTTGGGAAGCACTCGATGGGTCCCACATGATTTGACTCCGTGCCAGAAGGGAACGCGAGCAGACACCTATGTTTCTTTCCTATCTCGTCTGAGGAAGAAGCTAGTTCTGGACAGGGTGTTGACACGTGATGAGAAGTGGGTCATGTACGAAACTTCACTGCGTCGTCATCATTGGTTAGCATCCCATGAACCGATTCCAAAGCAGCTGAAAACCAGCACTGCACCAGAAGAGGGTCCTCCTATGTGTTTGGTGGACTGCTTGCGGCATCGTTCTTCGGGAACTGCTACCAGCTGATCAGAACATCAATACAGCTGTGTACTGTTAGCAGTTGAGCCGTGCTCAACAAAAACTCAAAACTTTGAAACCAATACTTCTGAATCGCAAAGGCATCCTCCTGTTACAGGACAACGCTAAGCCCTACGTGGCTAAGATGACCCGGGACACTATTTTACGCCTTGGATGAGAAGCACTATTGCATCCGCAATACTCCCGGACATTACATCGTCCGGTTAACACCTGTTCCATTCCTTGGACAATCACCTTAGAGTACGCCAGTTCAAACCCCTAGTAGAGGTGCAAAATGCACTTGATACCTTCTTGCTTCACGGCCCACCGAGTTCTACCGTAATGAAACCCATGGCCTTCCAGAACGTTGGCAGAAGGTCGTCGATGTTGATGGGGACATCTTTTGGTCTTCCAGGTACGTCTTAGGTGGCATATCGATGTTCGAAGGTCGTGGGTGAAAAAGCTACAGAACTTTCTTGGTTACGTTTATAAATTGATCGGTTAGTTTAGAGTTGAACGTCTCTTACAGCACCGAGGCTAGATAACACGTGAACTTACATCTTAATGTGGGATCCGAAGTACGTAAACTCCCACCAGAAATTGAACTCGGATCTCCCACGCCTAAGATAAGTACGTTAACAATACAACCACAAGCGATCTCATACTTGTTGTGAATGGTAGCTTATACAATACCGAATATTTTATGGTCCATCTGTAATCGAACCTTGAACCACGTCCATCAAAGTTACCGATGGGGGCCAATCTACTATACAGGGATAATTATAGTGCTTTCAAATTGATAGACAGATATACACAGAAAAGTGTAATGCGTACCCAAATATAAAGTTTGCATCTCTCCAGCTAACTTTACATATTAATAGAAACTTATCAAACTCCGATGGATAGAGATCTATGCTAATATGTATGTCCGCGTCCGCACACACACACACACACACACACACACACACACACACACACATATATATATATATATATATATATATATATATATATATATATATATATATATATATATATGGGTATATGAATTTTTATTTTCTTGACAGATGGCGGATGAAACTAAGGATGCTCGTGAAAGAACGAGAATTTTTATGATCATTGTCCATCATCATCATCATCATAGGTATTTTGCCATTATTGGCAGGTCACTTGCCGCAGCTGAGAAACTTCCATGCTCCACGATCTTCCGCTAACCTCTTCGTTTTCTCGTACGATTTTTCTCTTTTGATATCGTCCATTAATTGTAGCCTCCTTTGCACTCTCCCTCTCTTTCCTGCCACGTCCCTTCTTAGCCAATGTTCCAACCAGTTTCTCCTCCTCTTCTTAATAATATCTAAAATTGTTCTTTTGTCTCCCACCATTTGATCATTTTCCAAAGCACTGCTAATTGTTTAAAAGTGTGTTTGGAGAAAAGTAAGATAATTCCACTTTTTGGATTTTGAATTTGGATTTTCCATTGTTTTCTTCTCTTACTTTTTCTCTTTCTTCTTAGTGTGAGTTCCTGACGAGGTGGCTCATTTTACATTCTCAATGACCTTTTTTTTAAAAAAAATCTTCTTTTAGCTTTTTTTTTCGTCTAAACAAACACGCTCATTCCTTTAAAAATACAAAATAATAATACCGATAAAGCAATGTGGTCTGAAATTGTTTGACAGGTATGGTATTATCAACTTGGCATTTCTCCTGTCAGAAAGCTGTATTTGAGCAGATCTTAAGTAAGTACGAGTTTCTTTTATCCCCCTCCCCCCATCAATTTCGAAATTTGTGTATGCATGGTTTCTATTGCATTTTTGTTACTGACAATTCGAAGGGGGTTTGGGTACAAAACCTCGCGGCCAGAACCTCGCGACGACAACCTCGCCTAGCAAAAACCTCGCCATACAAAATCTCGTCGGGTCGAAACCTCGCCTGGCCAAAACCTCAACGCCCAAAACCTCGCGGGACAAAATCTCGAAAGGCCAAAACCTCACCTGTCCAAAACCTCGCCGCCCAAAACCTCACGGGACAAAACCTCGCCTGTCCAAAAACTAACGGTCCAAAATCTCGCCGCCCGAAACCTCGCGGGCCAAAACCTCGTCTGTCCAAAACCTAACGGTCCAAAATCTTGCCGGGCCGAAGCCATGTCTTGCCAAAACATCGCGTCCCGAAATCTCGCCTGCCAAAACCTCGCGGTCCTGATCTCGGGACACAGAATCTCGCCTGGTCGAAACTACGCGGGACATAATCTCGCCTAGAAAGAAATGTCGTCAGTATAAAACCTCGTCACGACGATTTCTTCGATGTAGAATGCTCTACATATTGCTATATGTATATATTTTGTAATAACACATACTTGCATTAAAATAATGACAAGAAAATATTCTCACTGTATCATGAGGGACGTGGCAGGAAAGAGAGGGAGAGTGCGAAGGAGGCTACAATTAATGGTCGATATCGAAACAGAAAAATCGTACGAGAAAACGTACGCGTGCTTTCAAAATCTGTACATATAAAAATGAAACTGACTATGTTTATGACATCATACCTCTTGAGGCATCGGACCGATCTCGATCAAATTTTCAATATAGATGGGGTTTGAGCCTGGGATGGTATTTATTTCACTTTGACGGTGACCTAAGGAAATTCGAACAAAATCGAATAATATTTATGAAAGTATGAAATAATATGTAAGTTTTTACGTCTCTCGGTTATGTCCTCTAGGTTAAAGGAGACGTAAATGATCAGGATGAAGGAAATGATGGAATGAAGAAAGTGGGAAAAAAAACGGAATACCCTGAGAAAGCCCACACACGCGATGTTTTGTATCTTCTTCTTCTTCTTCTTCTTCTTCTTATTATTATTATTATTATTATTATTATTATTATTATTATTATTATTATTATTATTATTATTATTAATATTATTATTATTATTATTATTATTATTATTATTATTATTATTATTATTATTATTATTATTATTATTATTATTATTATTATTTGGAATTGCATATTAAGAAACGCATGGAGTAAATTTTAAGAAAAGGCTTCATTCCGCAAGTTTTTGGCCAAGCGACGTTTTGGCCCGCAGGGTTTTGGACGGCGAAGTTTTGACCAGGCGAGATTTTGGCTCACGACGTTTTGGGCGGCGAGGTTTTGGCCCGCGTGATTTTGGACGGCGATGTTTCGGCTGCGAGATTTTGTTTGTATCACTTGGAAGGGATAGTATATAAAGATAACTTGAACTTGGTTGAAATCATATCATAAGATTTACGTAAGTGTACGGTGTACGTTTACAATTGTTACAGAAGCTATTTTTTTTTTTAACCATAATTGTTATGGGACAAATAACCTTCATATACGTATATTATCTCATTCGCAGATGCAGGTGGGAAAGAGATGTAGATATTGCGGATACAGGTAGAAATACGAGTGGAGGTGTTACGGATACAGGTGGAACTTAAATAGAGGTGTTGCGGCTGCGGGTGGGATGAGGATGGATGTGTTGTGGACATGGCTGAGAATACGGATGGAGGTGTTGAGGACGGGGATGTGGATGCGGATAGAAATACAGATGCGGATACGGTATTTTATATTCACGCATACGTACACTGGTAGAAATTCTGAAGATAAGGTACGAGTGTTGTTCTCAAAGCATTCAGACAGAAATAAATCTGGAGTGGAAAGGGGGCAATCAAAAGAGGCAATGACAAAAGAAGGGATTGCTAGGAGATAAAGGAAAATGTAACGACAAGATGAGGTCCGTTACTCAACGTCACCTCCGTCGCCTTAGCTCCACAGAAGAGAAAGAGAAAGAGAGAAAGAGGCGTGGTTCTCACAATGACACGCTGTGTTGTCACGTCTACCATTACATGACGTCACGTTATTTCGTCAATACTCTCTTCTCTCCACTGTCTTCAGATTCGGAAAATGAATCTCAAAGCTCAACTATTCTTGTTTTCATTTTTTTCCGTTCTTTTCTCACTTCTCTTCCGTCCTTCTCTCCTTTCCGTTTCGTTTATTTATAGATTCAACATTTATAGATTCAACATAGATCTTAAGTTCAACATTTACATTATATAAAAAGATGTGGCCTCATTCGTTTTGCTTTAAAAATTATATTGACAATAAAAAAAGGACAAATATATATTCTCATTAACAATATTAACAATATATATAGTGGCGGATCCAGGATATAATCAAGGGAGGGGCTAAACCATAGTTTGCCTTTTTATCCAGTGTAAAGCAAGATTGAAGTTCATTTTATCCAGTGTATACCTGAGCGTCAAAGGGGGGGGGGCTATAGCCCCTATAGCCTCCTCGTTGGATCCGCCACTGTATATATATATATATATATATATATATATATATATATATATATATATATGGTGTCTGACAGGGCAACTCTCTTATTATCAGTTACAACAAAATGTAAGAGGGGAAACCGTTTCCAAATATTATGTTTTCGATCTAAAGTGAAGGAATATTTTAAATCGGACGAGTCGTTTGGGCTGTAGACTCTTTATGTGCCCAATGTTAAGTGAAAATGCAACGTTGCCATTTACCTGGACCCACAACATAAGTTAATGAAGTTACTGTATTTTACGCTAAGATGTCGTTGGCCAGCCCCCATTTCAAACAGTAGATCGAAAACATTATATCTAGAAATGTTTTTTCCTCTTACATTTTCTTGTAACTCTGATAATAACAGAGTTACCCTATGTCAGGGGACTTTTGAGACACCCTGTATATATAGCATCAGTTTTATAATAATAATAATAATAATAATAATAATCATAATAATAATAATAATAATAATAATAATAATAATAATAATAATAATAATTATTATTATTATTATTATTATTATTATTATTATTATTAGTATTAGTATTAGTATTATTATTTATAAGATAACACGTGGGTCCCAAACAAACATGTCACAATCACATGATATTATTCATATACAAGGTGTCTCAAACTAATGTATACACTCATTAAAACAGAATATCTCTCTAAATAAGAACAGATAGGTGTACAATTTTTGCGATGCTGTGCACCTGAGAGTACTACAAAGGTCGTATTTGTTTTCAATGAATATGGGAATTATCTTCAACAGAGTGGGGCGTCACTCCACTTTCATTTCGATGTGAGAAATTTTCTTGATCGCACATTTCCTGAAAGATGGATATGTCATTGAGAAAGTGCCCACCTCGATATCCAGATTCATAACACCCATAGTCTTTTTTCTTTGGGAAACTATAAAGATCGCAGTGTACGTCAAAAACCACAAACACCGGAAGTTTGTGAGAGCAAATTGAGCAGGATTGTGGTGAATTACCATTAGTATCAACACAATCGGTATATGCTCTGTTCTACGTTGTCGGCGATGTACTACAGCTGAAGGTGGCCATTTTCAACATACGACACCAAAGAAATTATATACCTTATCTTCTTTTACCAGCAATATAATATTTTTATTTTAAATAGTGTATACACTAATTTGAGACACCCTGTGCAAGACAAAGGTCGTAAGTCAAAATTAGGAAATACCTGATGGGTGAACCCTATGAAATGAATTGGTATGCTGGGTAAAATAACATCATAAGATGGTTACTTTGAAATACTAAAAATAAGTAGACTTTAAAAATTCTCTTTATGTCGTTCAATTTTTCTCTAAAAGAACCAAATAAATATTAATTCATTATCTACAGACTACTTATCAATTGTACTTTTGCGTTGTGTCACTCTTCTCGTAAAACAAACAAACAAACAAATAAACAAAATTAAGAATTTAAATATATACATATTTTATCGGCAATATGAAAACTCCACGATTAGGCAAAGTAAGAAATAATTTAACTATATAGCTTTGATTTACAACATCTTATGGTTATGTTAAGACTAGATTGGATTTTTTAAAGATTAATATCCGCCTTTTTTGCATTAAGGCTTCTGTCAGAAAGAAAATCTAAATTTTAATCGATCATTAATTTCTATTCTATGCTTTAATGTTTAGATTCTTAAGAAGTTTCCCCAGTTTGACAACACCCAAATAATGTGTACCATATAATAGGCATGTTTGTTATCCCGTTCTACGAGCATTACCATTTAGTGTTATCTTCAGTCATGCATTACTATTGACGTGCTCTTCCCTCTTATAGTTTGTAAATAATTAAAATAATTTTTATTATACGTGGCTGCTGAATTGACGTTTGACCTTGATCGAAGCTTTCATGTCGACCAATCCGCTTCCAGTAACGATGTCAACGGAGTCCGATTTTACCTATATGCTGTTTTTGGTGAAACACAAATCCAACATTCTCTCACTGAAAACAAGCTTCTCTTCGGAGATTTGGCAACAGCACGTTGCAAGCTCATTGGCTTATGCTTAATATAAGTGTTGTCATTCAGATATCACTTCTATTTTTCACATCATTTTTAGGACAGTTTCGACTTTTTTGGACTTTGACCGAGACCAACCAAAGGGCCCTGGACAATCCTTATGGAAATTGTATTTCGGTGGGATTGCTTAAACTGTGATATGTCGTAGATATTGTGATTCTGAGAAAAAGTCTCAAATGGGTACAACCACCAACCACTGACCGTTTGGCCACTATAGGGCAATTCTTTTGAGGCTGAACTTATAAGGGAGATGGAGAAAATTGACAGTAGAAATACAGGGGTACGAAGAATGCTATATGTGAGACGTTATTTCTTTATTGTGTTTTAAGGTTTTTATTGTTTTTTAGCGCAAGAGGTTAGGTGCAGAAGATGATGGAACATTGTACATTTTGTGGAGAGACAGAATCAGAAGAGTTAGAAGATTGAGTGCTCCTGTATGGATAAGAAAATTGAAGTGTGGTTAACCAGATGTTTTCTATGTGGGTCTATTGGTATCCTGTATGGATCCAGAAGTAATAGTATAGAAGTGAAGATGGATGTTGAGAAAATGGAGTACGAGTTGTCCCAGGAGTGAACTGGCTACAAATTGTTATTAAAAGTACCCAAGCTTGGATACTTGTGAAACTCTACAATATTATTCGCGTTTAACGAAAAAAAAAATGTTCAAAGATGAGAAATATACCATTCGAAAGAACTCATTGAGCTGAACAGAATGATACATGTAAATGTAAAACTTCATGCGTAATTTTCGAGAAAACGCAGAATAAACTATTAGTTTGTAAACTTAAAACTTGACGCTGTGCGATGCCATACTAGTTATCGACGAGAAACGGGTACTGGAATATACCCTTATTGCCCTCTTCATTGTGAAACTAGCACGTAATACGGTTCATGAGACAACCTAAAGGTACATGTATAATTAATTCTTGAATTTATACTTCTAATTAACTCAAATATAGCCTAAAAATGAAGCATATATCAAAGGATAGATTGTGAGTAAACTGTTATGCGTAGTTCTCTAGAAAATGGAGAAAAATAAAATTTTGTGGCGCCAAAAAGTATGTCGTTCCTTGCAAATAACAATTTACAAATTTTATTTTGCTGGAAGAAATTGTTATTTATGTATTGTATATGCAGCAAACTACACTGTCAATTAACATATTGTATCTGTTGTTGGTTGTCTTTTCCTAATGGTGAACATATACTCCTTTATGCACATAAGGTAAAACGAGGAGAGACGCCACATGCGGAGAGATGCCGCATTTGCTGTGGTCTGTTTAGTAATTTCTTTGTATGTATGTTTAATTTCTACATCTTTTGGAGCTACACTACTACATCTACTACAGCTGTTAGTATCATCTTTTGGAGACTTCTATATACTTCCTTAATCCTTTCACTGTTAATACTTACTACTAAAGCATTCTGATGAGCAGGATCAAGATTATTGAAGTGTAAAGGTATTTCTAGAGACGATGAGGTATCAGTTTTCTCAAGAAGACAATATTAATTGGTTTAAACTCTATTCATTTTTTTTCTCACAGAATCTGGGAGAGGAAAGCTCTCCCTACTTGTTTACTTTAAAATAATTTTATTTCATGTGTGATTTAACTCCTATTGCATATTCTAAATTTACTTCAAGCTTGTAATAAATATATTTATCGAAGTTCATTTTTTAAATTTTTATGTAACGCTGCTTTAGTATGCAAAGAAATTGATTCAAAGCCTGGCTTAAATTTGACTTTAGAACCAGACTGCTTAGACTTCAAACAAACTTGTTTATTCAAGATTAATATTGATCGAAAATTACTGTACAGAATATATATATATATATATATATATATATATTTTAAATTAACTTTAGTCAATATTGCATAATACCTTCTTAATACTGATTGCATGTTTAACTTTTTATGCTTTTAACAGACGTTTGAAGGAAAAAAGATAGCTTCAAAGGTCTCTTCATCTTCTGCCATGTAACTTTTAGTCTGGAAAATGGTAAAATAGAAATGTCTTTGCATATACAGACTGGTTCGAAAAAGCTTGGCCACCCACCTGGTAACCATATATAGAAAACTCTAATACTTTGACTCTAAATAAAGATCTCAATTGACCAAAGAAAATTAATATTTGCTTGATTGAATTCCAACTGTAGGTAAAAGTGTGGGCGTTTCGAAGAGAGGTGGATGGCCAGTCTTTTTAATGACAAGACTGCATGTTAAGTAAACAAATACATATATAGACGTCACAGAGCACTCCTGATCACAGCTTCCTTTCTTGAAGTCTTATCAACACTACAGTCCACAGTAAGTTTAAAAAATGACTGTTGTTGTGTCTCCTACACTCTGTTCAACGATTGCCAACTTTATTGAGAGCACAAAGAGAGGGTTTCTGATCATGTCTCTGCATAACTTCACTGTTACTTACTCTTTATTGAGTTAATAAGACAACATATATCTAAATGAAACTTTGTTTATAATAGAATATCACAATATATTTTCTGTAGGCGATCCTGTCTGTATAAAACTTATAGTTGGTATCTGCATTGGAGGTTTAGTCTTATCTTAAGCTTCAGGTGAGCCCGCGTGCTGCTCTATAGTGGCCGCAACGAGTCGTGAAGCTTGACCTAGATCTACCAATTCCAGCATCCAATAAAACGTGAGAGTGTGTGCTGGTCGTCAATTTTCATTCATGAAATTTTGGTAGTATCGTCTCTTGCGCTACACAGAGAACATCTCCTGAGGGTACCTGTTGTCGTATTGCTACTAAGTTTCGTTTTATTTATTTCTGTTGTTGTTGTTTTATATGTTTGGTATTATTATTGTTATAGTTTAATTCGAATAATTCTTAGTGTTCGTGTTATAGATCTTTAAATTCCGTTTTCTTGTCCTCGTTCGCCATGTCCTCTAAATTTGGCAACATTGTTGGTGCGCTTCTGTTGTTTCATATTTTCTCAAGTGTGCGTTCGAAAGGCAGCTTTACGAATCGTACCGAATTCATCCGATGCATCACACGTGAGATAAAGCAGTTCTATGATTGGTGTAGAGCTCAGGCTTCACGAGTCGTTGCGATCACAATATTGGCTAGTAAAAGTACCTTGGATGTGCATGAGGTCCCAGATTCGATTTTCCAGTGGAAAAGTCTTGAAAAATTTGAATGCTGTATGGTGGTTCGGAATCCATCTTAAACTGTACGTCCACCTCTTGTCACATATAGCGTCGGTGCTGAAAAGTGGGGGTAAATTTCAATAAACAACAAGCTTCAAATACTTTATTACGCATCCAGTCGATTCCAGCCGATACCAAGCTTGTTTATAGGAACAAATTTGATTTTCTATTAGTGACATGAAATTAATTTCAATTTGATCGACTTTCTAATCTATCAAGTACTATAAAGAAATCTACATAATATTGTTCAAGTGTAAAAGAACAACTAATGAGAAAATATAATATTGTTTCCCATGAATAGTTGATTTGGATTATTTACATGCAATGTATTTTACAAACATTACGTATGCGAGTTGATCGGAACGAAGTATACAAAACAAGAGTTTTGAGTCGGGAGGTTATGTTCCAGACACTTAATTATCTGCAGAAAAAAAAAAGAAATGTTATGTACAGTTAGATTGACGGAGAACAAATTGCGGTGGGGGAACCCGCTATACTAGTCTGAAGAAAACTGGTTTTGAACGCATTATCAACTTCATTCCCACAAGGCACACCGGAACCCAATTTTATAAAGTACTTAGCTTTTGTTACGCAGGATTACCGTTGCATTTACCGACTCTGATGCTTTTATTTTCTCTTCTTCACTTCCCTTCCCGACATTTACTAACACATTTTATTAAAGGAATTGGGTCTCGGGCATCGAACTCAAAAGGTAAACATGTTGTTTATTGTTTCAATATATTTTTCACAGCACTGGGAAAAGGAAAAATTTTCGTTTTTGCATCACTTTATTATCATTTTGGTATTACTTGAACCAAACGGTTATCATAATAATATTAAGTCAACGATTTAAGTAATATAGGGTATTTCAAAATTACCATTTCCCTCTAAATTTACCACTCTGTTCCTAAATTTAATATTCTTCCCCCAAAATTACCATTACCCTCTAAATTTACCACTCTGTTCCTAAATTTAACATTCTTCGACCAAAATTTACCATTCTCTTATCCAAAATTACCATTTCCCTCTAAATTTACCACTCTGTTCCTAAATTTAACATTCTTCCACCAAAATTTACCATTCTCTTCTCCAAAATTACCATTTCCCTCTAAATTTACCACTCTGTTCCTAAATTTAAGATTCTTCCCCCAAAATTTACCATTCTCTTCTCCAAAATTACCATTTCCCTCTAAATTTACCACTTTGTCCCTAAATTTAACATTATTCCCCAAAATTACTATTCCCCTCTAAATTTAGCACAATGTCCCTAAATTTTCATCAACGAAGCATGTGACAGACCACACAGTTTGGTGAATGGATTACTTGTTCAGTAATTAAAACAGAGTATAGATGAAAACTCAACGACTTAATTTCGATGTCATATCAATCTGCTGTTGCGTCTCGCGATCAATTTAATAAAATGGTCAATAACTTTTTTTAAAAAAATCCCCATGTTGTTTTCTTGTTATTCAGCGGCATTTTAGAGAAACGGTGCAACTGTTAAGCAATCTCTATATCATAGATGCAAGAAATAGTCAGACATCGGATAAAATGACGAATCATATCTGCCAAGAGCGTGCCCAAAGAGAAGAAAAAAAAGTTGTTAACAGAAAACTCTTGAAAATGACATAAAATACCATTGCATATAGTATAATATGGAGAACTTCAGGAGTTCTGACTCCCCATATTTCCCTTCCTCCCTCGGTACACACTTGACACTTGCTGTTGTAAGTGGTAACATGGAGGTGTCCGTGTCTGTTTTGTTATAATTGGTGCTCACATAAAACATTTCTAAAAGGGATGGTGGTTCAGTAATAGAGAAGAATGCTCACCTCTGATGCAAGGGTTCGATTTCAGGATGTGAATTTATTGTGAACAACATTGTGTCCGTGAATTTTCTCTTAGTTCTCACGTTTCCTCCCTTATTCCCATTCCACCAAGTCTTTCATAATTTCTCTTCTCTAAGCTACAGGGAATAACGATGGGGCTAGAGGGGAGATTTCATTTTGTATAACATATTTAACTTTTTGCCTACAAGCCCATGTTTATCTAGAACTGTATTAGTTTGGGTTATAGTATTTTAAAAGGTATCATTTATAAAAGCTTTTACATATGAAAGGAAGAAAATAAGATATTAATAATACTGTATTATCTATTAATAGAACACAACAGATAGTCACTCTCTGTAATCTTCAGTTATTTTTACTTGATCATAGTATATATGATCTTGTGAAAATATACATATAGTATAATTATCATCGTAAGGCATTAGTGCTACAATCATTTTTGCGTTAATTTTTACCTTATTGTTTTTAATATCAAATATAAAACATTCTTCGATAGTTCATTATTTTTCCTAAAAAAAAAAAAGAAAAGTCAAAGTCCATATTCCGACACCCGACTCCTCCCTCCCGCGCTCGCCCATTTCCCTGTGGACTTGCACACATACACCCAACGGAAAACAACCTCATATCCAAAATCAATACCCGCCTCGCGTGGTGTACAGCCCATTCAAAAGGGCTTGCGTTCGGCTTCAGTAACTCCACCCACTACTTGTACATTTTAGCACAAAACTCATGTCTCAAAAACTTCAAAGAGGATAGTGAAAAAACATACAATTAGCATATAAGTAATCTAAGCAATTAAAATAATTATTATATCTTGTGTTTCACAATAGGCGCATGTAGTACTGGTATTAATTACGTAGGATTTTTTTTTCATTTCCCCATAATCCAATGTTGAATGGAGATAAAATATATATTATTTTCAGATATTTTTTCTCCGTTAATAACAACAGATTGCGGTTGCAGGTTGACACACGAAACTTATACTGTTCTAATTCTAAGATGGGCTCGATAATTTATCATTGTAGTTTAGGAAAAGATATATAGCTGAACTTGGTTATAGTAACATCATATACTAGGACATTTCGTTTATTGCGTCAAATATTCAGTGGGAGCAACTAATTTCTCACAAGGCAAGTGATTTTATACCATGCTTAGTACGACATTCATAAATGCCTCAAACTTATATATCATATAACGTATCTCAAACCCGTATCAGTAATAAAGACGTGATCGAGTGGTCCAATGCTTAATAATTTTCAACCTTCAATACCTGATACTGATATCACTCATCTTGGTTACAACGGCACTCATTTATAATGACACTATTTTGAGAAACCTTTGCTGTTGCTATAACCGAGTTCAACTGTATTTTCGCGATTTAATGCAGATAGCGGATACGGAAAGATACGAGATTTCTTTATTTTTCAAGCACTATTCCGATATTTATGCGTTGGCTGAGAAAGCTTGTAACATTGTTTTAATTAATATTATAGAACTAAACGTGTTATTGTTCACTTTAAAGTCTTTTGTCGTCGCGAATTCTGTCGAAGAATTTGAAACTTAACTTATATAAAACGATAATTATGCCTGCTGTGCCGTATGGTTGCGAAACATGGTCGCTTCTTCTGAGGGAAGAACACAAACTGAAAGTATTAAGAATAAAATCCTGAGATGAATATTCAGACCCAAGAGAATGGGAATGGGGAATGGCGGAAATTTCATAATGAGGAACTGTATAATTTTTACCGTTTTCCAAACATTGTGAGGGGCAGCAAGTCTAGAAGACTCAGGTGGGCAGGTCATGTAGCCACATTGAAAGAAAGTAGCAACGATTTCACAATTTTAACTGGAAATCCAATCGTGAAACGACCATTAGGAAGACCTAGGCGCAGATGGAAAGATAATATTAAGATGGATCTCGCAGAAATAGGAATATAAAGTAGGAACTGGATCCAGTTGGCTAAGGATAGAAGTCAGTGGAGAGCTTTTGTGAACGCGGCATAGAACCTCCTGGTTCCATAGGTCATACAGTTACGCTAGTTACTTATAATAGAATTAGAAGGCTACTAAAATTTATATTGAAGCTAGAATCAGTTGTGTGATCTTTTAATCAAGCTCTCTTAGAAGGCGAGATGGCGTAGTGGGGGATAGCCTATGCAGTAAGAGTTGATCTAGCGTGATAGTCTGTGTACCCACCAATTGCACGGAATTCAAGCCCCGGTCGCTGTTTGGAGCCCATGTTAAGAGTTGATTACATCCTTCATAGCCTCGGTGTTGTAAAAGACAATCTCAAAAACACATAAAAGCATTGTTTTGTAATGACCAGCAATCACATCAATATGAGAGAGTATTCTTAAAAGAACGTTAAGGTTTCAGAAACAAGCATATTCTTTTTACAGGTAGTGTGGTGATTTTAGTGTAACTGAGAAGCAAAGACTGTTAAGTTTTAGTTCCATACATTCCTAATCAGATAGCAGCAACATCACATAGTAATGTTTCTATTTTGATACTGACAAATAAGTCAAAGCGTTCTGTTAACTTGGAGATTGCCTGTTCTGTTATAGCTCTTAGTAGGTCCCAGCAGCAGAGAATGTATGATTATCAGTATTACGTAATTTTGTTTAGGCGATTGTTTAGCACTTGTGAACTTGGTGCATGGGCCTCCGGGTAAAATTCACAGAATGTAAAGACATTTTCAGTCTTGACCTAGCATTGTAATGTAGAGCATACGAATCTACTTGAATCGAAAAACAGAAAATCTACTTGAACAGCAAACTCTGTCATAGAAAGATAAAAATGATGAACACGGAAAACATGCGCTGACCATACATCATCACCATGGGTATTTTGCCACATATTGGCAAATCTCTTGCTGCAACTGAGAAACTTCCATGCTTCACTGTCTTCTTCATCTTACGATTTTTCTGTTTTGATATCGTTCATTAATTGCATCCTCTTTCGCCCTCTCCCTCTCTTTCCTGCCACCATACCTTTTAGCACGCTCCTTATGATACAGTTCCTTCTCAGCCAATGTCCCAACCAGTTACTTTTCCTCTTTTCAATCACGTTTAAAATTGTTATTTTCTCCCCCCCTCCCTCTCCCCACTTTAAGTATGTTGAAAGTGGAAATCTTCATTAAAAATATTGTCAAATTAAGAAAATCTCCAGTTTTAATCTCAATAACTTTTCGATAGATTTACTTGTTCATTAGTCACTAACACTCTCACCATGATTAGAGTCAGGGTTGGAGTCAGAATTAAGATTCACAGTGATAAACGACGTCAAATGTTGTAAGTAAATTAGATCCTTTCTAAATGGCTTTAGAAAATACTAAAGAAACTTTGAACTACCATTCTTCCAGAATGAACACATTTTCGTAAAATAATGTAATTTGTTCATTTCCTTATGGTACGTGCACGTACTTGGAATGTAGAACGTTTATACATATAATATTAATAACATATTATAATACTAATAATGTGACACTTTTTACGCATCTTGAATTACAAATAGGATGCACAATGGAAAAAACAGCATTGAGAAAATTTAATATGAATGATTATTTCCATCTGTTTATAGAGCAAAAAATGTCAGCGTTTCCCACCTTTGTAGATGTTTATTACAACCATCCTGTATACTATAACCAAGAGTTTGCTTAGTTATTGCAAATCACAAGACATAAATGCACTCATTTTCTTGTACTTATTTTTTGTACAATAAACATAATCTCGTATAATATAATATCGTTTACTAACGTATGATATCTTGTTTTCTCCGGTTGGTATGTAATTTAAGAAGTGTTCACTCTCTTAATTGTTCTTATTTGAGTATATGATGGATAGAATACAAAACAATACGAAATTAACGATCTCGTTATACAGTAATACCACTTATTACGTGAGGTATACAAGTGTCCTCAATAAAACTGTTGTGAAGAAACACAAACTGTAATTAACAAATTTTGAATATAATGTTTCCAAAGAAGAAACTTGGACAAAGGTTTCAGTTAGATGATGAATGAAAATAACAGAAGATGCTGGATAGAGAAATGTAAGAAAGTGACAATAGAAGTGTAAAATCGTTACATTTTTACAATAAGAAAATCAACTATGCTGCCTATAGGATTAGACCAGCAATCAGCATCCAATACTGTTTTAATGTTTACAACATTCACTTGTGCGATAGCGCGAGGGTCTTGTGTTTTACATTGGTTTCATTCTCATAAGCACAGTGGTATATTCTAAAACGTGTAAAAACCATAGGAAATTTGGCGAGACAAATACCGCTGGTGCTTTTTATAACTAAATTATTTTATTGTTTGTTTACAATAATGATATTATTTAATTAGTTTGTGTTATATTTAGAATCATAAACAAAAATTACTACAATTCAAACGATTTTGTGTTTTATAAGCACTGCAGGTTAAAATGAAATGTTCGAGTAATGATTTTACCAAATGACAAGAACGAACTGAAAGGATGTACGTGTGGAGAACTCGCTGGTAGTATAAACATATAATTGAGAACTAGCTGAACCTGCGCTGAGCGTGAATCTCCTTCCCACTTCTCACTATATCTGTACAAGTCCCTTTACAAACACAAGTAAAGGACAGAAAGACTCTCAAAGGGACTGTATTGCTATAGACATAATATATAAATGTAGTATTTAAATATAAAGAATGTTGACGGAAGTTTGTGCAGAAGTTCGATAAGTAATAGATGATACCAAACGCAAATATATATATTTTTTTTCATAATTCCATATCCGAGTACACGTTATTGTCTGTCGACAAGCTTTCGAAGTTGCCAGTTTCCAATATGTTTTGTCATTCAGATTAAAGCAAAGCGCCTGAAATGTCCGCCAACCCGCTATACGTACCTATACTGGTTGCCTTTCACAAGGGTATCATCCTAGTTGCAATATTATAAACTAATGGGGATAAAATGATGACTAAAATGTAGAATAGAAAAGTAAAGACAAGTTTTATGAAAATTTGAATGAGAACTGGTAAATCTACACAAAATTTGAAATTAATCAGCGAAAATAGGACGTTTCTAACACTTGTGGTTTTCGAGATCTCATTGTCGAAAGGATTGGCCACAAACATATAAACTTTTCTAGCATTTTAATATATAGACTAGCTGGACCTGCGCTGTCTACTCGGCGCATCGTTCTGTTATGACCATGAATCTCCTTTTCAATGTGCATTTCTCCTTACTCACAAGTAAAGGATAAGGAGGCTCACAAAGGAAGTGAATTGCTATGTACAGATGTTGGAGTGAGTTTGTAGCAAATTTGTAGAAGTAACATGATATCAAGTGGAAATATTTTTTCCAATAAATCCATATCCGTCCGAGTACGCTTCATTGCGTCTCTTGAGGCCTTTGAAGTTGCCAGCATGCAATATGTTTAGCCATTCAGATTTAAGCAAAGCGCCTGCAATGTCCGTCGACCCACCATACGTAACTTCTCTACTGGTTGCCTAATACCGTAGTTTCGGCCTGCAACAATGTTAATCTTACAGGTTCAAAACGGTCCCTAAAACGTTGAATAGAACAATAACGACACGATTTTTCAAAATTTGAATGAGAACTGGACAATCTATACAAAATTTGGAATCGACCAGTGAGAACGGCACGTTTCTGGCACTTGTGGTTTTCGAGATCTCATTGTCGAAAGGATTGCGGACAAACGTATAAACCTAGCATTTCAATACATGTATAGATATATAAATCTCAAAGTGCGTTTATAGATATAATTAGTTGTTTGGTAACTTTAACAGCGACTTCGTAGTCCCAGCTAGATGTGCTGGATAAGAATACTCAGAGATTCATGAACAGAATGAAAGGATTAGTATATGGTATAATTGGACACCTAATTCGACATTCTGAATGAATTATCATATATTTATGAAAGGAAAAGTTGAATGAAGCAGACGTGATCGTGGAAAAATCAAGAACGCAGAATGTAGAGGATATCTAAAAAGAACAACAATATGAACACGTTGAAAGTTTTGCAATAGACAGAAAATGTAATTTTATGTTGGCCACCAATCTTTGGGTTGAGGAAAGAAGAAAACTAATACGAATTCGTAAGGCAACGTTGATTATATTAAACGCTGAAATATTTGTTAATACTGTAAAAGCCAATAAGAATCAACTCTCTCGTTAAAATATAATATAATATTAATGTACTCGAATTCAATATCTATAGAATGAAAGTATCAGACGAATTAAACTTTTATCATATAGCAAGCTGTGTTCTAAGCAGTTGATAAGGGCTGTGGCTTCCAGTGTGCCTTGTCTGAAGATCAGTTTGCTGGTGAAGAGGCAGAGCACGAAGAAAATGATCAGAAACTTGCAACTAAAAGCTGTAAGCTACTAATTATGCGTTGTGACTTGATGTTCTGTGTGAAGAAATGTTTTAACTCATTTATCTAATACAAGTAGAAGTAGGATTACCTACGAGACAATAGTTTTGAAACTGTCTCGTCTCGAAAAATCGTCCTCTGACAATGATGTCTCGCCTCGCAAAGTGTATCTGTTTATATTGGAACAACTTTGTCTTGTTTCTATCTCATCATGCACATTTTGCTTGTTGGTAAACTCTAGCTAGAAGCATTCACTAAATCGTATGTTGTAGGAGAGGTAGGATGCTCAGCTGCCTTTTCCTGAGGTTTAAAATATACATATATATATAAAAAAGGCCGAATTAACACAATCTGGTATTTTAGCTTACACTTCCAGGATCGGTCGTTTTCCTCTCCCCCTTGTGTTGTAAATTACAATGACCAAAGTGTGATTGACAATGAATTCAACATTCAATCGCGGCTACACAAAATTTAATTGTTGAAAATACATTTATACAACAAGGCCATTCGAAAAGGGACATGCATATTATAATCTGTAATACAAAAATGCCCACATAGGAAATTTCTAGTACAATTGGCTTATTCTATAATTTGTAAGGAAAAAAAAGAGAGAGAGAGAGAGAGATAAACATACCACCTTAGACTCCAGTTTACCCAACTTTGGGGTTAATTCGTACCTGTATGAAAACATTATGTTACGGAAGACGGAGCTGAAGTAAAAGGGGAAATTGGAAATTAATGTAGGCATCGAGTGTACACGCATAATTATATTTTTGTTACAAAGATATTCATTGCAAGTTTTATTCTTCCGATAAAAAGGAATCGGATTTGACACAAGTATAATTACAGACAAACAACTTGAAATAATGAGGATAGGACTCAGTGTGTTTATCACGCAGCACGTCTTTGGCACATAATATTCTCATATATATATATGTGACTTAATTTACTAACTTTGCAATAATTACATTATGCTGTATTTTCCAAGTTTCGAATTATCTAGGCATTCTTGGTGAAACTAGCTTCATTTAGTGGAATTGATTTTGAAGTTTCAAACTAAGAATATATTGAATATAAGTTGGGCACCTACTGCTCCTAGTAACATACTATAGTTATGTCACTTAGTTATCTCATTATACTTTTCTTCGTTTAGAGTTAAATAGGAAAAGTCTACAATGGGAAACCACATGGAAACTTAATCCTTAATCTTGATGGATTTCAAGAACCTCAAAAAATAGTGGACTCTTAAGTGTTAAAAAAATGTACCGGTATGCTTCGTAAAAATAAAAATTTGTTTGAAAAAAAAAAATCTTGTTCGCAAATTTCAAGCTGAGGGTAGTGGGCAGATTCGAAGAGTAATGGTTGACGTATTTCAGCCCAAGCAATAGGCCTAATAGGGAAGTTTCAAGAGAACAATTCTGAGTTTAATATATATATATATATATATATATATATATATATATATATATATATATATATATATATATATATATATATATATATATAATGAAGACTATAATGGAACAGACAAACATACACAAAAAACTACTCCCACAAGTCGAACTGCAGAAGCTCGATTCACAACAGATATGTCACTATAGATCTTTACTTATAGTTTCTCAGTACAGCCAACTTCAACTTCTAAATACTGTAGGCTATAGATGACGCAAATAGTACATTTGATTTTTTTTTTTTTGCAATAAATAAAACCGTCCTTAGTATGTAAGAGATGATGCAGTAAGAGACAAGTATTGAAGATATTTTTTGTTATTGTGCTAACACGAAAGAAGAAAAAATAATATTAGCTGTGAGAGCAATAAAATGTTTTTAGCCTTTTATTTATTTATTTTTTTCTCCGTGTCTGAATTTTAATTTCCTTCAAGTCATAAATGCGTAAGTTACACACAACGACTGCAAAGTACTTATGTCTTCCTCCTCCATTGACTGTTTTTATGTGACCCGAAGCGGAAAAAGGAGTGGAGAGAAGGAGAGAGAGAAATGCCCCTTGTATATCGGCCACACGCTTTACATGGATGACCTTTACCTACTTCTGAGGTCTATGAACCCTCACCCAGTCCCCTCGCTCACAAGTACTAAACTTTACTCGATGTGAATGCCACCTGCCGGCAGAATTAAAGAAGTAGGAGGAAAGAAAAGACAAAAACAGCGATATTTTCTTCAAACTTTTTTGTTCTTCGTCAATGAAAAAATCACGTTAACTTAAAAAAAAGAAAGAAAACGCCGCAATCAAGCAAGCATCAGGCAATATGGCGTTTTTCATTCGACAAAATACGGCAACGTTGGTTTTATTTTATTTTTATCGTTGGGTATATATATATACACAATATTACTAAGTAGACAGAAGCATAGATAGGGGAGTGTATCTTCCGAGTTTCATGCGGTCAAAAAGCTCGCTGTGTTAGAAACAAATATGCAAAAATCCCGTTCACTTAGCAGTGTAGCTAACTCACTTATTATAAAAGCAATACGAAAGAGGCAAATCACTTATAAAGAACGATTTTGTTTGTACGAGTCATCGTTATTTATATTATTTACCAACGATGTACTTAGGAAAGACGTGCATAGCCAAATGATCAATACACTCACTTTGAAGTCTCATCTTTTGAAGTGATTGCCGTATGAATCAGATACGTATGCGAAATATTTTTCTGCTCTGTGTGTAAAATATTTATGTATCGGATATTGTTCTTGGGTCCCTAGAAATGAAAGCAGATTATCCAAATAGGCAAGTTATAACAATAAGTGTCGATGTGTCGATAAAATGTGCTGGTCCAGTGTTTGATTCCGGTTTTGAACCAATATCATGAGGCAAAAATTGGGGAGGGGGAGATATTTGAATCAAGAAGTTAGTTCGCTGTTTGGGTTTAGAAATTCAGAAACAGTGACATTCGATTCGATGTACCGATGTGGCATAACCTTCTTGAAAGTGCATCATTCGTCTGGCATACAGCCTTTCATCATCTATAGCGCCAGGCAATAACATTCAGTATATATACGGCAGGAAAAAGAAATTTCTCTGGCAGCTCTTGAGTTTTCATTGACAGCCAAAGAAAATATATTCATAGCAAGGGAAAGCTTTTGTTAGCGAAATTTAGAAATTCAGTATCAGATTATTTCTAGAGTTGCACGCGAAATGAAGCAACAGATAATTCTCTCAATAGACATATATACATTTTCGAGACGAGATATTTCTGATATGCAGAGACGGCACAACCGAATTACCGAAATTCTTCTTTGCGACAACTTTATTCTCCAATTTTCCACTACCACGTTGATTGTCATTTTAGATTTTACAACAAAAGCCATTCTGCCTACAAACCACATACAATTAATTCTTCCCCTTATATCTTGTAAAGACTGAATGAAGTATATTATATTCGAATAAATAATATTTAAATACAGTGCACGAAAAGGAAAAGGAAATGAAATCTTTGAGTTTAACGTCCCACAATTATGCCCTTTAGGTTAAGGAAGACGATGATTAAGGCAAGGGAATGAATATGGAAGAATTGGTGGAATGAGGATTGAAGAGGGAACGGGAATATCGCGGGAAAACCTACGAACACGGTGTTGTCCACCATAAACTTACTTGGCCTCGGATCGAACCAAGAAACCCACGCATCAGAGCCACCGTGATCCCAAATACAGTTCTCGAATAACTGGTATTTCCAGTTTTGCCCAGAATTATCACGGACAAAAAGGAAGGCATATTTACATACTAGATCACGGTCCCTTAGTTGTAGGGTTGCTCATAAGATGAGATAAAACAATTAGCGTGACGAGGCAGGTCTCTTGGAACAGAAACAGACACATTTTCAGAGATGAGATGAGACATCACTTTCACCTTATCGAGACGAAACAACCTGAACCATTATTCGTAGGCAATTCTACTCAGTAACAGAGACAATTCCTTTCGCAGACCTAGCTTCGTGTGATGGAACTCAGACCGCAACATTATAACTTCCTAGTGTGACACTGTAGCAAGTGCGCGTGGGCTCACTAGAAGTTTTTCCGTTTCCCAATAATTATTTCGTCACCATCCACCCTATTCTCTGTAAATTGTTGACCCATCCTTAGTATTATGTATATTGAAGATAATACGAATTTTATCCTGAAAGTAACACAGAAACAGTTAGCAACCCTGATCCAAGATATTTCGACACTAGTGTGCGAGGAGACCGAATTCATGTTCCCAAGCAAAAAGTGTCAGCACGAGTATTGGAATATTGAACTTCCTGGCAACAAGGGCTTTGTACTTTGTAGATATAGCGGCCGCGTAGGGGGAAGATATTTCTCGGAAGATATATTGCTTCATGTGGTGTAACATAGCTGTTAGCTTAGACCATTATGATTATGGACTCGTCTTTCACAACAAACGTTTTCATCACGATAGGAAATTAATATGACTTTCTCCCGTAAACAAAAGACTTGTCCATTTCTTTTACTTTCAAGCGACGATAGAGAAAAGAAAGGATGGTGAAAAAATATACGTTTTATCGTCCCTACATCCAAATAAAGAGGTATTTGAGTTGGTCAGTTCTTTTGTGCAAATGAACGTACACTCGGCTAGGTGTCTTAACGTTCAATGTATCTGGACCAAATTTTAAACTTAAAAGTTATAAAATTCTCCAGGGAAAGTATTCGAATTTTTTTCTTACCCCCACAAAATAAGGTTAATTCTGGAGGATGAAAATTAAACATTGCGATTTTCTCAAAGACGCCTACAACGATTTAATTTATGTTCCATAAATCAATATTTATCGAACCCAAACCCAATTGTTCAGATTTATGAACGATATTTGTTGGCCATTGGATTGTTCGTGAGTAGGGCCGAATATCCTCGTTGCTGAGGCTCCAATTAAACCCTACTCCAATCAATCAATGTTATTCAGTCTTATAAGCCAATTTGTTTCAATTTATTATAGCTAAAGACAGAGTGTTTCAAAACAACACCGACAACGTTTGGGAAGTGATTTCTGACACCAAGATAAGACGAAAAGTATAGACCAACCTGGGTGCACAAATGCTTCCTTTCGGAGTTACAGGCTGCCGAAAACATGAAAAATTGAACTTTAAAGGTCCATAGATCAAAACTACCTTACCAACTACCTCTATAAAAATTGTTGCGGAAGTACCGCAGGATTCTGGAACATGAATATTAGGATAAAACACATACTAGTTCCTAAGTGAAGTCTTGACCCGACTACGGTAGATCCCATAGTTTTGGAGCTATGGACCTTCAAAATCCAATTTTTCATGTTTTCGGCAGCCTATAACTCCAAAAGAAAGCATTTGTACACCGAGGTTTGTCTATACTTTCCGTCTTATCTTGGTATTAGGAATCACTTCTCAAACGTTGTCGGTGTTGTTTTGAAACACCCTGTATAAACACTAGACCTGTACTCAGGGTGTGAATACGAGGTATGTTGGTTCAGTGACAAAGCACTCAACTCTGGTCCTTCGAGGGGTCCCCCGGTTTGATCCTAAGCCAAGTCATTTTATAGTGCACAACATCCTGTCTGAGGAGTTTTCTCGCAGGATCACTCATATTCTCATTCCTCCAATCTTTCCTTTAAATAATCACCCGTCTCCTTTAGCTTAAAGGACATGAACATAGGACGCTAAAACTGAAAATTTCATTCTCATTTTCAAAACGTAGATGTGTCTAGGGTACGAAGCTCTCTTTCGGAGTTCTTGCAATATGATGTAAAATTAACTGATTTTACACATATTACAATAAAAATAAATAAATAAATAAAACTTCCAGTTTAACTTCCCAAGATCATAAGATTTAGGCTAAGAGAGACGATGATTAAGGCACATGAATAATGATGTAAGAATTGGTGGAATGAAAAAGTGGAAGGTAAAGGGAATACCCTGTACAATAAAATGGTACAAGAAGAAAGAATAGCGTTCGAGGACGAGTAGGTCCATTCTTCTCCTTTCCAAAAAATGCGTAGAGAACTGATGGAAGTATTACGTCAACAAACAACAATAGAGAGGTATCCATATGTTGTTAAAAAAAATTAATTCATTATAAGAGATTATATATTAAAGATACAATTTACATAATTACAAACAAAACAATGAAGAAGAGGAAAAAGAAAACATCGTGATAAACAACATATATGCACAAAAGGAATTAAAGCATAATTAACTTTATACATGCATAAAGTGTTTTGTTACATCCCAGCTACTCTTCTTTGCGCATCGAAACGAGACATTGTATTGAGATAAAGCTGCGTACTCTGTTAGCACAAGATTGTTTGCTTACGATTTAATGGAACTCCTAATATAATGCTTTATGCATGCAGTTCAAGACGGTTGGCTTTTACACACCAGCCGTTAACAGCACAGTCAGGTAATTCTTATTACTTTAGCTTTTCTTTGGAACTGAGTAAATACCAACACTATACAGTGACATGAAGACCATTTACACATTAAGACTTAATACTACACAACACAGATAAGCTTATAAAATACGTAAGTACATGAATATTAAGTTATGATTTCTGAACATTTAATGAGTTACGTCATACAGTGAGTCTCCCTCTTTTTTCCAAACTATGCTATTCATAAGTATGGGAAGTCCTTTAGGCCTATTTGTCTGTTTAGAGGTACAGAGAGAGAGAGAGCTAAAAGCCGAAAAGAAAGAATTTTTGATATGCATTAATCTTTCCAAGAACTGTTCCATCTGCACCCGTCAACTACTTGAAGTTTTGAAGTTTCAACGTTGGACTGACAGTGAAAATCATGTGTTCCCTAAAATATATTTTTTAAATGACGTTTATTATTAGTTATTCTAAGGAAAGTAAGATTGATTTTAAGATATAACGCTAATATTGTGTGCGAAGATTTCGGTTGCAGCTCAAGTTATGTGAGCTAATGATAACAAAGAAAAAAATTCTGTGGGATATTTTTAAGTCTTTCAATGCTGGTATACAGAGAAGCCAAAAATTAACTTCTTCCTAGGAGAAAACAAAATTATGATACTTGTATAGTAAGGAAATGTGCACTTAATGCTAAATAAAGGTAAAAGAATTACGATCAAACTGTACAGAGTTTGCCCGGAGGAGCTATTAACATAATTTTAATTTAATTCTAAAATCATTTATGCGGTTTCTTTTATTAGCATCTGACTATGGGACCACCTAATATATGTAAATTATTTTTCGGTTTCTACAAAATGAACCTGATTTAACAATAGTATTTTTTAAAGATAAATCTTGAGCTGCTTGCCTTGTCATTTCCTCTGGAAAAATGAAATGAAATCTTTCAGTTTAACATCCTATGATTATGCTATTTTAGGCTTAAGAGACGATGATTAAGGTAAGTGAATGATGATGGAAGAATTGGTGGAATGAGAAAGTGGGAGGAAACTGGAATACCCAGAGAAAACCCATGGACACGACGTTGTCCAGCACAAACTTACTTGGTCGGGGATTGAACCATGGACACCAGAGGTAAGCGCTCTACCACTGAGCCACCATGTCTCCTTCCATTTCCCTGGAGTCGAATAATAATAATAATAATAATAATAATAATAATAATAATAATAATAATAATAATATCGCAACCCAATTCGACAAACGTAGATATCAAATACTGTATATCCAGAAACAATAGATGTGCGATGATTTCACAAACTGAATACAGGGAAAGATATGACAGAATGATGAAAATGCTACATGAAAAAATAGGAGTGAAACAGAAAATTATACCAGAAGTACCGTACTATATTACAAACATCTACCGAAGACCATATTAGGAACAGATAAACAAACTTTACTAGGACAGAACATTACTAACCGACAAAGAAGTACTTTAAACCTTACAGCACAGTAATAATCAGAGAAAGAGAAAAGGTAAACCTAATAGACAGAATCTCAACAAAACAACAAACCTGCAGAAACCAGATAAAGAAGCAAATAACAAAATTACAAACCTCTAGCGCAAACATAAGAGAGAGAGATGTAACAATAGTACCAATAGTAATGTCGGATGCCAACGATGTCCACAAGACAATGAAAAAGGCATCTTGAATTGAAACACAACTGGGATTGAATTTTTAAAAGAAAGTACAGGAGAGTATTGTATTAGACACATACATAATGGTAAAAATCTTTCTGTAAGCTCCAGACAAAAAGGGGACAATACAGAGAAATAGTAATATACTTTACATGTTGGATAACACGTGTATTACCATTTCGCTTGCTCATATGAGGAGTGAAATACAACAACAACATCATCAACTACTACTACTACTACTACTAGGCCTACTACTACTACTACTACTACTACTACTACTACTACTACTACTACTACTACTACTACTACTACTAATAATAATAATAATAATAATAATAATAATAATAATAATAATAATAATACGCTTATTGTCAATATTTTATAAGAGAAATATAAAGTCATGTTTGATTAATGTCAGCGGCTCCTTTTCTTTTTCCCTTCTTATAGAACTTTTGAAGAAGCAGTTATTTTGATTGTTATACAAGTATATAATGATGATGTGTGAGAGCTAAGAGGTGTTATGGAAACCAGGAGGAGGTCTGTTCACACATGAGACTCACGTTCGGAAAGAGAGAGGAGAGGACCGTAAGGGAACAAACCGTTACGTCACGGGTGACAAAACACGAGAATGTTGCTTACACCGTTCGAGTGAATGTTCACACATTGGTGCGTCTATTTGACATGCATAAAGGAGCAGTCAGCGTTTCTTCTTTTCTGTTTTTCAGTTTTTGTTGTTATTTTTCACTGCGTTTTCCCCTTTTTTGGTAGATAAAAATAATAACATACACAGAAAAATAATTTTACGACCAATAAAATTTAAAAAAAATGATTGCGCTTGAATTTAGAAGAATTTTCATGTTTATTTCTAACTTAAACTTAAAATTCGGCTGAACAGTAGATACCACTTTAGTATTTTGAAAAATCATAGAGAACACCATTTCCATATACGACTGAACTTAACATATCCATTGTTTGCTATGAGGTATTGCGATATGTCCATTGCCTACACACGTCTAAAATTTCTATGGGTACTGCCAATGTTTGAGTTATGAAAATACAGTTATTCCTTATGAGATAGAAAATTTACATCTGAATATTGCAATTCTAGCTTTGGAAGTATGAATGACTCACTATATATCATTGATCTCATTAGACAACTCACTATATATTATTGACTTCATTAGACAACTCACTATATACTACTGACTTCATTAGACAACTTACTATATATCATTGACTTCATTAGACAACTCATTATATATCACTGACTTCATTAGACAACTCACTATATATTATTGACTTCATTAGACAACTCATTATATATTATTGACTTCATTAGACAACTCACTATATATCACTGACTTCATTAGACAACCTACTATATATCATTGACTTCACTAGACAACTCAATTCACAGTATATCATTGACTTCATTTGGCAACTCACTATATACAATTGACTTCATTCTGTCAGTATGTTGAAGGGAGTGATATTTGTGTTGAATACGAGAAAAGAAATACCTTTTTAAATTCAAAACGGGACGAGATATATCACGTATCACGAGACGCGTGAGCAATACTGGTTCACCCAATTCTTAGATCTCAAACACTGTTTTAGTATTACAAGAGTTATAGTATAGGAAAAACTACAAACTGATAAAGTGGTTGTACGAGCACAATGAAGAGTATTTATCAACGTTTAAAGCTGCATAAGTCATTACACAACGTACTCCAATAATAAATATGAGTTCGTTCGTGGCTAAGCGGTTAGTGTACGCGTCTTTGGCATGGGAGACCCGGGTTCGAATCCCGGTGGGAGCTCATGTGGTTTGGATTCCACGTTAATCAATAGGTCCCGTCTCATATAGCCTTGCTGCTGAAAGGAACGTTAAACTCAAAATCAACTCAACTCAACTCCAATAACAAATACGGTTTGAACGTCGTTATATCATACCCTCCGTGGATCTCTTGTGACGCGGAAGGAATCTGATAAGTTTTAAATGAAATCAAGAAGACAGATTAGTGCATAAATTTTGTACATAGATTAACAAAAAGAGACGATAAAAACGTTTCGAGAATCAAGATAAGACAAGGAAGAATTCTTGGAGAATAGGGACAATTCGAGACACGAAATTTCAAAAAAAAATTACGATACGATGCGAGAAGACCTTATTTCTCATCTCTTGAACAACACTAAATGATATACTGCTGAAATTATAGTACAGAGTGGTTAATAAACAAGTGTTTGCTTTGCTTAGATATAATTTTTATTTAAAATTTAAGTATTTTAAGTTCGCTTGGTTCTACATAAAAAGAATTAAAAACTCTTAAAAACAACTTGGTAATTAAGAGTTAATGTCTCTTTCTTTAGCGCCACGGTTGCATGATAAGAGACCTACTGATTACAGTAAAATTCGAACTAGCAGTGATCAAACCTGGTACCACGCGCTTGGAAAGCAAGCTGTTAGTTCGCTATAAAGAGGCACTTTTAAACCTCTTTCTTTCAAAGCATTTTCATTTCAGTTACGATGAAGTTAGGAACGTTGATGTCATAGCTGTAATTCTTGCTTCATTAAATTAATTTCAACATGATTACTTCCCTTTCTTAATATAGTAATAATTAAAAAAAATAAAGGTTCCATTAGTGAGTTTACATACTAGATAGCCTATGATTTTTTTCGTTGTTATGACGTGTGTCATTTCTTATTTATCTTTTTTTTTTTAAGCCCACGCATAACGTTATCTCCAAAGTTAGTTCGAGCAAGTTGCAAAGCTGTGAACGTTTATACAACATGCTCGAATGTTTGTACTGTATTTTAAAAACTGGTTTATGAAAACAGTTTCTCAGCAGCGCGTAGTTCCAACGATAGAAAGTTGAGTCATTTAGATAATGTTTTTTAAACTTTGTTATGAAAAATGGGGAAGGAGTGGTCGCTGTGTGTTGAAGTTTATCTTACGACAGTATCACCTGATAAAATATTAGCCTTGAATTTCTAATGCAAATATTTTTAATGACTGGATTGAGTATTCTATTCCGTGAAATGCGTAACCTTTTCGCTCCCAAAGTTACAGATGCCCTACAAATATCACACAAGATCCTTCATGTTTTTTGTATGCTTGAGTCTTTTATCTGCCGACAGATAGCACTGCGGTGACTTTTCACTCTTGTATCAAGTCAAATGGGATTCGATCCGTTTTTACCAAAAATCCAGAAAAAAAAGGGGAGTTTCCTTATGCCTTGATATTGTATTATGTTATTATAATTTCACAAATCCCAGAGGCTTAAGTTACCCAGCCACAGCGATTTTAAGTTGGAGGATCAGTGGACACATCGCGAGCGTCACCACCATTGTTTCTTTGACTCTATTTGAATCTTTCAAGTAGCTATCCAATTGGTCCTCACCACTCTGGGTGAACACTGCAATGTCAACGTTACATAGCTTTTCTTAATGTCACCCATACAAGTAAAGGCCAGATTCTGTACTGCTTGACTTCGATGAGCTCAGAGAAACTGGAAAATGTAGTAATATGTGAACATTTCAAGAGCACTATATTTGAAATGTGGAAGCGATCTTTATACCTTTGTTTCGTTCTTATAACAGTGGAAATGGTTACTCTATCATCTCAGTTCTTCCTGTATTAAGGGGCAGGAATCAATCTGAGTTTTTGTCTTTTCTTTCTCTTTCTTTTTACACATCTCAACAATTAATTTTAATTTTATCAAAACTACTTAAAAACATATATTTACAAGTATTATGTGCATCACTGTCACGAGTCGGCATGTCTCTGTTAGAAAAAAGAAACAATTTGTTAAATCTGCTTCTTAGTAGTGTGTTTTATATTTACGTGTACAACACACTAATAAACAATCTGTTCCAAAGGAATAATTATCAATTATTATTGGCAAGTAAGGACATACTTCTTGGAGCCATAAAATTTGAATTATCTCGAAAATTGCGCACGAAAATTTAACCTTAAGCATATCATTTTATTCAGTTCGGTATGACCTTGTGATTAATATACGCCTAACCTTTCTATAATACTCTGGCAAAACAAAAATTAAAGAGTTAATCACATTTTGGGATATATCTCATTAACTATCCTGTCTTCTTACTAAGGACCAGTGGCGTATTTACGATTTTGTTTCGGGAGGAGCTTTGCTAACTTTCGGGGGGGGAAGGGCTTTGCCTGAAAATGTGAAAATTCTACAAGATATTTCATATACTTTACTATAGTAGGTAAGATTTCGGAGGGCTTAAGCCCGGAAGCCCCCCCCTAAATACGCCACTGCTAATGACATAATGAAAAACTTGATGAGAATATACCTTAGTACCAGTTTTATCTTAACAGGTGATATGGTTGCACAAAGCATAAATTTTTAAGTTTACGAAAAAAGTTTTTTTTAAAAAAGGAAATGAAATGAAATATTTCAATGTAACGTCCTACAATTAAGTCCTTTAGGCTAAGGAAGACCATGATTAAGTGGAAGTGAATGATGATGAAAGAATTGGTAGAATGAGAAAGTGGAAGGAAAGGGAAGTACCCCAACAAAATCCATGTGCACGATGTTGTTTACCACAAACTTACTTGGCCGTGAATCGAACAGGGACCCCACCCACCAGAGGTAAGCGCTCTACCACTAAGCCATCGTGCCCCCTGTTTTTTTTTTATATTTTTTTCGAAACTACGCGTGAGGATTTATTCCAACTCATAAAATTTTGAATAAGTGTGTCCTTCCCCTTTTGCGAAAATAATTGACAACAGTTAAATTTTATGATAGTCTTAAACAGGTTCTAACCTATTTACCTTATCGTGGTTAGATGAGGTCAAAAGGCCTGATAAGTAAGATTGGATGAGAAATTGTTCCTTTGTAATCGCATTTGTATGTGTTAAAACCTCCATATGAAAAAAAAATGGAGGTTTAAAGGATAGTATGCAGAGATAGATTGCGAATTAGAATCAGGAAGTATATAAAAACTAAATACAAGTCGTTGCCGTACAGCTATATTACTTACACATGTACTTGCTCTTCGATATAAAATTGACTTGATCTCTTAATATATTAGTTTCCTAATTTGTTAAGGAGTCTGGTTCACCAAAAACTCCTTTACATCGACATTAACTCTGTCTGTCCTTGTGTTCGTCCCGAAAACACAAATTCTAAAGAACTACTACATCAGGATATAGAGGATCAAAGGATTCGAATTCGCTGATAAAGATGGTTCATCCATTGGAAGTAGCAGAAATCAACCATTCCGGTTTTAACGTTGAATCATTATAGAACAAAAACGGTAATAGATAGCGAGAATGTGTTTTCTACAATCGATTAAGCGTCCCTAAAGTACATTTTATCTCCTTCAATTAACTCTCTACTTAAACCGGATGTAACAGAAATCCACTACAACTTTCGGCTTCAATATTAATCTCCATAGAGCAAAAAAAGACAAGATATAGCAAGATGCGCTTCTTTTGGGAATCGATTTAATGTACTAATAATACCTTCTGGCACCTTCTCGTAGTGTCAGATATATTCTTTAGTGCATGAAATAGCAAGGCGTGAGCAACAAATTATAGTTAATTGTGAAAAAAAGAAAACAAAACAAAAGAAAGAACAAAAATGTTTTATAATCACTTCAGACGAAAACAATATATTCAAAAGGCAATAAAATCATTTTAATTGACTTTGTTCACACCTGCGTACTTCCAAGATTTTTTTTGTTCTGGATATACAGATTCATAGTTTGTTACGGACAATGATAGTGGCAATTAATTGCAATCTGTGAATAACTGGGAGAGATCTGCGCATCAGACGTATCCTAATGTTACTCTATGCTCGGATGACGTGCGGTGGAATCATAAGTCATAAGGTACACACCGTACTAAAGCCTGAGGTTAACTCAAGGGAAATGCTCTCAGTCTGTATTTTAACTGTACGTTATCTCAAATTTGCCTCGAGTGTCTAGACTCATATTTACATACCTCACAAGGATAGGGACTTAAATTATTAGCAGCAGCGTTATAATATATTGGTAATTAAAGTTATATGAAGGGATCAGATCCAAAATATCCAATTTCTTCTCATGACCAAAGCTGAAACAATAGAGTCTTGTTTCGATCCTTGCGATCCGCGGATCCAGGCTATGATCAAGGGAGGGGTTAAAAACCATAGTTTGCCACTTTCTGGAGTGTAAAGAAAGTAGGATTGAAGCCCATTTTATTCAGTGTATACCTGAGCGTCAAGGGGAGGCTATAGCCGCTATAGCCCTCCTCTAGGATCCGCGCCTGTTGAAGTATGTCATTATATATATATATATATATATATATATATATATATATATATAAATAGAGAGAGGGAAAGAGAGGAACATTTTATGCAAAATACATACAGTATCAAAATAGTAAATTCGAGTAGAATATTTTCGAAATATACCAGGGGCGGATCAAGGGGGGCGATTGGGGCGATGACCTCCAGAACAGGAAACTTTTTTATTTTATATATAATAAAACCCACCCTAGAATTTGGAGTTTTTAAAAGTAGCTCTAAGAAGCAGTATTACAATTCCCCTCCCAGGAGTCCGTCCTGGATCCGCCCCTAATATATGCACAGCAAAAAAAAAAAAAAAAAAAAAAACTACGAATTACTATCCTAGCTCTGTAAGGCAACAGTCAAACTTTTGCTTCATCCAACTGGACCGACCGTTTGCTAGTAACTATAATTAGGTACGGTGTACGGAAAGAAGTTTGTGCATATATACAACTTGTGTAAATAAAAATATATCTACTTGAAGTTTATTAGACTGGAATTTGAAAACATCACGATGCTCAAATGCAAATCATTACGATATGACTTAACATATTATGCATTTTACGATAACAAGCATAAATTATTCCTAGTACTTACTATTGGAAAATGTTTGTATGTTTCTATTTGTATTTAAAATATCCTCCTGACCTTTCCGGACGTTGGCTTGGTCATTATATTTGCATCTAAATGTGCAATGATAGCAGAAATGTATAAAACGACATCATACATTAGGTAACTTCGAAGTGGGTTGAGACGCAACGGAGTGTAGTGATGATTTGCGTCATATTACATTTCTAGTACGTTTATATGACATCAAACAATAAATAAATCATATACGATCCAATTCTTTTTCTTAAGTGCCATTTGTGAAGTGTTTTCTCTTATCTCCTCAATTACACAGCTAACAACAGAAATGTTCTTAAACGTAGTATGTGAATTGATTGCGTATGAAATGACGTTAAGTATCATGTGCTGCACAAAGTGCCACTGATTGAAACGTATACGGACGTGCATGCTGAAACCAATGTTTATGAAGCTTAGTGATCAAGTTATAAATAAACATAAGGATCAGAACTTTTCCAAGTTGAATACTATTGCGACAACGTTTGAAAGAACATGACTTTTGTTTTGTTTATGTTTACTAATTTTTGTGTACTTTTACCTTACAACCTAAACGTGGGCCTATAGTCTATACTTTCTTTTTGAATGATTATCAGGTTCTACCTGATTTACCTAACGTAACTGGGCGAAAAGAGCAGATGTAAGATGTCCAGTTTTTTTCCCATGTGATAGAAAAATGTATAAGATATAACTGTATGTTAGGGATCTGTGATGAGCAATCCGATTAAAAATTAGGAACTGAACAAAATATGGTAATTGTGTATTTCATTTCAGAGATAAATGGTCATACAACCGCTGAGAGATCTCACACATAATCTTGTACTAGAGAATAATGTGTTAGTAATTAAAGCGAAGTACATTTCCCATTGTTTGTGAACGTCGAAATATTTGGGTCCTGTGATTTAGCTTTCACGGAGGTGAGATCATATAACAGAAAATAAGCCTGTTCTATGCGTAATGTGTCGTGTCTTGCCATGATGGATCGTTTACATACAATCCTTACTGTGTGCTTTGAAGCACGTATATGTCAGGTTCCATCTATTACTTCGAAAATTAAAGCAGAATTAAGCTGATTTTGAATTTAATGTCCCTTCCAGCAGCGAGGCTATATGAGACGTGGACCTACTGATTAACGTGGAATCCGAACCTCATGAGCTCCCGCCGGGAATCGAACCTGGATCTCCCACGTCAAAGGCGCATACGCTAACCGCTTAGCCACTGAGGAGCTCTAATTAAGGCAGAAATCAGCCCATTGTTAATGTACCACGATTATCTCTCTGTCTTGTTCTCGTTTCCACCGAGTCTCGCTTTTCTCCTGTTGTGATTTTTCAAACATATATTGTTCGTTTTTATGTTTCAGAAAAATCGGCGTGAAAAGGATGTAGAGCAATGGTAACAAGACAGATCCTTAAGGTACGTTACAATATGCACCAAAAAAAAAAAAAAGTTATAATGGTATTCTGTCTGTTATGAAGTTATAAATCAGTCAGATGTAGGCTAAAGGAAGGTGGAAGTTATAAAGCATAGGCTTTCACGACTGACTTTATCGATTGCGTTTTCTACGTATGTCAAAAGGCAGTCAGTATGCATAAAGGTCTACCTTTCTTGCAATGATTGGTTATAGTGGTAATAATCGGAATAGTTTCTCATTGAAATTTTATCGAAAGACTGTCTTACCGTATGGGAAACATTATAGTTCCTGAGATGGAGATGAAGTCATTTAACTAGAATTGTTTCAAGATTGTGTTTAATGTTAGAGTCAATTGTATTGGTCTGTTAGAATTTATATTAGTGAGACCTTCGAAAACAACAATAGTTCTTAAATTTTCTACTCTGAAGAATAATGACCTCCTTGTACAATCACGGAAAAAAGTATTCTTCAATTGACAAAATTCTTTTCTTAATAACTCAACAATAAATTAACCTATTACAGTACCGATTTTTGGCAAATTATCAAATTATAAGTATCCTATGAATAACAATAAAAAAAAATTAAAATTAATTCATTTGTTCCCGAGTTATTGACAAAAGAAAATTTGTCAACTGTCAAATATTTTCTGTTCCGTGTGTACTTATAAAATCGTATAACATGGCAATCGTTAAGTGTCTGTACTATAACAAGATGAGCTTCTTCGATCGATATGTTCCTATTTTACACTATTTAAACCTCATTCTGACCTTAGTTTATTTGTAACGTCTGCTCCCATATTAGTAGCAATAATCAAATCAGGCTTTATAAGGTCATCTTCATTGTATACCATATGTGCAATAGTGGTGTGTAGATATATATAACTTATTGGGGTTTGATCTATCATGTACTGCTCGTAAAGCATAGGTGGTGCTTATATGGTTCTGATTACACGTTGAAATGAAGGTTCAAATCTCATTCAAACTTGGTGCCAAGAGGGATATTAAACTCTGATCAATTACTCAATCAAACTATATATTTTTCTATATTACTACGTAAAAATTCAACGTACCTTGGTCTACTATGAGTATAACTGTTTTAGAAGATACCAACAATTTTACTCTTCGTTAGATAAAACGAAAACAACAGAATTCAGCATGCTCAAATGTAAAGCTTATATATAAGAGATTATATTGCCCGCCAAAGCGCTCAAGAATATTATTTTTATAAACATTAGTGCAGAAATATATTTTTCTTACTAGAATAATGAAGATGATCACGTATCACGTATTTGAACTAGTATACGTTCCATCACAATACTGAATAATGTATGTGCCTGCAATACATGACTATACATGCCAATAAAACGAGAACAATAAGCGTTACTCCTACTCGTACAAGACGTCAAATGTGTACCATTCTTCAAGGAATTATATTGTCAAGTGTGACCATTCGTAGTCTGAATTATTATTATTATTATTATTATTATTATTATTATTATTATTATTATTATTATTATTATTATTATTATTATTATTATTATTATTATTATTATTATTATTATTATTTAGATACTATCTAATGAAAGGAGTCCCCATGTAGCTAAATGATTAGCGAGCGCGGTTCTAGGTTTTGGTACTGGGTGGAGCATAATATTATCAGCGCTAGGCTTGTCTTGAGTCAATTGGGAAACTACTGTACCTGAATTGAAATCTACCGAACTGAATTGAAATCTACTTTAATTCGTTATTTAACACCGTGAGAGCTGATGTGCAGATTATACGCTATCCAACCAAAAGTTGCCTGGTCGGCCGTAGCACATCATAATAAATTTCATCAGTTCTTTCACGCCAATGTCTTTAATCGAGAGTTTTAACCTCTTCGTCCGAGGAAGGATCAATTTGTAAATAACTTACATTTTTGTAATTAAATGTGATTTTCAGAATGAGTAACACAAGGATGGGCGTACCCACGAGACGAGATGAGAAATAAGGCTTTATCGTCTCGTCATGTACATTTTTGTTGAATTCCCGTATCGATTCTCAAAGAATTATTTCTAATTTTGTCTCGATTGTCGAAAAGCTTTTCTCGTCTCGTGCCGAATTTGTTCTCTCGTTTTGTAAATTTATCTTTGATTTTCTGCTTAATTTTGTCTAGAAATTATCATAATCTTTCCGCGTCACAAAGGGCACACGAAGGGTGTGATATGTCCACAATTAAACCATATTTTTATTAAAGTATATTGGGTAATAGCTTGCGTACCTTTAACTGTTAATAAATTATTTTCATTATGTTCGTTCAACAACTTTATCTATTTATAATTTGTTTTACTATGAATTATGTAACACTAAAACCGTGTTTGAGATCCGAGGCTTGGGTGAACTAATGTTCCTAACAATAATGATTTCAGAATCTCAGAAATTTCTCGTATTGGCTCGATTCTCGTCTCGTGGACAATAGAAGTCGTTTTACACTAAGTCTACCTATAAGACAAGGTTTGGGCTGTCATGTTACGAAAATGTAACGTGAAAGTTATGTCTCGGCTCGAAAAAATGTATCTATTTCTAATGGAATAGCTCTATCTTGTCTCGTCTCGTCACGTGGACAACCGTTTTGCACTCTTCACTGCAAAATAACAGATTTTTATAAAATTTTTTATTCAAGAGTTAAAAGTAGAAAAAAATCTTTCGCGCTATGAACATAAAAGAAATCACAGTGTGCGAAAGTATGAATGCCGTTGAGATTACGATTGAGCTTATTTTGCAAGTTTTTTGGTTTCAATATGTAAAGTCAATATAAAATTGATACAAAAAATTTTTTAATACCTGTTACACTATTTGTTTATTCTTTTGTCATTATTATTTATTCTACGATACAGTAATTTAATTAGAGCTTCCCCATGGCTAAGCGATTAGCATATGCGCCTTTCGCATGGGAGACCCGGATTTGATTTCCGGCGGGAGCTCAAGTGGCTCGAATTCCATGTTAAGTTGTAGGTCTACGTCTCATACAGTCTCGCTGCTGAAAGAGATGTTAAACTTAAAATCAACATCAGAAAGTAATTTGATTGCTTACTTTACATTAAAATACGTATCTTTCTTCAATTCCATTTTCTCAAATAAAGGATTTTTACTAGAAAGCCTGTAATTTATGCAACCAGTCATACTATTATACTTGATGGGTTGCCTGCTTGTAAGGCGTTTTCTATTTTCATTTTGTGTATCCGAACCGGATTTTGAAATGAATTACATTATCATTAAATGAACTTTCTGGTTTAATTTCCCATGATTATGTCCAGTAAAAGAATGTGGGTGATTAGTGAAAGCGAATGGTTCCGAAAGAACTGGTGGAATAAGAATGTTGGAGGAAACAGAAAACGTTGAGAAAACCCATACACACGATATTGTGCACAAGAACAAAGTCACATGGCTTGGGATCGAACCAGAGACTCCTCGGACCAAAGCCGAGCGAACCACCACTGAGTCACTAGATTTTGATTAACTATTGAAATTTTTAACATATATTCTCAACAGTGAGAGTATTTGTGACAAGACCTATAGCTTAATGTGGAATCTAAATTATATGCTTCTGACAAGGAACAAGAGATTACCTACTTAGAAGACTAGCAAGTTAATACTCGAAAACCCGATCTTGTTTGAAAATACATTGAGGCAAATGGAATCAAATAGTATATTACGTTATATGTTAAATATAATTTCTTTTAACAATGTACTACACACGGGCAGAATCACTATTTATTATTATTATTATTATTATTATTATTATTATTATTATTATTATTATTATTATTATTATTATTATTATTATTATTATTATTGTACCTAATGACTCTTGAGTGACATTATTAATAATTCTGATGGCACTTAGTGTCATTTAAAGATATACATTAAACAATATTAATTAACATACTATTCAAGCACTGAGAATTTTTGAAGTGGGACCTACTGCTTAAGGTTCAATTCGGAACACTACTTGGGTTTGTATCTAATGCAAATATTCCAACCAGATATCGAACCTGAGACCACACACACACACCAACCATACATGTTAAGCACGTGACCACTCAAAGGCACTACAGAAGAGGGTAGTGTCGTAACAGACACATGATACTAAGAAACAAGCGAATAAACTATTAAAGTAAAAATCTTATATTTTCGGTTCCAAGTCCGTACTTCGTAACGTAACCTAGTAAAAATATAGAAAAGCTAAATATACGTAAATTTGTAGACAACTGCATAATTCCCTATTGCAGTGGCATATCAAAAATGGCTACTCATTCGTAGCATATTTATTATTATTATTGTATCACAAAGTGTCATTAATTTTTCTACAGTATTTTTTAAACGTTTAACGTCCCTTTTTCAGTGCTGAGGTTGTAGGAGACATGCACCCAGGTTAACGTAAACTCGAACCTGGGTCTCCTCCACCGAAAGTACTATTGCTAACAACATTTCACATCAAAGAACTATTTTACGTACATTTCTTGTAGATAATGCATATGAGTCCTGGTCATTTTGGGGACAATCATAATAATAAAGCATCATAAAGCTTACTATTAAACATGTAGCACTGAAGCTTACGTCTCTCTTTTAAAGGATTATTATCCTTTTTAAAACGACAAAAAAAGGAAAAGTTCAGACCTTGTGGTAAGCGTTCAAGCTCACAATTCGTACGATGTAACTGAGACATCAAGAAAAAAAGGTCTACTTGTACACATTGTTTCCGGGTATCGATTTCAGTCCTCATAGCCTATGAGGCGAGTAAACTACTATTCTGTACGGTGGTCACTGTTTTTTTTTTTCAAGAAAATACAAGTATAATGCACCCTAAAAGCAAAACAAATCCAAAAAAGTTGAATTTGAAATAAGGTATCTACTTTTTAGTTATAAGAATTCTTGCTGGATATTTATTAACGTTCCAAAGATGTCATGCCCAGTTGGATCCACTGATGTAAGTTACTTGCAATCTTATATACGTATATTGAATTTGATTTTTCAGCTGTCACCAATGGCGCCCATCAGGGGGGCAAGGTGGGGCGCTTGCCCCTCTAGAGGAAATTGTACTTCAGAAGATCGAAAACCCAATACATTTTTTAGAATAGTTACAGCAAAATTTGAGACTATATTTGAAATGTTGCTTATACTTGACCCCCGCTTGGAAACCACGACATGGGCACCCTTGGCTGTCACTGGTATGTGGAGATGATTTAATTAATAATTAAATCAATAAAACTTTACTGAGCTACTCGAGTCTCTTCTCTGAAATGCTTGATTTTGGAATTGGGCTATCATAGTTTGATTGAAAATAATCCAGTAACCCTTAGGAAATGATTCGTTCTACATAAATGTTTGTCACCTCCTTATCTCTGATTCTAATTCAAATACAATTTCATACACAAGATTTTTTTTTTAACAATTTAAGGCTGTTGCTACCTCTTCGCTGAGTCGAGTTTTCCCCTATCTAATAACATTGGAACTTTTTTCGTGTTTTTCTCAGCAAGCAATGAACAAATCCTTATAAAAATTTGCATAGAGTCAGGTCGATAATAAAGAATTCGTTATATGAGCTTATAATTTTACTAAAAGCCTCCAATTAAGTTATTCATTCCCCCCTTTTTTTCATGTGAAGATTTGCAACAGTGCGATCTCTGCTTCTCCCTGTTTGTATTAGCAGCGTGAGGGAAATTCAGGCTAGCCATTTAAAACAGGTTTTTAAACTCTGTCCATATCACATCTGTGGAATGAAATTTTCTAGCCCTCTCGTCCTTTTCGAGGACAGATTTATGGCACTGAGAAGGAGGGGGCGCTCTTTATTTTCTTTGCTAAACCTATTGCTTTTAGTATATTCGTCTAGTCTCATTCGGAGTTCTTGTGGTTACTTTCAAACATAGCAAGATGCCTCTTGCGTCTCATGTATTTCAGTCTTATACCTGGTGATTGGTTATACAAATATAAATTAGCAGACGATTGTGATAGCAGATAAATTTCCTGTGTGGGGGCCGCGGTGGCTCAGTGGTAGAGCGTTCATCTGAGTTGCATGGGGTTCTTGGTTTGATCCCAGCTCGCGCTAAGTGAACTTTGTGGTGAACAAACATCGTGTGCATGGGTTTTCTCGGGGTTCTCCTGTTTTCTCCCACTTTCTTCATTCCACCATTTCATTCATTACTTATCATCACTGTCTCCTTTAGCCTAACCGGCATAACTGTGGGACGTAAAACTTACAGATTTCATTTTATTTTCAAATTTCCTGTGTGAAATAATAATAATAATAATAATAATAATAATAATTATTATTATTATTATTATTATTATTATTATTAGTAGTAGTAGTAGTAGTATTAGTATTATTATTATTATAGGAAATTCTTGGCACAAGAGATTGTAACGAGCAAGGAATATCAGTGCGGCTTGGCACTAGTAATTTAGTTAAAATTTGTGGTCACCACATCGGTTCCTTCTTGCCGGTGTTTCCTTGACCAGAGACTGGCCGCGCTGCCGACACCAGTGGGGGTTTCACATTGAAAGCACCAGCGCTCTTTGACTTTTGTAACCTCACGGAAACAGGTAAACCAGTGGAGATAGCATTTTGGAATAATTATATATATGTATATGCAGACCCGTATTCAGGAGGATCTAGGGCAGAGTTTCCCAACCTTTTTCAACTTGCGGCACACTATAGGTGTAACGAATTCTCGCGGCACACCCATATTATATATATATATAATTTGAAATATAAAATACCATGGTATTTTTATCTGATTACTGATCTCCTTACAGAGAGGAAAGCTCGTTCACTGATTTTCCACCGTGGTAAATCATTATGCTTATTTTTCATTCTAATTTTAAAATAGAAAACAATTGCAATGAAATATAGGACTCGGGTTTTTAAAAATCCACTTTCTCTTTCGAAAACTATCTAACCTTTAACTAAAAGGGAAGATCACTAAATAACGAATAAACAAATCTCCTATACTTTTAAAACACAAATGTAGGTAATTTGTATGCATATTTGCTTTCTTGAATTTATTGAATGATATGTTAAAATTTCAAGTTACGAAATGGGTCTGCAACAATGGTCATGACAATGATAAATACGTTTTCCAACATTAAAAATGTACAGAAAAGTAACACAGTATTAAACTTAAAATTGTAGATTTATAGTAGAGGTTCATAGTAATGTGAAATACAAATATACATTTTCCCCTATGTCTTGCAATTTGATTTCTATAGAATTAATAATTTGTTTCGATTTCCTCGCGGCACACCAGCGGCCCATTCGCGGCACACCAGTGTGCCGCGGCACAGCGGTTGGGAAACGCTGATCTAGGGGTTTGCCCCCCTAAATTTTCGCTGGCCTCCCTAAACTTTTCATGGTAGGCTTGCAAATGAAATATAATATGGTGATAAACTATGATATGGTTGGATCGGGCTCCCCTAACTTCAGCCGTCCCCCTACATTTTTGGGCTGGCTACCGGCCTCTGTATATGTATTTGAAACTGTGAATAGCAGTATAGAATGTTTATGCTAAATAATAATAATTTCATTTTTACCACATACGAAGGAAATTTAGAAATAAACTTTTTTGTTACATAAATGTGTTCTTAGCGTGAATGCTGTCCTATTCCTAATGATGACAGATTTTTCGGTGTTGTTTCAGTATTGTGAGGCAACTGGGAAACTGAAGAACTGACCACACATTACCCTTCTAACAGAGCACATTTGTAGGAAAAGTGAAGTGTAATATCAGGGATTATTTTACTAAACAGAAAAACATCTATACATAATGAAATATGTAGTGTTAATGTAGATACAAACGTCATTTTCTTTGTAACGTCTTTTCTTGGTTATTACTTTACGAAATATGAATAGGGACTTATTTCTTGGTAACAGGGAATAGGGCCTTATTAGTGTTACCTGCTAAATTCTAAATAAGAAATATTTATTTTCCAGATGGTGAACGCGAAATTTCATCTATAGCTACAACATACGGTATATATAAATAGTACAACACATATTAACAGAATAATTTTAATTTTATGCATTATTTTTTCATGCTTCATTTTAAAATATAGAGCTTTCTTTTTTGTTGAGGTACACCAATTTGTCATTGTCATACACATTAAACTAAAGCATTACCGTATGAGTATAAAAATATGTGATGGAATACTTCGTTACATCAAGCCACAACATTATGTAAATGAAGTTATTAAAAAATAATAAACAAGCAGTATAATCAAAATGCTAAATATCACCGAAGCACTATTCACAATTTAAATATCTATGAGCATACTCCAAAATCCCTGGTAAGTTTTTACATTGAAAAAAAAGTAAACAAAATTCACAAGGCCACGCTAAACATAAATACAGGAAAAGTTAAATAAAAAAAAAATGTTATCAGTAAAATTTCTACTCTTCCCCTCCAAAATTATGTCTCAAATCAAGTAAGTAACTTGCTTAAATTATACTGGTCTACGACTTTTTAATTTTGTTGATAAGTGGTCAAAGTTACAGTCGAAGTATTGACTTCAATCAATACAAATAAATCAAACAAACACTAATATTTCACATTTATTTGTACAATGAGTATGTCATAGTTTTTTTAAAAAACAATTTTCATTTCATATATAAATTTTAAGGAAATAATTCGGTTTCAAATGTTACTTTCACGCAAAAAAAAAAGAAAGAAAAAAAAAGAAAAGAAAGAAAATATACTATGGTAAATTAAAGTGAGATTACAGTGTTACGTTAGTTCAAATAAGATGTTAACGAAATTTTGCGGACAACTCTCGAAACTTATCTGAGAAGCAACTTTAAAAATTGACAAAAGTTATAGATATACTTCATGAGTGAGTAAAGAAAGAATACAAATGTAGATTAAAAAGAGATCTTTTTAAAAAATCTGCAGTTTACAGGAATATAGTTAACAAATCTAAAAGATTCTATAAAATAGATTTAAACAAATCTTCAATCAGATCAATTGATTCCCTAAATTTTCTTTGTATGACCTTATATATAAATATAAAAAAATATATAAAAACAAGAATTTTAGGAATAATCCAAAAAATGGATCAAAAGATAGCGATCTTGGCTAAGAATTTTAAAAATGATCCAAAAATGCATAAAAAGATTTCGATCTTGCCAAATAATTAGTTTTTGGATCAGGGGCCACAAAAGTTAGCAACGGTTCCTAAATCGAGTTTTCGTATTTTCTACGGAATTAGCACATCATACTGAGTAAATTGCTAGTTTGGGTTTGGCTACACTACCTGTAGTTCTCCAGATATAAGGCTACAAGAAAATGTTTGATTGTATGAAATATATTGGATTTTTTGGATCAGGGTTCACAAAATTTTTGAATGGGCCCTAAATCGAGTTTTCGTATTTTTTACGGAATAAGCACATCATGTTGTTACTTTTACTTTTTGGTTTGGCTATATGTAGTTCTCAAAATATGGGACGTACAAGAAAATGTTTGAATGGGTGAAATATATATTGATTTTTTTGGATCAGGGCCCACAAATTTTTTAAATGGCAGCTGAATCTCTCTTTTTTTTTTTTTTTTTTTTTTTTTTTACGGAATAAGCACATCATGCTGAGTAAATTGTTAGTTTTGGTTTGGCCACACACTTTGTAATTGTCAAAATATGGGGCGTACAAGAAAATTTTTGATTCAATGTAATATATTGAATTTTGTGGATCAGGGCCCACAAAATTTTTGAACGGTCCTTAAATCGAGTGTTTGTATTTTTTACGCAATAAGCACATCATACTAAGTTAAGTCATAGTTTGGGTACGCTATATGTAGTTCTCGAGATATAAGGCCTACAAGAAAATTTTTGTGTGAAATAGATTGCATCTTTTGATCCAATAGGGTCTAAATGTATACAATATATATTGGTGTTGTTGTCCATTATTAAGTTTCATCTAAATCTATAGTTGACTGGTAATAGGTGCTGTTTTGAGCACTATTCGTTGTTACAAACGATACACTTTATTTTAAATTGAAATATAATAAATAAAATACAAATAATACGTCACTATAAAAGTAGCTTTTCTTTTAGCAGTATAGAAGTTTATTATAAATACCTCATATATAGATAAAATGGGCACTGGAGTCAACAAAGGTATGTCTCTTCATGTTTTGAAAATGTAATAATAATAATAATAATAATAATAATAATAATAATAATAATAATAATAATAATAATAATAATAATAATAATAATAGTGATAAAGTGACATTCGCTTTCGTATACATTAAAAGTATCTTTATTCAATAGAGACAGTTCGCTTCTAATTACTTATAACTGTCTATACTTGACGGGGGGGAAAAGCTAATGTAAAGAAGAATGGATCTGTTCTCGCTGTGTTATTTTTTTCTGCTTTCAGCAAAGAAAACGTACTCCAACGCCTCCTCACTGAAATGCCATAAATATGTCACTGTTGAAAAGGGTCCCCTCACAGCTGTGGACAATGTTGAAACTTCAAAGTAACCCTCAGTTACTCGCCGCAACCTGCTAGAAGAGAGAACGCAGTGTCGTCAATGCGTTGTTGCAAATCTTCACATGAAAAAAAGGGGGGAATGAATAATTTAATTGGAGGCTTTTAGTAAAATTATAAGCTCATATAACGAATTCTTTATTATCGACCTGACTCCATGCAAATTTTTGTAAGGATTTGTTCATTGCTTGCTGAGAAAAACACGAAAAAAGTTCGAATGTTATTAGATAGGGGAAAACTCGACTCAGCGAAGAGGTAGCAACAGCCTTAAAGATAATTTTTCCGTGTTCATCACATGTTTCAGCATGCAGTTAAAGGAAAATGATACCATTGCTGCACTCTAGCGGCGAAACCCTGAACTTCTTGCTCAGACCCCGGAAGTGTAAAGCTTTCTCGCGTTTACCATCAATAACTCGAGCTGAATCGTATCGGTCAGCTGCGAGACATAGCTTGTAGAAAAGTCGCAAATGGCGTTGCTATGGCAACGGAATGCTGTCATCTTTGGCTTTCTTCTTTCTTTTTGCATTGACAATCGTTTAAAAATTTAAACCTCACTTTGCCGAGACAACAAAAATTCCACTAGAAAGCTGATAACATTACAGCAGATATGAAACAACTCTTTTACGCGGAAATAGAAACACATTTTGTAAAAATAAATAAGTTATAGATGTCACTGCTGAAAGTTAATCATTAGGCTATAGGAAAAAAGTGTACTTACCTCTAATAGTACTGGGCATCACTTAATCATGTCCTATACGTAAAATCAAATATTATCACCACTTTTGTTTGTTTGTTTTTAAATGAAATATATTTATAAAAAATCGTCACTGCAAATGTTTGCTGTTAGATATCTGTTATAAATAAATCCATTGAGTTACCGGTTGTGTCTGTTATCTATTAATTGTAACAAAAATGTATTAAATCACTATGTACACTATTAATATCACTTCTAAAAAAATGTACACTATACCCACACGTTTCTTACAGAATGTCACTCTACAAAAATTAGTATTTTCTTTTTCTCACAGAATAAATTTATCAAATTAATTTCAATGATTTGTGTATATATATGTTATAATAAGTTAAGGTACACTTTTAAACACGCACTCACTACAATAGTATCACAACATCATTAAATAAAAAAAAAAATGCCAAAAAAATCGGGACCACAGTCGAAATTTTCTGTTGTCTACGAACTGAAAAATATAAATAGTATATAAAAACACAAAATCAGATGGGGTTACACCACTATCCAAACTGGGCTGATATCACAACCACTATATGAAACGGAGTTGACGACGACCCAGGCCAAATCCCGGCATTCCTAGGAGGCCCCGGAACGAGCCTACAATACGACCTCTTCTCGTCTCTCGTGTTGTTGGAGCACCTAACCGAATGGAGATTCACCGTTAGACGAGTACGCTGGCGGCATCTGTTGAGAGCGCCACGAATTACGTGGTGAACCACAATATAGGTTGCCTCGTGCACACATATCTGTGCGGTCAATGACCTTGAGCCAACGGTTTGTTTATATCCGGTAAGTAAGGCTGGCGTCAGTGTTTCCAATTGATGTTGTTCAAATCTAAAATTGACGAGGAAGAAGAGAATATAAGCAGTTGTCCTGTCACCTGTTTGGTTGCCCTTTTTAAGATTTTAGAAGAATGACGTGAAACTAATAAAAAGATTTTTTTATATATAAAAAGATGAAACGTTTAGAAACTAAAATTAGAATTCAATATTTCATTCTCTTTTTTTTTTCCTGAAGTGCCATAAATACTCGCTCAATAGTACAATTCAGTCAGTCCTGCCTCAACGCTATTACCTAACGCAGAATACCACATGCAAATACACATGCGTAGTTTCTCTTCTGCGCTGTAAGATCATAACCGAACTGTCTGACATACTAGCGACGTTTTCTGATATTTCAGCAATATTCCAGGAATATTTTGAAAACCACACAATGTTCAAAAAGTTACCCTTCAGGTCAATATACAGTCCTATTGTTCATCAAACATGCAATATTTACTGAAATATTACTGGAATAAACATTTGTTTCTTTAGCTTTGTAATGCACAGTTATTATCTTTAGGCTTATACTAATTTTCTTATAGTGTGCAATGGCGTCGTCAGATATTCAACTTTTCGCGTAATTTCATCTCAAGAATAGGGTAGAATCACATGTTTGTTCACAATTAGTTAACTACTACTACTACTACTACTACTACTACTACTACTACTAATAATAATAATAATAATAATAATAATAATAATAATAATAATAGTAATTTAAATCAGTTTATTGACAATAACAGCTTGACAGCCACAAATGCGCTAAGAATAATACAGTATACAGCTATTCATCATAATTATAACATAGACAGTTTATACATATAATAATAATAATAATAATAATAATAATAATAATAATAATAATAATAATAATAATAATAATAATAATAATAAAAGAAACATGCTAACTACATCAGTGATAAATGAATACAAAAATAATAATAAAAAAACATGTAGTATATGTAATCGTAAAAGAAAGAAAAAAGGCTAAATATAAAATGCAACACTTCAGTAAAGAATAAAAAGACATGCATAAACATAGGAAATAAAACAAGTATATATAAAAAGACATACATTAATACAAATAAAACCAAATATATACGCAAATTAAAGGCACCCATCCGAACAAAACTAACAATTTTGAAAAAGTTTTAAAAACTGATGACAAATGGTTGGAAATTCAGATTGGAATAGATCTAAAATAGAATGGAAAGTGTAAGTTGTCTCAATACAACTATAAGTAGAAGATTTAGAAAATAGCCTAGTGCAAACAAAAAAAAAAAAAAGTAAATTTTCTGGTTCTACAGTAAGAAGCACCTAACAAAATAAAACCATCTAAATAAAAATCTCAATGTAGTAGATTGTGTGAGAATTTCAAATCGAAAAGACTACGTCTATCGCCAAAGGTTGTAATAATAATAATAATAATAATAATAATAATAATAATAATAATAATAATAATAATAATAATAATAATAATAATAATAATAATAATGATAATAAATACTCGTATGTCTTATATTAAATTTTGAAAGTTGGAACACTGGACTGTATGGTTCAGAGACTTAGACATTACGTAATTTAGGGAAGAAATACTTAGAGAGCTTTGAAATGTGATGTTGGAGGAAGATAAAGAACAAGATGTTTTAAAAAGTATAGGAGAGGATAGGACGCTTTTACGCAGCATCCTTCATAGGAACGCCAATTGGATTATACACATCTTGAGAAGAATTTGTCTTCTTCATACGGCCATAGAAGGAAAGATGGAAGGAAAGCGAGGAATAGGAAGAAGAAGAACAGAAGTGACGATAATTTGACGAATAGAAGAAAACATTGGGAGTTAAAAACAAGAAAAAATACTCATTAGTCCCAGGACCTGCCAAAAGGCGGAATACTTTAATAATAATAATAATAATAATAATAATAATAATAATAATAATAATAATAATAATAATAATAATATTATTATTATTATTATTATTATTATTATTATTATTATTATTATTATTATTATTATTATTATTATTATTATTATTATTATAAACACTACTGTTTCCTAACTAACACTGGTCCAACTCTCTTGAAGATAAGATTATGTAATCACTGGGTTTTTACTGTGAATGCTAAATGTGCGTGATACTTTATGAAGCGCCAACTGCACAGATTTAGCGAACTCCGATCTAGAAAGCCAAAAATAGTGACTGACTGCTGCTAGCCATACCCTTCAGCAAGAAGCTATCTGACCAGCCATAGACTACTTGGATTGGTTGTAAGATACTTTAGCTTGTAACACTACGGATCGTAGTTTATAAGCAAGAAGCAGTGTCACGACATGTACACCACGTGAAGGAGTTTGTTTTTTATGACGTGATATTTTCTCAATTACCATAATATTAAAACTGGAACTTATAGGATATTTGTACCATTTCCGTTTTTAGTAGTGAGTGATAGAGTGGGCATGGAATATATTCTAGGAACTCCTACTTGATCGCAGAAAATCGCTTCTCGCTAACTGTTACCGTTTTCACTTTATACGAACCAACGTTAAAATCGGAAGTGGTTGATTTCTGCCACTTACGGTTTGTATAGACGGATAAGAGAGGAGATGCTACTTAACACTTGGAACGCCAAATTGATTCTCACTATCTCTTATCGCGTTCTCACTATCTCTCTACATAGATTAATGTTGAAAGCAAAAGTTGCATTGGAGTTCTATCACTTGTGGTTATAATGAAGTTTAGAATGGAAGTAAAATGTATTCTGGGGATGCTTAATCGATCTTAGGAAACCCTTCTCGTTTTCTATTACCCTTTTTGCTCTATATAGTGATGAACACTGAAACCGGAAATAGTTGATTTCTATAATTTCCGGTGATATATCAACTCCACTAATGACCCGATTCCTAACAACTGACCCTCTATATCCTGGACAAAAATGAAGGTGATCCATAAAATGGTTCTTGAGAATTTTTCTGTCTTCCTGATGGGCGGACAGACAGGAACAGACAGGATAATTATATAAAGGAATTTTGATCAACCAAAACTGCTTAACGATGTGCAATTTATAAATATTAAATTCTAATATGAAAAGATGGATATAAAACTATGAAAATAATGTCAGTTACCTACATATTTATGTTGAATAATTTAAGAAGGATCCATTGAGTGAAATTTGTATATATGATGGTAAACATTGGGGGAAAATAAAGAAGATGATACTTTTTTGGACTTGTTTTTAATATGATATTTATATATTTACTGTATGCATCACGAATCAAGAGCGCCGATCCCGAGGGGGCCAAGGGAACCCGGGCCCCCCAAAGCTCATGTGGGCCTCCTTACTGTATTCGTAAATTTACAATATTTGGCATAATTTGAATGCAATTTATTTTAAAATCCTCATATATGCTTTCTGCGTGTGAATGATCCCCCAAAATTTACAGAGAAATCGGCGCCCTTGTCACGGACTAGGGTTGAACACGAGACGAATTTTCATACGAGATTCGAAACAAAACAGAGCTTTTCCAGTAGAAACAGATTCATTTTTTTAAAAAAATAGGACCACTTTTAGAACACGTTTTCGAGACAAGATAATCTCAACTATTGTCTCTACGTATCCCTATTACGGAGACACATAGAGGGTAGTTCTTGTGGACTGAGACTAATCCCAAAATAATAAATTCCCGAGAGTTAAATATTATTGAAAATACAAATAAATTTAATGGTTCATAAGATGTTTTCGGGACTTGGAATATATTTCATACCCGAAATCAAAAGATATGTCAAGAGGGCATGGTGGCTCAGTAGTACAGCGCTTACCTCTGGTAGTGGGGTACTTGGTTCGATCCCCAGACAAGTAAGTTTGTGGTAGACAACATCGTGTTTGTGGGTTTCTCAGGGTTACTCCCGTTTTCTCCTACATTCTCATTTCACCGATTCTTGGATCATCACTTCACTTGCCTTAATCATTCGTCTCCCTTACCTAAAGGGCATAATCGTGGGACGTTAAACTGAAAGATTTCATTTCATTTCAAATGATATGACCGTTACACATGATATTAATAATTATACATGGGATTGGATAAAAGAAAGAAAAGAAGCAAAGAAAGAATAAAAATATGTATGGTTGCTATAAATGGTAGCCAAATTGGAAGTGCTTTTGTTGTATGTTTGGTTCCATATTCGATTCTCAGTGGCAGTGATATTTTATAGAGGAATATTGTGGGTAAAAAACAGATTGAACCCACCGTCAATCGCCATTATACATATGTATATACTTATTTGTTGTGACAAAATATTTCCATTTTCTGTACTGCAGTTGGAGATTTATATTACTATTTATTGACAAATTACTTTTAAAAAAGTTGAGAGTCAACTTAAGACAATTTTGTTTTCTCCTAACTTGTTAATTTATCATCTCAATATGAGATAGTAGTTTGAGTATGAGTTCTTGCGAATGCAGTACCAAGGGTGTAAAGGACGGTTAATGTGAGCTCCAAACCACAACCGGGCTCACATTGGTGGATCAACAACTACAATTTTCAGTTTAATGGAAGTCAAGTCGGGACCATACACACAAAAGATATAAATGCCAATTATTCGGCTATCTGAAAACACCAAAATTTGGTGATATCCTTTCACGTGTTTGTTTTTGTACGTGTTATTTCGCCTCGTAATTATCTTTCTTCCCTTGTGGTTAAATGGGTTAGCATTTTTATTTTTAGTACAGGACAGCAGTGTCTGATTTTTTTGTGGGACTTCATATGACAGGGTTACCATTTTGAGCTAGAAGTTTACTTCTCATATGCAGTATTATCGGTACTGAAAATAAACGTCAAATTACAACTTGAATTAGTCTCAGATTATGATTTCTAGACTAAACGAAACAAGTGGTTATGAAATAATTGGTGGATGGAAACGGGAAAGTCAAGGGACCTCTAGCTCCAAAAGTGAACTTTCTGCCAGTTTTTCTTATATTTCCTATCTCTCAGTACTTCTTATTCACACTTTTAGAATTAACGGACTCGAGAGGAATATAAATACAGAAACTATGAGGACTGTTAAGAATCCAATCATGCTATACAGAGGGGCTCAAACACCCAAAGTATTTCGTCTCACTATCGACAATCTATAACCAATTTAGATTCTCGACTACAGCCACTTCAGATTCTCCTGGGTTATTGTGTGATGCAAAATATGCAATAAAGCATGTTATACTTTTTCGTAAATCCTAAGTGGGAGGATAAATTAAATTTCTTAGATTAAGGAAAAGAACAGTATTTCACTGTTAATTAAAAGTGGTTAATGCACGTGTTTTCTAGTAGCTTAGTTTTATATTCGATTCTCGTTGGGATACTACCCTTGGACAAAAACTCGAATAGTTGTTCAAAACTTGAATTTGAGCGTATTTAGAAGAAAAATCCTTAGATTTCCGCTACAGGAAGCTTTCCTGTTGCTGCTTTTGCCACTGCAGGAGAACTGGATATATGTTGTGGTGCAGATTTTCTGCACTATGTTGGAGCCAGGTCAGCCTGCATGATGCATACGTACTCCTTATCTTTGTACATACGTTTCATATAAATTTTCTAGATGATGTTACGTACTCAATTCTTTTCCTCGTGTATTTGTTTTCAGCCAGAAGGAAAATCTAGATCGTACACAAGAATAGGACTGCGTGGTGTCCGTATACAACCAGATAATGTTTTATCAAAGTACATAACAATGATTTTCTATATCTTGCACGTGTAGACGAAGAACACACATGATTTCCATCTATTTGTGGCTGCACAGATTGGGCCTGGCTAAGCAACAATTTTGTACGTAGCTTGGTACAGAAAATCTTGTGTGCCATACAGAATATTGCTAAATTTTACCTCTCTGGAGCTTCTAGAATAAAAGTAAGCTTTTGTCTTTCTCTCGGTGTTCAAAGAGAGAGAGAGTTTGGAGGTAATTTCATGTGTGAGATATTCTACATTTAGACTTGCAAATATCTGAAATGGATGGTCATATGCCAGAGTAGTCGATCTACCTTTTTCACCAATTTTGAGTTAATGAATGCTTGTTACATAAAAAATGCGCTTTTTCTTATGCCAGAATGAGCCAGGCAATATCAGCATTAATTTCAAAATAAAAGAGCCACTGGCTCAATCTGGCATAAGAAAAAGCGCATTCTTTTTAATGTAACAAGCATTCATTAACTCAAAATTGATGAAAAAGGTAGATAGACTACTCTGGCATATGACCATCCAAATATGGTTCTCTGATTCATGGGATCATCTAGACATCAGGTGATTGTGTCCAGTTAACTATTTCTTCTTCTTTTTTTCTCGATATGAATTTAAATGTATTTCCTGCAAATCATAAAATTTATATTGACGGTTGTTTCCATGCTTGGACTGTAACATGGCATATAACAAAATCAAGGAAAATATATACGCATTGAAAATGCTGTAGATTTATGTTAAATTGAAAGAAAAGTTTGAAAATTAAACTTTTGGCTATAATACCTAAATGTTAATAAATAACTGTAAAATACTATATGAACTATATAAGTATAAAATAATAACAGCAGAACAAAGAGGTATTTATGTGATCGTGAACTAGAGTTATTACAAAATTTGTTACTCTTTTAATTTCTGATGGGAAGCTAAATTACCATATTTTAACCATTAAAATCATATTAAGCTTAAATTTGAATATCATATATAATAATGTTCAGACTGAAAGTTACTCATTGACAACAACATTTTCTACACACTGAACAGTTATATCTTTATTGAAACATTAAATTACTGTAAACATGTAGTGAAATAAGACACTATATGTTATACACACTCACTCCTAAATACCCCGAAAACGTCATTTTATAAATGAAAGAGAACTTGTCTTTCAATACGTATTATCTTGCATCTTCTCCCTCTAAATCCATATTTAACAACATGAAAAATTGTCGTCAAGAGTCTTCACTACAGCGAAATTAAACTACCGCTAATCTTAGAGTTTTCTGTAATGTCTTCAAAACAAATAAAAAAAAATATATTCGAAAAACAGAAACGTAGTGAACTAGACAATACGATTTTGCATGTGATACCTTTACCACAATTCACCATCTATCTGCTTTTGGTATGCCACTATTTACTGAACCCGCAAAAAATGCTAAATCTATCTACAGTTGAAAATCGAAAGCAGATAGATGAGTTGTGATAACGGTATCACATGCACAATTGTATCGTCTAGTTCACTACGTTTCCGTTTTTCGATTCTTTTTTTATTATTATTATTTGTTTTGAAGATATTACAAAAAAAACTCTAAAATTAGCAGTAGTTTAATTTCGCTGTGGTGGAGACCCTTAATTCTTTCTGATTTGTAAAACCTCTAGTCTAATTTGAATATTCTACTCATCATGATCAAAAGTAGCTATCACTGGTAGGTTATTACTTGCAATGGACTGAGTGTTTTCACGATCTATAGTTCCCCCCTTTTTTTATCTCCTTGTCTTAATACAGATATTTACCTAGTTCAATTACAATTTTATTTTTCGTTCCCTTTTCTTTCCTTTCTGCTTATCTTCTATCACATTTCCGCGAATACAACTTCTTCACCATTGCTTGCATCAATTCTTTTTACTTACTCCAATAATAATAATAATAATAATAATAATAATAATAATAATAATAATAATAATAATAATAATAATAATAATAATAATAATAATAATAATAATAATAATAATAATATAATTTTATATAGTTTTTTTCTATTTTTCTATTTCACTCGGACAATTTACTCTACAGAGTGGTCCGGAAGTGGGCGTATCCCCCTTTCGTTTCAACAATATAGTGTTAATTATGGTAGAATGTCTGTACACAGTTACCTTGAAGTCTTAAGAGTCTTAACAGTCATAAACATCGGCATGATCACCATCCTCCACCATAACACAGCTGAATTCTGCGCCAAGTTCTCGCAGATATTATGCGGAGATACTCTGGAGTCACGAGCGTGAAGGCGTGTTCCACAGCTGCTCGTAATTCCTGCGTTGTGTGATATCGAGAGTTTCTTACTTGTACGCTTACTTTAACACTTTCCATGGGGTCACCTGTGTAACGCCTTTCGTGATGCCAAACCGCAATAACTAATCTTTGTTCAATGTTATATGGATTTTGACCACACATTGTTCATTACTCTAACTTCAATGCAAATAAGTGTTACCAAGTAGAAAACAAATGAACATGGATAGAAATGTTGCTAGACAATGCCAAGCAATATTACCAAACAAATGTGAGTAAAACCTAAAACTGTCAGAAAACACCAATTAGGGGTACGCCCACTTCCGTACCACGCTGTACACTAAATTTCGAAGGCTTCGAGACATTTTTCATCACCTATTCCGTCGTGTTCCTAACTCTACCCAATACATCGTAATACCAATCCACAAATATTCTATTAATCTTTTTTAAATTATGTTTATTAATAAATATCTCAGGTACAGATCTATGTCCATTTTGCACCGAAACAATGCAACAAAGTATATAAGAAATAACAAAAAAATAGAAACTGAAAAACATATTTACATACATAAAATATGTACCACATTTACAGAGACTTTAGTTTGTTTGTAAAATGTTTTCAGTCAAAACTATCAACATCTAACGATAAAGTATTATACAATGATGCCAGCCTGAAGAATTTGTTTAGGAGCTGTGTTTTATTAATACTACGCACTGAAGGAACTCGTTTGTTTGACAATAGCAAGAAAACAGTTAAGGACAGAATCAAAACGGGATAAGTTAGAAGCATGGGCCATATTCCATATCGGTAAGCAGTATTCAATTCTAGAAGATACAAAACTGAAAAAATACTAAATGATTTGATATCGCGAATTTCAGAAAATCTGTAAAGAATACCCAGTCTCATAGCACTCTTCATAGAAAAGTTGCTGTGATAAGGAAATGTAAGTTTCTCATCAAATAATACTCCGAGATCTTTGTATGTCGCAACTCTTTCGATAGGACTGTTATTAAGACATTATACAGATAAGTTTTACTTTTCTTCAAATAAATACCAAAACTGAAACCCACACAATTAAATATTTCCAAATTCCTCTTATGCCATTTCTCTCCTAGCTTTTAATTTTCATATTTGTATTTCATATTTTCACTACCTATACTGTCTAGTTACCAACAGCTAGTCACGTACTCTATTTTTCCTTAAAGCGACTTATGATTATTCTTTTTATCTTCATCAAGGACTGTGCTCAATAAACGATCATTATACATTTTTAGCGGATAAATCGTATATTCAATCCAGAAATTAAGATTTATTAACACTCTGGGAGACTGTTTAACGTAACTTATAGGAGACAACTGTAGACTCCTTGATAGCCGGCCTTGCTCGATCACTATTGTTTTAGACCTTTTGGCATTTACTATCATTCAATCTTCTTCATAAATTTCTCTCAAATTATCCAGCATAATGATAATTTTCGTTTTAGACAAGTTTAACCAATAAATCAGGAACCAAACTGTCAGAGAAAATACTAACAAGTTTTAGAGGGTAGTAGTAATTGATAATTGGTTTTCGTTATAGATCACCCAAATAGTAAGACGTTAAACACACAACACGGAAAACCCGAAAGAAAACACACAGAAGTCGTCTGTTGAAATATGTTTATAGTGTCTTTTTGATATTCTTTCCCTTTCCTCGCCACTTGATGTTTGAAAAAAGTCTGATAAGCTTATGTAAACACTCATACAAACACACCTGCTTGTTTACATGACCTCTTGACTCTTTGGTGTTTGCTTTTGATTGCATCTAGGAAGATGTAACTGCTGAATGAAAGACTATTGCCTTTAAACTCAATGAATGACTTTCTCCTTTGTACACTTCATTATTAACATTATTATACTTCCAAATTATATTATGTATAATAGTTGGAAGTATTATAGAACGGCTATTTCCGTTCATCCGTCTGTCTGTCTGTCAATGTTGATTTCCATGTTGATTTCCCCCGTTTTCAATTTCCCTCGTGGAAAAGAAATCGATTTTTTTTCAATCAATTCAGAATTCCGAAAACATGTTCCATCTTTATCGTTAACTCTATATTTGAACCGGAAGTAGTAGAAACCACCATTTCCGGTTTCAACATTTATTATCGTAGATCATCTTCATCTAAGCCTTTTTCCCAGTCAGCTGGGGTTGGCTTTTAGGATCGCTGTCCTCTCCACCTGTTTCTATCTTGTGTCATATCGGTTGTGACACCACACTGCGCCACATTATTTTTAACACAATCTCCCTACTTCTTCTTTGACCGGGTTCGGGCTCGTTTCGCATTCAGTTCTATAGCATCTTCTCTGTGAGCTACATATTTCAAAGATCTTCTTCTTACACACCCAAAGCCATCTCAGACTACTTTCTTGTAACTTTTCTACTATTGGTCCTACCTTACTGTTCTCGGGATCACTTCATCCTAAATTTTGTTCTTCCGTGTCACTCCACACAACCACCGCAGCATCTTCACCTCCGCAACATGCAACTTCTGTTCCTCTCTCTTCTTCGTCTCATTCCACTTCGTCTCATAATAAGGCAGGTCTCAGTCACTGTCACGCAACACTCCTGCCACAACACAGCTTTAGCGGTTTTCAATATATTTACTTTAAACGTACATAACTCCATGATATATTTTTTTTGGATATTCAAATTTTGAAGCCCGTAACTCCAATCCTTCTGGTCCATAACATCTTAAATTTTGCTCATTTTCATTTCTCATGATGCTCTATCAGATGTGCTATCAGATTTTAGCTACAAATTGTAGGACCTTCCCACGTGAGTAATTATAAATTCACTATCGTTACACGTATTTACTTGCAATCCAGTCAATATTCTTACAGATATGCCTAATGGTTCTGTTCAATTTCAAGAAAACTTATAAAAAGATTTTCGGAAAACTGGGGTTTTTTGATTGCTCCAATTTCTGAATCTTGATTTCATATCATTGTGCCTTGATATCTTCTTCTCGTTACATGATATATAAATATTGATCTCATATCTTTGTTATGTGGTTACAAAAAAACATGTAGTTACATAGCTTCCAGTTACAGGCGTTGACTGAACTCCCACAACATCACGATACCTTTATGTTATCTTACATTAGTCCAGCATCTGAAAAGGGTTGAATATACACTGAAAGTGTAAAGCAGTTTGATTATTGATTGTTGTGTTGAGATATCTAGTAGATGAATAAAAAAATCGATGTTATTGCCTTCCCAGCAGTTGCATTACCTAGTAGGAAAGGGAAAGTCGCTCGCGGGGCCTGTTTATTAAATCACTTCTGTCTATGAAACGATTAGAGATAGAAAATTGAATTCCAACGGCATTCATAGTTTTAAATTATATAGTAAATAACTGATCATTAAGTTTAATGCCATATATCTCACTCAAATCCAGTGAATTACATTTTTGTTCCTAAAAATGTATTTTGATTTTTTCTTTTTAAATACTGTATATGTTGTATATTACGTCATTAAATAATTATGTTTAATGTCAAGGCTTTATCTTATATGTTGAGTACTACGTATATGAAATAAAAGATTGATTTGCAATAAAGTATTCAAAAAGCACACAGGGGATTTGTATCAAAGAGAAGTGTGGCAATCAACGCCGGTAACTGGCCGCTATGTAACTACATACAAGGCTGGACGCCTGTAGAAAAGCAAAATCATTCTAATAAATTTAACAACTAACCTAATTATTAAAATTTATTGATTTACATGTATTTTGAGAGACCTCTGCAGGCGATGAATCCCTTATATTTAGAACCATTGAAGTTTTGATTTGGCAGAACCACTGTTCTTTAGAGTTCTCAGATCACTTATTTTTGGATCAAAAGATTCAATATATTTCAATCAAAAATTTTCTTGTAAGCCTTATATCTGGAGAACTACACATAGTGTAACCAAACCCAAACTATCACTTAACTCAGTATGACGTGCTCATTCCGTAAAAAGTACGAAAACTCGACTTTGGTGCTGTTCAAAAATTTTGTGACCCCTGATCCAATTGGCCCAAAACAATTCAATTTATTTCAACAAAAAACTTCTTGTAGGTATTATATCAGGAGAGCTACATACAATGTGGCCAAATCCAAACTGTCAGTTAACTCAATATGATGTGCTTATTCGGTAGAAATTATAAAATCTCGATTTAAGGGCCGTTCAAAAATTTTGTAGCCCCTGATCCAAAAACTAATTATTGGACAAGATCGCAATCTTTTGATCCATTTTTGGTTTCTCTAGTTTTCTTATTTGTGAATGTAAACCACAACCTTAACTTTTTCGAGTTGAAGTCAAGATAGAATGTCCGGGTTATTTGGCCGAGCCAATATGACTGTCTTGAATAAACTCTACTAAGGACAATAAAGCAAATCACGGAAACCATATATTTATAAATGAATTAGCCTGTATATAAGGGTTAATAAGAATCTCTAAATATTTTCACCTAATATTTTATGCAACCAATAATTCTGAAATGTTTTCACGATTACATATTAGCGTTACGAAAAACGCGTAAGTTATTTATGAAAATACATGTATAGTTAGTGTGAAAGTCACCGTTACCCGCGAAGATAATAACAAATCGACTCCATTAATCAACTCAGCTTAGATAGTCACTCAAACTATGCATTGCAAGAATCAGAATTCAGCAATTCGTTTTCTGTCGAGAGTGATCTTATGGAGCAACTGACAGACGGACGGATCATATTACAATCGTATATTAAGCCTACTTAGTAATAAGGTAGTCAGTATTTATAAAGGTAGTCTTCTTTCTTGTTCAATTCATCATCTAAGCCCACAAGATTATAATTTATTTTAAATACGTATTCTTTAATGACAGGGAATGTGTATGGACTGTGATTGTCGAAACAGGGTGGGGGAGGTGCTGATTGAGTTCCTCCGTCATTTGCTCCGCAGTGACAATGCACTTTACCACGGTTCTGCGTGACAATGTACTTTAATAACCGGCGTGACCCCTCACTCATGATTTTCTTGCGCCCACTGTTCCGCTTCCCCGATGTGGTTGTCCCGTGTGTTGTGTAGGCCGTCATCACCTTTGACACTGTCCCACGCGACACATCTAACACAGTAGGCACTGCCGTCACGCTCACTCCACATAACCGCGCACCAACAATTTGCCCTCTTTGAAAATCTGAGAGGTCTCCCATTTTACACTACCTCCGTCTGCTGCAGCCACTGGACACTGCTGTTCCACTGCGCCTGACGTAGTATGAAGACCGACCTAACACACCACCACCAGCGGTCCGGCGCTGTGGGTGCCACGACACCACTGCCAACCCATACATCTGACGTGTTGCCAACTACAGGTGTTTCCATTTTTCTGATCACCATCTGTACGAGAAACTTTAGCATTATGTTTTGATTCTACACCCTTAAATTGAACAACGTTATTACCGTCTAGCGAAAAGAAAAAAAAAAGTCCAAGGATGTAACATATACGTATTAGTCGATACGTCATATCAAGCTAAATAAAAAGGAAATTTTAAACCAAGATTCTTTTAAAAACTGTATGGATAGATCTTTCAGGATGGATTGCACGACACAACTGCCTATTGCACTACATTGAAGGCCCGGTAGTGGTTCCGAGCCCGTAGCTACTGTCATTCATAACCTCGATGTCATATAAGGACGTAAAATACTCACTATCTCTAAGAATAAACTAGAGTAGCGTTTCCCAATATAATTAATTTCGTGGATCCCCTATAGAGGCTGTTAATTCTCCGCAGTCCCATTAAATAAAAAGAAAAAGAAATGAAATGAAATCTTTCAGTTTTACGTCCCACGATTATGCCGGTTAGGCTAAAGGAGACGGTGATGATGAGTAATGAATGAAATGGTGGAATGAAGAAAGTGGAAGGAAACGAAAGAACCCCGAGTAAACCCACGCACACGTTGTTTGTCCACCACAAAGTTCACTTGGCGGGGGCTGGGATCGAACCCGGGACTCCAAGCACCAGAGGTGAACGCTCTACCACTGAGCCACCACGAACTCTAAGGAAAAAGAGTGTATATATAAAATAAAATGTGTAAAAAGCTTTTTCAGGCCAGCTATCCTGATTGAGATTTTCCTGGGTTTTCTTCATTCACACCAGGCAAATGCCGGGGTAGTACCTAACTTACTAGTCCCAATCCGCTGCCTTCCTTCCCTTTCCCCAGATAGTATGCTCGCCGAGAGACGTCATCCCTCATACGTGACGGGCTAAATGGTCATAGATGCCGACAGCTCAGGAATCTAAATCCTAAATCCTAAATTATGCCCTTTAGGATGAAGAAGACGATGATTAAAGCAAGTGAATGATGATAGAAAATATGGAGGAATTAAAAAGTGGGAGGATACGGGAGTAACCCGATGAAACCAATGGACATTATATCATCCACCGCAAACTTACTTGGCCGGCGATAAACCAGGGGTAAGCGCTCTACTACAGAGCGACCGTGCCCCCATCAAACGGGAAATTAATATTTTACAAAATAAGTGAGAATTTATGACAACACAATACTGTTGTAAATAGAAATATTTGGGAAAATACAACCATATCCGTCAGGTCTACAATGATGAATTTAATATTCACCTAATGCGATAGGTGATACTGTTTCTCAGACTTCAACTTCGGTATATCTGGATCTGTGGTTCTCAAGGTAATTCCTATCACGACCCCCATCTTATCACATACTCTTGCCAGCGACTCTCTTATAATTTCTGATTTGTAATACGCCTGTGTTTGATTTTTAAAATACATATTGCGGAGATCTCACGATATCCATCTATATCTATAATAGTAGAATCTATTTCTTGTGTGTAGTGGATACAGTAACTTCGCTAAAAGCGAATAGATTAAAACCAAATTTGGTCATTTCATTCATATTACAAATGTCGAATCCGATCCATTATACTGTTTCAAAAGGGAGGTCGTTTGAAAATTTTAAAACTTCATAATTCACTTAATTTTGGTTCATATAATAAAAAAAAAAAAAACTGTTGAAAATGTTTAGTAGACCAATTTTCATTGTTCCTAACAGTATGTATAATGAAAATATGCGTATCAGAAGAAAATTCAAATATTTTTAAAGTATTTTCCGGTATTAAATTCTAATTATATTTATCTCTTCCGCTTATCTTCGAGATCCCCTTGAAACCCTCTCGCGACTCATCTAGGGTTCGCGACCCCGAGGTTGATAAACACTGATCTGGATTAAAACTGGATAATTTCAAACATCTGACTCCTTGTTAAGTTTGTTTCTGTATTTGTTCTTAATTTATACGAGGTGTGAAAATGTTGTCCTACAGATATGTAGTGGCAAATAACAATACACGTCTTCCACCCTGTTTAAAATTTCAGGATAAGCAGTCTTAGACTGAAAAAAAAAAAAAACTCCAGTAACGATAACAAAGAAAAAAAAATGTTTTGAATGTCGAATTAGAAGACAGCTCGATAAATTGTTCTTTGATATGAACGCCTACGTGGCTAAGCGTGTCATACGCGCCTTTGGTGTGGGAGATCCGGTTTCGATTCCCAGCGAGAGTTCATATTGTTTGGATACCACATTAAGCTGCAAGTTCAGCTCTACTGAAAGGAACGGTAAATTGGAAATCAAATCCAATCTACTGTTCTTCGATATTTTCCTTTCTTCAAACAGTTCAATCACAAATTTAACTTCTTGGTTGTTACCTCTATCTTGATATAGGCCTACATAGAAAACAGTGACAAATGTATCTTCAAGGGTCGAGTTAAAGATTATTCAAGATGATTATTGGAGAGTGAACTTCAAATCTGTTTTGAGGTAGGAGTCCTCTGTAAAAACTTGGTAATATTGAGGAAAATACGAAGAAAAATAAAATAAATAAATAAGATACCTATAAATACTAAAAATATTTTAAATATCCCAAGTGTGATAAACATGGTGAGATAGTGTTTAATTTTTAAAAATCTCAAGGGTCCTTCATTTTTTTAAGGGTCCCTTGGATACGTGAACCACATATTGGGAAACACTGAACTAGACTTTTAAATATAAAAATATAAATTATATTCAGTACGAATTGATAGTTGGCATCACTGACTCAGGGCACTAGGTAGATTGTTAAGTACGCCATCTGTGGCTTATTACGACAATAACTCTTTGCTTCCTTTTTTTCACCTGACGATGGAAGACCATATGCTGGTTGTTGGGCTTTCGGAAAACCAAAAGGAAAAAAAGGGCTTCAAAAATGCCTCGAGCTCTTTAGTATAGTGGCAACTACCATTAAATCGCTATACCTAACGGATCTTCTTATAAAACATCGGAAAAAGAAAAAGAAACAAACATGAATACATTGCTGTGTGAGGGAATCTTACAGGCATCTTTAAAGAAAGGAATAAAGAAAAAAAGTTGAAAATTTCTCCCATCCATTGGCGTTTTACACGTTATGTCTTGTTGAAAAAAAAAAAAATCGTGCAGATGATATCAAAAAATTATTATTCATAGATATAAAGGAGTACCGTATTTACTTACTATTGAGTTATTGTATACAATGTTTTTTAAAAGAGTTTTAAAGAAGAAATCAGACGTTGTTAACAGCCTTAAAAAGAATCTTATCCGAGGAGTAAATGTATTGTTCTATTCGGTCTATCTACATTCACAAGTCCTCAAAATGAATTGTACCGTTCTTCAATTGAGGGAAGCATCTTTTTTTTTTTTTTTTTTTTTTTAATTTAACATTTATTTTGCTAACATGATTCTGATGAGCTTGCAGAAATTTAATATTATTTATTAACTATAGTAGACTTGCTTTCTGTGTGGGTGGTTCGCAGTTCGAAACTCGATTGCGATGTTTACTTAAGGTGATGTTTATCCAGTTTCAGGAGTGTAATTGGGGAGCTACATGATAGAAAGAGGTGAGTTGTGGTGGACTCTGTTGAAGAAAACCAGTAAACATCGGCGTTGGGACTAATATTAGGATTAATTGAAGCAAGAATTCTCTATTTCCAAATAGGAGGTTTATGGGCTTAAGCTACGAGACTTCGTGCCAGAGATATACTTTATTATTATTATTATTATTATTATTATTATTATTATTATTATTATTATTATTATTATTATTATTATTATTATTATTGAGTGCACGAGAGTTGCTGGTAGAGCGCTCACTTACTATACGAAAGGTCTTCGGTTCAATCTCAGTTTGAATTTCTTTATTAGCATTCTTTTGCAACGCTGAGAAAATGAAATGAAATTTTTGAGTTTTACGTCCTACGGTTATGCCGGCTAGGCTAAAGGAGACGGTGAAGATAAGTAATGAGTGAAATGGTGGAATGAAGAAAGTGTGAGGAAACGGGAGAACCCCGAGGAAACACACGCACACGGTGTTTGTCCACCACAAGGTTCACTTGGCGGGAGCAGAGTTTAAACCTGGGACCCCATGCACCAGGGGTGAACGCTCTACCACTGAGCCATCGTGGCCCCCGGCAACGCTGAGATTATGAAGGACAGCACTAATATGGGATTGGAAGCACAAGCAGGTCTTACTTAAATTCGATGCAGTTGGCGGATGCACTGACCATCATACAAGATCAATCTTCACAGTGTAGCCAGTACACCAACACACTATCTGACAGCGAAGGAAACTGGATTATAGAACCGTGCAAACAGTCACCGGCTGGTTCAATACTAGCTTGTGTAAGTTTCAGATGATTAACAAGTACACGGGAGTCTTGCGTTTCTTCCCATTCTTTATTCCACTTATTCTTCTGTTATCATTCTCGTCTCCTTCAATTCAAAGGACTTAACTGTGGAGCGTTTATAAACGACGGATCTTATTTCATGATTTCATTCGTAACACACAGGATGCAAATTTTTCTTAAACAGTATAAATTACTTTTTCTTTTGTAAAGTTTTCTAATATCGTTGTCTTCCATTTTTACTAACACCTCTTCATTGTGTTTATGTTCCTACAAGCAGATATCCCCCCTCCCCCGTTCTCCTCTGTTCAAATATTCAATCTGACTTTTTTCCTCTATTCCCTATATTCAAATCTTTTAGCTGATTGTTTCTCATTCTTATCTATATTCAAATGTTCAAGGTGGTTTTTCCCGTTCTTCTCGTTATTCAAATCTCCAAACTGATTTTCTCCGGCTGTCTTCTAAATATAAATTTACAAACTATTTATTCCTATTATCCTCTATATTTAAATCTCCAGGCTGATTTTTCCCCCGCTCTTCTCTACTTTCAAATTATCAAGCTGATTATTCCCCTTTCTCCTTTATATTCAAATCTGAAAGCTGATTTATTTCGTTTTCATCTATACTCAAGTCTCTAAGCTTTATTTTCCCACTCTTGTCTATAATCAGAGCTAAAACCTGATTTTCCCCGCTCTTCTTTATATTCAAATCTCCAAACTTATTTCCTTCCTTTCTTCTCTATATTCAAATCTCTAAGCTAATTTTTCACTCGTTCTTCTCTATACTGAAATCTCCAATTTGATTTTTCCCGCTCTTCCCTTTATTCAAATCTTCAAGCTGAGTTTTCTCTGCTCTTCTCCATATACTTAAATCACCGATCTGATGTTTTCCCATTCTTTTCTATATTCTAGTTTTTATACTAATGAGTTATTATGCATATTATTATTATTTTACATATTTTATACAGACACAACTTTTCTTTGGCTTCATACCGATAAATGGTCACAATCAAATCTAAGTTTAAACAAAATACCAGTATATGATTCGTGATGGAAGCTCATCTAGTTCGAAACTTACATTTACACTCGAGTATCATATTTAATACTGGTTTGACCTCCAAACGAGGCTTTGAACTTAAAATGAACAAATGGTCCTCCCCTATTTGTGACTAGTGGTTAACGTGAGTGCTTTCTAGGAGTGTTGTCATGGATTCGATCATAGGCAGTGATATTTATCTTGGGTACAATTCCAAATATATATTCAGATTTTACTCTAACTATAAATCCCCTTGCACAAACATCGTATTATAATATCTCATATGGTTTTATTTACAAACAACTAACATGTGCTTATATAGACAAAAATCAGCCATGTGAGTCTTACTACGAATTACTATAGCTGCAGAAGACACGAAAAAGGCCAGAGCCACCACTGGTCATGTGACGACAAAGGATTACTAGTGCCACGGCCTAACTTAGAGTACTTATATAACCGAGAGGATTTGAGCGACAAGTATGTATCCAGCTGGTCAAATCCCCTTCCTTAGGTTACAGTGGATCTGCGGAAGTACCTTACCTAAACCCAAGCCTTTAGCTTGTAATGGAGCTCTAGACTTCCTTTCCCTCCTGGCTTGCAGTGGAGGCCTGTGGGCTCTCTACTTGCAGTGAAACATTGGGACATTCCTTATCACAATACCCGCCTAGCTTGCAGTGGAGCATTGAGTATCCTACCCCTCCTCACATAGCTTGCTTCGTAAGGAATCCTTCCCGAGACCGTCAAGTCGAAGGGTCGTCTAAATTAAACCCAAACATTAGAGAATTTGTACATATTTGTATTATAGTGGAACTCGGTAATACACAAAATATGGTAGTGGGAGAAATCAGTCACGGACTGTAATTTGCTCTACCTGTGCTTAACCTATACCTGCACAAGCAGAACTTTACAGTATGCATGAGTTTGCTCGGGGTTCTCATATTCCACTTTCTTCAATCCATTATCTCATCCTTCATCATTATAACCGTCTTCTTTATTCTCGGACCACAACCATAGGTCGTTAAACTAAAATAAATAAATAAAATATCTAACTGTAAGTCCAGTCTCATACAGCCTCGATGCTGTAAGGCGTGTTAAACTTCAATCAGTCTATCGAAAGTTAAACAAAAATAAAATTTGATAAAACAGTAAAGAGAATCACGCGAAATATATGAACAGAATATGGGTAGCCACTGTTAAAGTCACCGTTACTCGTTAAGATATTAATAGACTATCTCCATTAATGAACTTAGTTGAAATAATAATTCTGGATCTTTATTGAAAAAAATCCTTACATGTGTGGGATAATTGATATAGACAGCCACTGTTGCTGTTACCCGTTAAATCGCCGTTACTCGTTAAGTTGTTAACGGCTTGACTCAACTAACGAACTCGGCCGAAGTAATCGCTCTAGCTATCTATTACAAAAAAAAAACTCGCTTACATGTATAAGATATAGGCTAAATACAACCTCCGTTAATGTCCCCTTTATCCGTTATTATGTTAACGGATTGCTTCCCCTATCAAATTCGGCCGTTATAATCGCTCTAGGTACCTATTTCAAAAGGCAGAATTCTCAAAAATCGCATTCGTTCGTCATCGTACGGAGTAACGGACGGACGAGCGTATTAAGAACAGAATCTTATTAGTTTCAATGCGTGATCCTAATAAAAGGAAACGTTAACATTTAAAATAGTATCCTTTGAAATGTATCAAAGAACAAAAAATGTTTGATGTAGTTTCCAACAATTGTGTATTGGAGAGAAAGAAAAAGAGGTATATCGGAATAATCCGGATGCTATTATACATAATTGTCATCCTGTTATGACTCAAATTCTATGTATAAATAGACGATTATTATTAATTAATAATGAAAGCCACCGCACCGGATGCATCGGCTCTCTTCGGCACTGACAGTAGTAGGAGGCGATGCTCACAAGACTCGTATGATACGTGACGTCAAATACTTTGAAATCTCTGCGGGAGTGACGCAATACCGAGGTACCGCTTGATTCGGCCAAGCCCCCAGGGGCTCAGGCAATGAAACGCAGGTTCCTTCTCACATATATTTTTTTATTCTTGTCAGTACTTTTTTTTTATTTGTTCGTTTTAATCTTCACGTACCCTTACGTTACAACGCAATAGCGAGTCTGACCTCTAGTGTTCCCTAAGGGAACTCAATTCTAACGAACCAACAAGTCTTCCAGCTTACTTCGATGGACTGGATCATCATACTGCGATATACTCACGGGCGTCTCTGGTGGGGGTTACGAGGGGGACGCGTCCCCCCAATATTTTGAAGTACAAACTATTCAACATTTTATTCTAATTTAATTTATTTACTAACGATAGAATAAATGTAAATAATGATAATTATATTTATTTGGAACATAACATTCAGGCTATGAAACGATTATAACAGAGTCTTGATATACCTCAAGATGTCCGTGAAGGTAAGCAGAAAGGTAACAAATGGAATCGCAGATAATAAACAGATTGGGCTGGGTAATACAATTTAAATCACTTTCTTTGATGCCCCCCCCCCAAAATTTTACATGCCAGAGACGCCAGTGGATATACTAATGAAATACCGGCTGTTCTTACAACTTATATTTAATTTCAGTAAGGGCCGCGGTGGCTCAGTGGTAGAGCGTTCACCTCTGGTGCTAGGGGTCTCGGGTTCAAACCCTGCTCCCGCCAACTGAACTTTGTGGTGGACAAACACCGTGTGCGTGGATTTTCTCGGGGTTCTCCCATTTCCTCCCACTCTATTCATTCCACCATTTCATTCATCTCTCATCATCACCGTCTCTTTTAGCCTAACCGGCATAACCGTGGGACGTAAAATTCAAAAATTTCATTTCATTTTTTTTAAATTTCAGTAAATACAGGACGGAAACTCAACGAACATTCTATTCTGTAATCATCAAAATTTTGTAATATTAGTAACGTTTAATGAAAAAAGTGTACCGATGAGATATATAGGCCTATACAATCGACAAATCTCATTGACCTATACCAAAGATATTCGTAAATACTCATGCGTAGTTTTTGAGAAAATTTATTTTACGTAAACCTAAAAATTGAAACTGTAGATCAATGGATCTCAAACTTTTTTGATTGGCCACAACATTTTGATTGGCACTGAATGTCTACGGCATTGTGACACTCTTGTTTGATTTTTGTAAAAATTAACAATAATACAAATTAAAATATTGTAAAACTGTTTTAGTTTCTATAAAATAGTGAGCTCATGTAGTACTGAACATTGTTGTTGCTGCTTAAGGCATTGGCCAATATATTCTGTCTCAGAAATTATTGTTTCTGGCCATGAATGCTTCATCATTCTCAAATCGTAAAATTTCGAAACATACCCTATGGGATTGTGCAACACGCCAAAGCAGCGTTTCTCAAAGTGTGGGTCGCGACTCATTGGTGGGTCGCGGGTAGTTTTTTTCGGTGGGTCGCTAGAAGTTTTTCCTTCTAATTATGGAAATTTTATTTTGATGTTGTGAAGTACTATTCCGAAAATGAAACTTGGAAGCATTTGTTAATGAGGTGAACAATACAGTAAGTGGTTACTCAGAGCCCTGGTTACTTCTTTAAATACATAGAAAAATGTAAGCAACAGCAATGGCAGGGATCAAGACTAAATACAGAAATCGACTGCAAGTGTCCAATTTCTTGCACCTGACAGTAGCCTAATTTGTCAGCTTGGATATCAATACAGTTATTAATAAATATCGAAAACAAGCATATGCATCGCATGCGACTCATTATGAATAGTTGTACAGAGATTTTGCTTTCCAATTACTTTTTTATATCATGTGAATTTTTATTTTTTAGTCTAGGAAATAACAAATTTGAGATATGATTTACAAAATTTAATTAGTTTGAAATACACCCCTATTACGCAGAATGTCCATGTGTATTTGAATAAAAGGAGATGGGCCACAAAATACATGTTATTATTTAATGTGGGTCGCGGTAACAATAAGTTTGAGAACCACTGCGCTAGTGTATAGGTAATCGCGTCATCCATTAAGACAAGACAGATAACTGAAGTATATCCTAACTAAGAATTTATTTATGCTACTAGCAATATCACAATACTCAGCAGAGATGGTCACTTTTGCTAACCTTTACTCACACTCACCCTCAATTCCCTCACACCCACCCTCAGCCACACTCATCCTCAATCGACTCCCTCACACTCACCCTCTCAATCGACTGCCTCACACTCATCCTCTCAATCGACTCCCTCACATTCACCCTCAATAGACTCCCTCACACTCATCTACCAACATGAGGGTGAGTGAAGGTGAGGGCTGCCCTTTTGAGGGTAAAAATGAGTGAGGACGCTCATCTCTGGTATTCAGTATGATCAAGGGCTCAAAATCATTATGAAGTTTTAAATTTTCAGTTTGGTTTAACTATGATATTTTTGCAAAGATAAGAGATAGATAGTAGATCAATTGATAGACCACATCAAGCTGAACGAAATGAGATGTGTGAAAGTAAATTCTCATGCGCACTTTTCGAGGAAATCGAGAATACACTTTTATGGTGCTATACAATAGTTTGTTGTTGCTATAGCTTTTATTTTGCTGGAATAGATTATTTATTTATTTATTTATGTAGAATATATGTAAGTGACAAATTGTATCAGAGCGCATTCACGGGGGGTCAACCGGGTTAGGATCTCCCCCAAAACTTCCTAACTCAAAGTACATTTGTATACACTTTCTCAATAAAACTTTAATTGTTTAACACGGAAATGATTGATGTAACATGAAAAGTTGATCTTACACTTCATCTGTACTCTTTCTCTTATAAAAAACATTCTTTCTTAAAATATAAGTGGAGGTATTTTACAATTACTTATCGTCTTTACGGGTGCAGAATAATACCCGTTCAGTACTACATAGACGTAGTAGCTTGTAGTATCGGATTCCCTCTTCCAAAGCTTCCATCCTTTCGAACAAAAATTTATGGCGATTGTATATATTGTATATATAGGTCATTGTTAGGAGTATGTGTTGACTATTAGAAGAAATCAATGGCAATATAGATACAATGAATTTGCTATTCACCAATGTATTTCTTTTAATCATTCAGTATATAAATGAGCAATTCGTCCAGCTAGAATAAATGTTATCAATTATTGTTGGTAACGAATGATATACTTTCACGCCATAAAAATAGTTTTCGTACATTTTTTCCCCATAAACTACACATCAGAATGTACCCTCAAGCATTCCATTTTGTTCAGTCCGATGTGATCTCTCTGTTGATATATTGCCTCATCTTTGCATAGCCTTATAATGAAAGAAAAATTAATGTTTAAAGGATAATAAAGGCTATATTTCGTTAACCATAATATGTAATGTCGTCTAGTTATAATGAAAAGCTTGATTAGTTTATACTTTAAGATCAGTTTCAGCCTAATAGATGGCGTGATTATTGTACAGCATCCATTGAAAATTTTTATATTTTTGTCGGTAGTTTTTCTCGATTGTCTCGAAAACTATGAATAAAGACTCATAAAATATTTCGTGTGGAGTATTGTAGACCTACAGCATGAAGGAGAAACATGGACATTACGCAAAACTGGTGAAAAACCGCTGGGTTTCCGAAATGTGGATGTGAAGAAGAATGGGATAGCAACGCCATCTCTTATCACAGAAACAAACTTTTTGTGGCTTTAGACCATCCTTAAAGAAAAGTTGGTATTTCTTTTGGTTGGAGGCTAATAGTAGAAATTAAAACCTGTACAGTAGCTCACAAGGTTCAAACGACAGAGAATGGTGACAGTAAAGAGAGGGAAGGAGCGAAGGAGGCTACACTTGATGGAAGATATCAAAACAGAAAAATCGTAATTGAAGGCGAAGAAATTAGCTCAAAACCGTGGAGGATAGACGTTTCTCAGATGCGACAAGTGATCTGCCAATAATGGCAGAATGCCTATGATGATGATGATGATGATATAATGTAGTTGAATCAGTCCTGTAGTATTACAGCTGATCGAAACATAAATTGACTGGAATCATTTTGTTTGTTTTTCATAGGCTTTAGAATCCAAATGAAATTAATTATCTTGAATTTAAAACAAATAAATCAAAGTGATTCCCCTTGACGTGTAACTACTACTACTACTACTACTACTAATAATAATAATATTAACGTGACACAGGCAAATTACGTATTGATCATACTGAACATAATTCTCGATACTACTATAGAAAATTAATTAAAAGAAATAGAAATGCAGATGGCTCATCTTACATATACAGTTTAAATATTATATAATTTTTATATATTAATTAAAGAATATATTAAATTAAAGAGTAATATAAAGAAATTAATGTGCATGGTTTTCGATGATTGTTTCTGGTACAACGCTGCTCTCTTGATGCAGTATTATGAAACATCAGAAGAATAAAAGGTACAGACCGGATTTCGAAAGAAAAAAAAAGAAAAGAAAAGAAAAAGAAAGGATGAAAGGTGGCAACTCTTTACCTAAGTAAAATCGTTTGGCTGCCTGTATCATTTCGTGGGCTGATGCATACTAGAGCCACTGGTGCCATCTGTCGATCACTTTATCAAACTTGTACATGTGGTTCTAACATTCACCGCTAGGTGTCAGTCAGCTACAGATCCTGATATGTATTCTGCTGGGGAGTAAGGAAAATAAATAATCCAGAAATACCCATATCAAACTTGTCAAATCTTACGATTTCAGTTCAAATTTTATCTCACTAAAATACTTTTGGCAGTAACGGCGTGCGCAGACTTTCGTCAAGGGATGGGCATTTCCAAAGTCACAGGTTCATATCATTTCAGGTGTTTGTATGGTAAATGTCTACCTTTGCATAATATCTTGCTCAAGGGATGTTAGAAATATTGAGAATTCTCGTACATATATGTTTAACTCAACCAAAGGTCATCATCGTACACCAATAAATCAGTGGCGGCCTTAGACTTGTTGGTTGATTCAGAGTTTATCGTTCCTTTTAGCAACTTAGCAACGAGGCTATATGAGACGTGGACTTACAGCTTAATATGGGATCCGAACCACATGAGATCCCACATGGAAGGCTCCAATCTTTTACAAAAGGAAATTACATTGGCAGTGGCAGTGAGACTAGCTCTCGTCCCCGCCACCGGTTTTGACAACTTTTCACCTTGAAGCAGGATTAGTAACTTTTATTAAATAAAGTCAACGCCAGCCAAAGAGACAAATAGCATATGTGCAAGACTGAATGTTAGTGCTCCTCACACTGCGAGGGTTGGGAACAAGGAATACTCCCAAGTGAGAGAGATGAACCGGGAACTTCTGAAACTTTGTTTTGAAAGTCCATACTTAAAATTAGCATTTCATAACTATTGGACCTTAAAACTAAAATTACGTAATACCTTAAAATTACCTTTTATATAGACTAATATTTGTTTTCCGACGTGCAAGTATAAAAGGCTAACTACTAAGTTCTTTGAACTCCCTTTTTCAATGGGGCCGCGGTGGCTCAGTGGTAGAGCGTTCACCTCTGGTGCTAGGGGTCTCGGGCTCAAACCCTGCTCCCGCCAAGTGAACTTTGTGGTGGACAAACACCGTGTGCGTGGGTTTTCTCGGGGTTCTCCCGTTTCCTCCCACTTTCTTCATTCCACCATTTCATTCATTACTCATTATCACCGTCTCCTTTAGCCTAACCGGCATAACCATGGGACGTAAAACTCAAAATTTCATTTCATTTCATTTCCCTTTTTCAATGGACGCTCAAATAAAATAAGTGACCTGGAGTAAAATCTAACTTATTGTTAATATTTTGTTCTTAACTTTATTTAAAATACATTTCTATAATGAAACTTTAAAATTCAATCATAGCTCACTGCAACAATTAATTGCCAATTTTGTTTGAAGACAGTAACTTGTGTAATAATGACCAGTGTTGCCACACTTGGTACAATTGTACCATATTAAGCCCTTTTTGTCATTCATCGGCTCGTTGGTACCACGCTGGCATTTTCAGCCCCTTTTGTGAAAAACTTGGTACAATTCTACCCAATTCAGCACCATTTAACAAATATTGTCACATTTTCAAAAGTTCACGTTACTCATACTGTGTTGAACTCTTAAGAAATGTTGGTGAAAATTCATTCTGTGACGTTGCACGGTTGCACCGCATAACGCTACAAATTTCATGTGGAAAATTCGTAATTCGAACTATACCAGGAAACAAATGACACTAGATGAGCGCATCCGCGCCGGGCAGACGAGAAAGGAGCAGTGTGGTGGAAATTTTAGCTTGAAATCTTTTTTCTTTTTTTAAAGTACACACACGTTGAATCAAGTGTTGCATATTCTAAAGAAGACCAGCGGGTGCTGAAGTAAGTCTATAATTTAAAAATTTATGTGTCGTTGAAAAGATTATACATCAAAACAATAATGGCACCAGTGCCGTACCGTGGAAAATCAGCGCCTGGGTGAGAATATACGACATATCAGCGCCTGGGCGCCCCCATACATATGACTGAGGTCGATAGACCAGCCGCAAAGCGCCACTATGGTTGGCGCCAAGCGTAATAAAGTTCTTAATAGAAAACCCTGTTTTTTCTTCATTTTAAGCACTTTTTCTTACTTTTTCCTTCAATTTTATATATATATATCTTTCCTTTTTTCCTTCCGAATTTTGCGCCCCTTATTTCGGCGCCCGGGACTGTCCCCCCAACGGCATGGAATAGCACGAAAAAATACATTGACGTAGCAATAGCTTCATTTCAAATTTGGCTTGGGGGGGCAAGACCCTTGATATAAGTAAAATTTCGCGTTTTTCACTGACTTACTACTATTCTATTGATAAAATCTATATAAATGTTAAACTTAGGGGGGTAAATGCCCCTCCCTGTCCCTCCTAAATGACACCCCTGTAGACGTAGTTGCCGGCTTACCGGGTTGTTTACTAGCGAAGCCATATTGAAGAATATAAAAATACCCGAACATTTCTGCGTTAGAGGTCTACATCGACGCGTTGTAACAAACTTTATGTATAGGCCTAAAGTTAAATCAGGGATGATCATACGTGGGCAAAAATATTTTACTTTTTGACAAAAAATGAATTCAGCCCTTTTTGTTTCAATTTGGTACTATTTTTCAGCCCACTCCAGAGCTAGGACTGTGGCAACACTGATAATGACTAATTTGCACATGTCTGTGATTTTAACCACCATTACTTTCTCTAAAATTAAATTTTAATTTAATTAGTTATTTTTTACAACCTTAATATTTATCTTTAATCTATAAAATTTTCCATTACTTTTGCCAACTATGCATATAGTATCCATGTAGGCAATGTACAAAATCCAAACAAGGAAGCAACAAAGTAAATCAAAAGTAATGTGAGCCAGTCGCCCAATATGAGATAACGCTTTACATGAGTGTTTCTGGTATTTTAAAATTGAGGGAGACGGCAAGAACGTAGAATACTTGTAAGACAAACTAAATTTGCTTCAAAATCGTGAGTCAACTAGAGAACTACTTGAATTAAGAACTAGCTGGCTCTGGTTTCTACTTCTGGCAACACAATCCACCTTACGAGTATTTTCCTACCATCGGTAGATTATTTCCTAGGAATTTAGAAGTTAAATACACTTTGTTTCCTAAATAACCTCTTCATCTTGACAAAGGGGTTATATTCTTAATACTATCCATTAATTGTGACTTCTCACCACATATTCTGATTTCCTTTCACCATATCTTCCATATTTCACCAATCTCAGAATGTAATTTCTTCCTCCAACGATATCAACCTCTTTAAATGCCAATTTATAAGGATTATTAGAGATTTTTTTTCTCAGTTGGTGCACCCCGCCATGATGGACATCAAAGTGAATGAACAAAAATGTTTCCAATCTTTCCAGATATTTATATTTAAAAAAAATAAAAGCAAGCGACTTCAAATTGAATTTATACAAGCTATAGGAATTGAAGTTATAAGACAATAAGTTATGATACAACATGCAATTTTCTTCTCTTATCTCTTTTCAAAATTTCTAGTGTTGCTTCTTTTCAGTAGAGACATGTAGCTAGAAAGCACCTCCGTGCATTCAGCTGAAATGCTTGTCCCGTTTTTATTTCATTCAGAGTTGAGTTGACTCAGTTTAACGTCCCGTGCAGTAGCAAGGCTACATGAGACGTGAATCTACTGATTAATGTGGAATCCGAACCGCAGGAGCTCCGGACGGGCTCTTTCATTTAGAGACTAGAATATGTGAGGGAACGGGAAGCAAGATTTATTCGATAGGAACATACATTTTTTCTTGAAATCATATTAAAATACAATTTAGAAGTAGTATGTTCATCATTATTAGAAGAAGTCAAACAACAATATATACAATCTGCTAGCTAATAGTCAGTGGTGGATCTAGCCCGGGGCCTGGAGACCTAGGCCATCAGTTTTCTGAGTGACAAAAATAATTTAAGCTATTATTTATATATTTTTGATTTGGGTTCTGGCTGCACCCTCGTTTTTCAACGAACTTAAAAAGTTCGTTACTGAATTCTCTATGTCTGTCTGTCTGTCTGTCTGTCCATCCGTCTGTCTGTTATTGCGATTTTTTTTTCAATTTTCAACTCTGCATTCGATAGAGCATCAAAAACTACCACAAAAAAGTTATTAAATTTTTCACGTCACTCTTACCATTCCCGAGATATTGGCCAAAAAATGGCTGATTTCCAGAGATTTAAGGAACCATATGTCGGGAACCGTAAGTCATAGAGAGATAATATTGGGGTTAATCAATATCTAAAAGGATGGTAAATATTTTAGTACAAAATAGTAATTGGTAGCCACTGTTCAACTGGCCACTGGTTTGGCCAGTGGCCACCAATAAAAATCGGTACCAAAATGTTTACCATACACTGAGAAAAATCCGTTATCCGGACAGCGGTATGTTGTACAAATATATGGAATCCTTACGTTTAGTACGGAAATCTGTATGGAGCATACGTTATCCATATACTACATAATTACTGCCTTTTTCTCACTTAGATATTACATCATGTTGCTGCAGGATGTCTGACATCGAACAAACTTCCGTATATTACATATGTATACGTATATTATATACGTCAGCTATATATTTCATACATCCATCTGTATGTGAGATTCTGACCGCCCATGGACAGTTCTTTCTTTCATCATGAGTGACGTCATTGAACAAAGAACAACTGTCGTTTTCTTGCGGGTCGGTTTATGCATATCGTGTCACGGCGTGGGAGGTCGTAACACCCTTCATTCTATATCTTCTACTTTATACTTTTAATACTTTACTACGTAACACGATCTTATTAATTTATTATACGCTTCATATATTTACTAACTATCCAACGATATTTGTTGCCTCGGGCATTAAATTGGTGAAGAAGAAGAAGAAGAAGAAGAAGAAGAGTCATTTACTGAACTAGGTTTGTTTACAGCTAAAAAGAACAAAGGAAGGAAACAAAAGCCTGAGTAAGTACAATAGTTAACTATAACATTAATTAAATATTCCTTTAATTACCGATTACTTTAGTATAACTCTCTTTAAGCTTAATAAATCACTAACATGTTAACGTGACTTCTGGTTGCAACTCTTCCTATTTTAACCCGTTAGTTAAGAAGAAAGAATGGGCGAATCTGAATTTTGAGAATTCTTTGAACATTGGCGCTTATAAACTTTTTCTACATTTCAAGGTGCACAAAGTAAATGTTGTGTTTATTTATTTCTTTTTAGACGGTCCCTTCCTCGGAGGAGAATTACTATAACATAGAGTAAATCTCATAACTTCATAACATGTTTGCTTAGAAACCGTTTTCAGCGCGAATATCGTCTTCGTGTAGTCTAAAAGACTGTTAGCCATTTTTGCTAGAATATTTTCACATAAAGCTTTTTGTTTAACGTCCTGCGATTATCCACCAAGGTGATGATGAGATAGGTGATAATGGTTGCAAAAAGAAAGTGGGGTGGAACGGAAGAATCTTAAGAGTAATCACGCACACAGTGTTTGCCCACCAAAAGCTCACTTGACAGTAGCTGGAATCGACCCATGGACCCAAGGCGTCAGAGGTGAGAACTCTACCGGGTCCAAGATTTGTTTCGTGAAACACTGTGAAGGGAGGGAATCAATTTGTAAAAATAGTCGAGTAGCACAGAGAGTTAAGGCACCAAATGTGATGGGGCGGAAATTATTATCAGTCAACTTTACTTAGTTTTACTATGCATGCAAATTTACTAGCTTATCTGACCTACTTGTAAGCGCGTAACATTCCAGTTTTTGACGTTTCAAATCTGAAAATATTATGTTGATAGGTTTTCGTGATAAATACTTTCAATATAGAAAAGTAATTCACGTGAAATATATTTACGACGTTAGACGGTCTGTTACTTACAACTCATGGTTTATAAAAGGTATAAATAATACAATGTATATATGTACTGTATGCTGTACACTTATAACATGAAAAAAAGTTTGCAATTTTATTAATAGAGGCCATGATGGGTTAGTGGTAAGGCCTTTACCTCTGACACATGGGGTCCTTGGTTCGATCCCAACTCGCGCCAAGTGAGCTTTGTGGTGGACAAATGTCGTGTGCATGTTTTTTCTCGGGGTTCTCCCGTTTCCACCCACTTTCTTCATTCCACCATTTCACTCATCTCTCATCATCACTGTCTCCTTTAGCCTAGCCAGCATAAACGTGGGATGTAAAACTTAGAGATTTCATTTCATTTCATTTTTGAAGTAGTGACTTCGACTTTATTCAGCGGGGGTGGGGGCGGTGGCTCAGTGGTAGAGTGTTCACCTCCGGTGCTTGGGGACCCTGGTTCGATCTCAGCTCGCGTCGAGTGGACTTTGTGGTGGACAAACACCGTGCTCTTGGTTTCTCTCGGGGGTTCTCCCGTTTCCTCCCACTTTCTTCATTCCACCATTTCACTCATTTCTCATTATTGCCGTCTCCTTTAGCCTAACCGGCATATCCCTGGGGCGTTAAACTTAAAGATTTCATTTCATTTCATTTTATTCAGCGGAAAGTCAAAGTTTGGTTTGGAAAAAATCATCGAAATTTATTTTATTTCTTCGGAAAATTCGATTACGTCATTTACGTGTTTTAGTTCTTCTAATGTCCTTTTAACACGCAACCACCGAGTTATGTCACTGCTTGTGAAGTATTGCTTAAATTGGAGCTTTTGTACGGGGCAACTGTAGTTGCTTCCTCTAAAACAGTCGCCGCCACCGTTAGCTTTAGAACAACTGTCTCGAGCAACTCTTCGTACCCGGCAGTCGTGAAGAAGCATTGTGTTAAATGGAAGGATTCGTACGGGGACACGGCAGTTGACGCCACCGTACAAGCTTCCAATGTACCTTTTTTTTTAAAAAAAAAAAAAAAAAAAAAAATCTTAGTTGGAGTACTGATCACAGGCGAAAAAAGCGGAATTGTTTATCACTTTATTTTACGTCACATACTGGAGTTCTCCGATGTCTTAAAACAACTATAGACTATTCCTATATTCTATATATATTACAATGCAGTATCATCCCTGTGATGAACGCATAAGATACCAGGATTACATTGTTGCCTTCTTTATATTTATACCATCTTCCAAATTACGTTTATAATACTGATCTTTCTGTAATACAACGTGCCCATGGAAGCTAACTAGTCTATTACGTTTTGTTTTATGTATATGAAGCATACATATTAATCATCCGATTTGCAGCCACCTCTAAAGCATTTCTGGATGTATGTTATTATTATTATTGAGTTGAGTTGATTTTGAGTTTAACGTCCCTTTAAGCAGCGAGGCTATATGAGACGGGACCTACTGATTAATGTGGAATTCGAACCACATGAACTCCTGCCAAGAATCGAATCCGGGTCTCTCATGCCAAAGGCGCGTACGCTAACCGCTTAACCACGAAGAAACTCATTATTATTATTATTATTATTATTATTATTATTATTATTATTATTATTATTATTATTATTATTATTATTCAACCACTAAAGAAAGAAGCAAAGGAGGAAAATATATTGTTGACCAAACCAAACATACATCGATGGGATTCAGGAGCGTCATTTCAGATTTTGCTTGGGGGGGGGGGGGGCAAGACCTCTTGATATAAGTAAAATTTTGCGTTTTCTTACTGATTTAATACTATTCTATTGATAAAATCTATATAAATCTCAATATCAGGGGCGCAATTGCCCCTCCCTGCCCTCTCTAAATGACACCCCTGATGGGATTCCTCATGGCCAAGTAGTTAGAACTTCGCTGCCTATGCAGAACAGGTTTGATTCTCGATGGTAGGTACTGTGGTTTGAGAAATGAAATGAATTGAAATGAAATCTTTCAGTTTAACGTCCCATACTTATGTCCGCTAGGGTAAGGGAGACGATGATCAAAGTAAGTGAATGATGATGGAAGAATTGATGGAATGAGAATGTTGGAGGGAAAGGAGTACCCCGAGAAAATCCACGCACACGATGTTGCCCACCCCAAACTTACTTGGTCGAGGATCGAACAAGGGACCTCACGCCACAGAGACAAGGATCTACCACTGAGCCACCGTGCTCTCTAATGTGGTTTGAATGAAAGCTACGGATCTACGTCTAATATAGCCTAGTAGCCTCGGTGCTGTATCTTTGAAAATGAAATGAAATCTTTAAGTTTAACGTCCCACGGTTATGCCGGTTAGGCTAAAGGAGACGGTGATAATGAGAAATGAGTGAAATGGTGGAATGAAGAAAGTGGGAGGAAACGGGAGAACCCCGAGAAAACCCACGAGCACGGTGTTTGTCCACCACAAAGTCCACACGGCGCGAGCTGGGATCGAACCAGGGACCCCAAGCACCGGAGGTGAACGCTCTACCAATGAGACACCGCGCCGCCTGCTGTATCTTTCCATGTATATCTTGTGTACTAACAACCCAGTCCCACTACAGAAAAAATACGTGGGTATTGAAAGGTTTAAAAAACAACAGAGAAAACAAGTAATATATCAGTGTCTGCTATCAGTTGCTTGACGTAAAAAGCATTTTTTTTTATTTCCATTGCCCAATAGTAAAATTGCCCGTAGGGGTTACTAACTGGTGGATCCTTTTCATTGGTAGCATTAGCGGGCGGGTTGTCATTATTTTTGTAATACCCAGAATTCAGTAGCATAGAAGCGACTTAGCTTCGTCTTGGCTTGACATTTGATGTGCAAAATTAGTATAAGAAGGAGAGTGGAAGCATTTTTGATCGTGGTCACTCACCTAGGATTTCAAGTAAGTTGGTTTTCCTGCACTAGAAGATCTACTATTTTACATTTCAATTAGTTTTGTTTTACTTTCACCTCAGTGCTGCGAGATTCCGTAAGCTCGTTTGTTTTTTATTTACGTAAATGTATGAAGGTATGTTTATAGAAGTAGCAGTTTGTGTAGACTACGTTAATCTTTCTTTTCTTTTCTTTTTTTTTTTTTTAAAGTTTAATGTCCCACGATTATGCACTGGGGCTGAGGGAGACTGATTATGAAATGAATGATTATGTTGGAATAACGAAAGTGGGAGGAAACGAGAGAACTCTGTGGAAAAAAGGGCCATGGTGTTTGTTCATCACAAAGCACTTGGGAACAGTGTAGACCTATTTATTCCGTTAAGCCCCAATAGCTCTTCAACTTTGACAGTAATTACGGGGAAGGTTCTAGAATGCTGGTGCGCATATATAAGTAAAGAGAGTTGGTACCCAGGGTGGTTACTTTCTTCATCAAAGCTCAATATTCAATTCACATACTAATGCCAAGTGAGCGATAGCGAGTCAAGATTACTTAGTAGTCAGGGTGATTATTTTATTACGATTGAGTGGTTCTATTAAAAAGGAAAAAAAAAACTGGCATAATTACGTATAAATATATTTTGGTTAGGTTTGCTTAATTTTCGTTCACTGGTAAGAGTGCACTTTGAGCAGAACAAGTGATTTTGGGTATCTTTTAGTTTCTCCCCCAATCCTGCAAATATAAGATCTCCAGTGTTACTTACTAAGGGAAATATAACTGAGCGAGTGACAGCAAGCGAACGGGGTTAGACACCCCGCAGGGCTCGGTTTAGTATTGGTTCCTATGAATGTTCTGTTTAAAGTGCATTTTTACCGGTTCACTTACATAGTAGGTCTGGACCGACGGAGTTTATGGTACTTAACCTTGGAACAAGGATTGAACAGGGAGTAATTCCTCACGTCAGAAGTGACCACACTACCACTGAGCCACCGTGGTCCGAGCTCTCATTTCATAACTTAAATATCATACAATATTGACTGTTGGATTAAGTCATTTGAAATCTTGGAGCATTTTGAAATTACTCAAAGGTGTATATAGGTTGCATAAAATATTTTTTCTTTACGTAAGTAATCGAAAAAAATGTCCTATGTTGGTTGAGGAACGTATCTTCACATAGAGTAGTATAACACGGTCATGTCCGTAGCTAGGATGTAGGCCAGGAGAGAGGGCTTGAGAACCCTTTTTGACCATCTTCAGGCCTTCTTGAAACTTTCAGCTTATTGGTATGTATATATGAAAGTAAAATGAGCTCAAATTAGCTTCCACAAAAAATTAACTCATTCCCTTGCCTTAGTAGTTTGAAATATTAGAAATTAGTAATATAATTTTGAATAGTTAGTGATATGCGATGGTTCTAGCTTATGACGAACTGGTTCCTTGAAATCTCTGGTTAGTTCATATTTGGTCTAGAAAACATAATTTTCAAAATTAAAACATGTTTTCATTGTTTTGGATACATAAATTTGGAATTTAGGTATACATTCCTCCCCTCCCATCTGCGTTAACTTGATATGGAGAGTTGGCGTGTTTGCTATTTGTATTTGTCTTGGCACTTGATTTGGTTACTAAACCATAGTTGAAAGCCATGGGTATGCACGCAAGCCGCCACGAGAGTCTGCAACGGACGTTAAAGCAAATGCCTGACATGGGTTCGAATGCCAGGCAGTTTAATTTCACCTTTCACAGTGAGACTATTGTAGGATTGGACTGGGTTCATATTCTGTGCTTGGTAAAAACGTAAAACAACTGAATTTTAACTTGGACAGATGCTATAGATGTTATGAGACAGAGCATGTTATATATCGATAAGTAATAGTAAAGATATAATGTGGTTACTAACAGCAACGTGAAGACCACATAGTAGTTGGTAACTGTATTTTCATTGTTTTACGAGTGGTGGTTCACGGTATGATAACCAGATTTGATCAATCAAGTACTTGTATTACATTTTATTACGTTACAAGCAGTGGCGGATCTAGCCCGGGGCCGGGGGCGCTAGGCCCCCCAGTTTTTTGAGTGACAGATATAATTTAAGGTATTATTAATATTTCTTTCAAAGTTTATAGTAAACTCATGATATACCTACCATAGTCTGGGTTCTTCCCCCCCCCCCCAGTTTTTACCTTCTAGATCAGACTCTGGTTACAAGCGGGACGTAAAACTGAAAGATGTTTTACTTTGTTTCCATGCGTTTTCTTTATAGCTGTGCCCAACCTGGGCTAATGGGCCTGCCTGCATTCCCTAATGTCACGAAGATAATTGGGTCTACTTCTTTAGTTGGTATAGTTTAAGGGCACCGTCATAAAAATCGTTCCGTGATATTGGTGTGTACCAGTGGCGTATTTACGATTTTGTTCGGGAGGGGCTTTGTTAACTTTGCCTGGAAATGTGAAAATTCTGCAAGATATTTCATTTACTTTACTAAGTAAGATTTCGGGGAGGGCTTAAGCCCGGAAGCCACCCCCCTAAATACGCCACTGGTGTGCACAGTTCACGATTTCAGATAAACTGCGTTAAATAGCATACTATATACCCTGTTGGCATTTAGAATAAGATTCCTTCTCAATTCTTTACACTAATTTGATTTCTACTATACATTAAATATATTGTTACTTTGTATTTTAGTAGTCTTCCCCACTGGTCTAGTGATTTCCGTGTGGCCTTGCTAAACGTGGCCCCTCGTCCGATTCTCGGTGGGAGAGTGGAAACAAATTACTTCCATAAACGCGTTCACTTCTATTAATTGTCAGTCTCTTTTGGCCTAAGGTCGTAGCTGTGCGACATGAAAAAAGAAAAATAATTTTTAATTCCCTAGTTTTGGTTTTGTGTAGGTCTACTTGCTGGAGTTGAGACCTTCAACGGAACAGTAAGTTATAGAATTTATAACTAGTTTAATCAGTCAGAAATTATTCCGGTTCCTTGAGATTCATTCGGTTATTAGTTTTTCTTCATAGTATTGTTTCACTATTTCTAGAAGGAATTAGGTATTAACAAAGCAACTAATACGCAAAAACTCGCTATGCTAGGCTTTGATTCACTTGAATTATTTCTCCTATTCCGTTTGTGTTTTGATCCCCAGTTGCGCACATTCTAGTGTTTTGTTTTGAGGCCAGGCCCGTAAGTAGAGGGGGAGGCTAGTGGGCAACTGCCCCCTAAACTTTTCATGGCCCCTCCAGACCTCAATACAGAAAACACAATTTAGATATTTGTAAGAGAAGCTTTGATGACTTGCCCCCCTAATATATTCATGGTCCCTCTAAACATATGTGGCTGGTTTCGGGCCTGCTTGAGACTACGTTTACCCTGTTGTATCCAGGTGGGAAGTGCAGTAACTCGAAGGGTTCAAATGAAGCTTCTTACGAGAGGGTGACTTTTCTAGATATACAATCAAAGCTATTTATATCTCAGTGATGCAATACGAGGGTTGCACTGAAAGTTTCGGGAAAATGATAGAACGCAAGAACATGAAAGTGCATTTTTTTATTGCTTTTGAAAGTACTCCCCATGAATAGCAGTGCATTTTCATGCGATAGAACCAAATCTTGAAACAGGTATGCCACTCCGAGGTTGGTATCTGTGAAACCTGCAGTTTGTATGTCTCGATGGCTTCTTCTGGAGGTGCAAAAGCGCTTCCCACGCAACATGTTCTTTATTGTTGGGAACAAAAAGAAATCACTGGGAACTAAATCAGGGAAATAAGCCGGATGTCATGACTTCGCTTTCCTGGTCCAGAAAATCATTTGTGGCAGCTGCTGTGTGCGAGCTCGTGTGCAGAATGATACGACGGTTGAACTGTTTGCTCACATTCAGTACTTCTGATAGACATATGGTTGTGTACCATTCTGCATTGACTGTTCTGGAATTCTCCAATGGTACAGTTGCAATATGACCTGATTTACCAAAAACTTATGCAATCGTTTGTTTGGAGGCACAGTGTGCATGAACAACTTTGATTGGTTTAGGTTCTCGCGGAACACCCACACAGCAGATTGTCGCTTTGTTTCCGGTTCGTACGTATATATCCAAGTTTCATTACCTGCTCCAATGTTAAACACCGAATTAGATGATCCAGACTTGAACAGTTTCGTTATAACTTTGCACCACTTTACACGGGCGTCTTTTGTGCGCGACTTAAATTGTGTGGGATCCAACGAGTGCAAAGTTTTTTTACACGTAAATAATAGTGCAATATTATTTGTATTTGGCTCATTACAGTGCCTAAGATTTCCTGAATTTCGCGATAAGTCACATGCCAATCAGTGTTCATAATTTCACGAACAGCAGCAACGTTTTTGGGCATAATGACTGTCGATGGACTACCTGCACAATCTCCATCAGTCAGGCTGAGCTGACCACACGTGAATTCCTGAAACCACCTGTAAATTGTCTGAGATGGGGCTTCATCAGGAAAAGTAACAGTTATCTGATGAACACATTGTTGTTGTGTTAACCCTTGCCGAATATCGTAATAAATCATAATACGAAAATGCTCTCTCATCAGGTCAATTTTTGTTCACGATCACCTCACTTCAAACTAGTGCCCCGCAACGACAAAGATTGAGAGTTATAGAGTTATATACGGTTTATCTTTAGAGTGAACACTATTAAATTACTTGGAGAGGGGAAATCTTCCTCATCCTCCCGTTCATTCGAATCTTCTGGAAGCTCATGTGGTGCGTATTCCACGTTAAAGATCTAGAACCAAGTCTCAGATAGCCTCGGACCTGAATTGGATGCTAAACTTCGAACCAACCACGCTTGTGTAATGACTTGTGGTTTATTAATTGCGAAAGATTGGTAATGTAATGTAATTATAATGTACAATATATGTATTTTCTCTGTTAAATCATGGGTCGCGCTGGCTCAGTGGTAGAGCGCTCACCTCTGGTGCTTGGGGTCCCGGGTTCGATCCCAGCCCCCGCCAAGTGAACTTTGTGGTGGACAAACACCGTGTGCGTGGGTTTTCTCGGGGTTCTCCCATTTCCTCCCACTTACTTCATTCCACCATTTAATTCATTGCTCATCATCAGCGTCTCCCTTAGCCTAACCGGCATAACTGTGGGACGTAAAACTCAAAGGTTTCATTTCATTTTTTCTTAATCTCTTGCACCGACCGACCGATCTCGATCAAATTTCCAACGTAGATGCGGTTCTGGCCTGGGAGTGTTTTTAGCTATTTACTTTGACAGTAGAACTTAGGGGAGGGGGAGGAGGGGGACAGAAAAAATAAATGACTTAATTTACTTTGAAGTGTAAAAGTGCGAGCGTTTTCTTCTCTCTCTCTCTCTCTCTCTCTCTCTCTCTCTCTCTGTCTCTCTCTCTCTCTCTCTCTTCACTCCTCCAGTCTCCTCTCACTTTTAGGGCCGCGGTGGCTCAGTGGTAGAGCGTTCACCTCTGGTGCTTGGGGTCCCGGATTCGATCCTAGCCCCGCCAAGTGAACCTTGTGGTGGAAAACACCGTGTGCGTGGGTTTTCTCGGGGTTCTCCCATTTCCTCCCACTTACTTCATTCCACCATTTCATTCATTTCTCATAATCACCGTCTCCTTTAGCCTAACCGGCATAACCGTGGGACGTAAAACTCAAAGATTTCATTTCATTTTTTCCTCTCACTTTGATTTCATGATTTCGCACTCTGATGAAAAGTATTAAATACCGCCAGGAAAAGTACTAATATATAACCTCTCTTTTAGGCGCCCCTCCAACCACGCGCCCGGGACACGTGCTTTGCTTGCTCGCTCATAGCTGCGGCTCTGTGAGCTACATAAGTAACATACAATGCTTACGTAATACTTTGGGTAATAAGAACTATTAAGAAAGGAAGAATTGCATTTTTTTAACTTTGGGAAAGAAGCTACTATGGGATTAAAGATAAGGTAGGAAAGGCAACACATTCCAGTCTATGCTTTCACCCAGCAGACATATTGTTTGGAACCAAAAAAAATGTGACTTTTGGAATCTTGTACTTAGGTTCACAGCGGAAGCGACGAAATAACTTGAATCATCCATTGTAGCTCTCCCCGCAACCAGTTTCTAAAATGTTGGCAATAATTTGCGAAACGAGAGGTGACGACTCCAATTTTGGGTGAAAAGTCGCTATAAGAAATAATCGAGAAATTCATTGTCTATAAGCATTGTAAAAGTTGTAGATGTAAACTAAACAATATGTTCTACTCACTGGCGCAAATCCCGGGGGGGGGGGATGACGGATACATGTCCCCTCCAATCTTGGAACTGAGGGGGACTTCTCCCAAATAATCCGATTTGAAATGTGTTTTTTGGGAGAAATTTGATGATTTTTGTCCGATTGCTACAAAGGAACGTGAGATAAAATAGATGTCCCCCAGAATAAGCCTCAAATCTGCAGCCTCCTAACGCTAAAGACAACTCTGATCCTCCACAACATTGTTTTTCAACTTCATAAGTATTTTGGACATCGCCAAAAAAAGTATGGTAACGGTCTTACCCTCTCCCCCCCCCCCCCCTTCAATGTTGAAGACAGATTTGCGCCGCTGGTTCTATTCACATCTTTGTAAACAGAGCGCAACCAATCCTTTAATTCAGGGATCATTTCAGGTTGTTTCGGGTACTTTTGTTCATGTTGTGGTCAAAATAGTTCCGAAATAATTAACACTACAGTACTTACGTTAAGCAATTTTTTGTAAAAGAAAACATGCAGAATAATTAAAAGACCCCAGAGGACAAATATAACAAACACCTTCTTCGCCTTTATTCACGCATCTATAGCTAATCTTGTTGCTATCGGTAATGATGTATTACGTGTGTCTCTCAACGGAAACTCTGCGAACTAAAGGACATCAAGTTTGTAGTTATTCTTCGTTAGAGGGCAAGGGTAACATAACAATGCAGGATTGTGGAGTAGTGAGTACGCTGTACAGGGCCGGCGCTAACAGTTTTGCCGCCCTGGGCGGTACTTTCAAATGCCGCCCCTTTAATCCACAAACCTTATTTTGACAGAAGACATTCAGATATTAAGAAAAAGTAAGATACCATATTTAAAAACATGTATGAAAAGGAAAAGTAAACAAAAAATTGAACTGCCTCTCTCGAATGCTTTAATATTTAAACGACTCCATACATGACACAATATTCAGTATGCTCGATTTTGCTGTACGTGATATACAGCAGGGCATACAGTTTTTTTTTTTTTTTTTTTAATGTATGCTTTAGTTCGACTAAGAATTTTAATTTTTACGCTTATTTTATATCAAAAGGTGTTTCCAATAGAGTATGGAGCAAAAAGATAATATAGTGAGTCAAATATTACGGCAAAAGTAAGTAATTAGCTTAAGATTTATAATGTACTAAAACACAATAGAAATACACAATTTAACATAGTTTAATTGAAAAAACTTTTCTTGTTTTGGTATGAGCAAATTCCTTTATCACATTCGCGTAGTCCAATGTTTCAGCCAATTGATGTTCCATTGATATCATCACTAGAGCACTTAAACGTGTTTGAGATATGGAAGAATGTAGATAGTTTTTAATAAGCTTAGAGTAAGTTTCGAAAAATTTCTTTCTCAACTTGCCACGGTTACTGGTAAGATAAACCAAATCATAACTGCAACACTGACATAGGGAGCAAAGTCATATTTCTTGATTAATTTTAGTCTCTTTTGATGAACTTTTAGGCTTAATTATAGCGGTTAATAGTTTCAGTTCGTCTTTCAAATCACGGGTTAATATCTTTCGATTCTTCGCGTATTAAAATGCAGGCACTTTTCAGACAAAAGTTCAGGTGGCATATCGTTCAGATTATTTATATCGTAAAGAAAATCGAAATACTCGCTGTGATGTTTAAATTGCCCAAACCTTTCTCTTAAATCTAACACAATCACGTCTAGAAGTTTGTAATAAAAATCGATCTTGTATCTTGTTTGTGGATCTTCAATAGCTTCATCTTCTGCCTTCTATTGAAACTGTCTCTTCTTTCGACTTCGAGCTTGCACTGTATTGCCTATCCATGGATCATCCATATCTAATGCTGATGCCAACTCCATCGCATCAATTAAGCAAGGTTGAAACTTTGCATCATTTCTGCTCCTCTGAAAGTTCTCAGATTTGTTTTAAAGAAACCCTACTGGATCAAACACACTTTTGTTTACTATGTTTATGTGGAGTGAAAAGTCATACCACATAACGAGTGAGTAAAGAAAGTAAAGCCACGCAGGTGGTTTGCTATACACAGAACATCATGGGCGATCATTCTATTATATTGTCATTACTTATTTGAAGTAAGGTATCATAAGCCTCTATTTGATATCTAAGTGAAGTCAGAGCATCAACTCGACTCTCCCATCTTGTGGTGCTGAATGGTTTTAAAGTGAGGCTGCTAATAGGTTCCTTTAGTATGGCCCAACGTTGAACTGACGCAGAAAAGAAGTCAGAAACTTTTTTTTAACTATACAAAAAAAAAAAAAAAAAAAAAAAATGAAACGGTGGACTTGAGATGTTGTGGCTACATCGTTAACGATAAAGTTTAGTAAAGAAACATGTAAATCTTGAGAATTTATTTTTTCTTTTCATATTGGAACTATTGTCATATCTTTGGCCCTTCATATCTTCGATAGAAGTTCATTTCTTTTAGCCGTTTAATTATTACTTCTGTCAGTTCTAGCTAGACCAGTGATGTCTTTTACTGGTACGAAACCAAGAAAGTGTTCGCAAATTTTTGTAAGCCATTCTCCATTATTGTATGTGATTTGTACAAAACGAACGATCCTTTGTACCAGAAATATCTGGTGTACAGTCTAGCACTATAGTATAATATGTTGCAGCTCTCAACAAAAACAGTATTTTACTTTCAATTTACTCACTAAGAATAGGAATTTAAAAAATTTTGGACATCTTTTCCTCAGTAATGGTCGCATTTATTTTGCCCTCCCATGGTTCTTTTAATGTGTTCGGCCATGATTTGTATTGCTTAAATATAAAAACAATTATATATATATTTATATATATTGTTGATAAGACATGATAATGAACAATTTGTAAATTGGTTAAAAACTCGCTGCTAAAACCTAAATGTCTCTAGGTGCTGTAGGCTAGAACCGCCTGTCTCAAGTGGGAGTGTACCTTTTGCGTACTTGGAGTGGAGCGTTAGAATATTGCTGAATAGAAAAAAATATAAAAGACACTTGACAATCTTATCCGCTCTAGCTGAAAATCTTATCTACGCTGCTGCAAGGGAAATCTTGAACGAGATACCTGTGGCTAGTAGTTTGATAATTGAAAATGAGGGGGAATGCTTTGAATTTCCTGAATCTGAGTGAAGTAAGTTTAAATTACATTCTCAGGGAACACAATTTTATTTTTCCATGTGGGCCTATTACGAAGCATTATATTTTAATAATATTCTTTTCTTTTTCAAATTTTGCCGCCCACTAGACGTGCCGCCCTGGGCGGTGGCACGGCTCGATCCCCCCTCGCGCCGGCCCTGACGCTGTATTTCCAAACTCTTCATCACTTGCGCTGATTAAAACAAACAAACAGAAAAAACTGTTTTGAACTAATAATGCTTCTCTACAGATGAACATTTTGTTTGCAGCAAAAAGTCGCTAAATGTGTAAGTAGGTAAATCGTCATTTAAAAATCACCCAAAAAAGTCTCCAATCGGATTTTTTTTTTTTTTTTTTTTTGTCGCTATCGTAGGGCGACCATACGTCCCGTTTTGACCGAGACAGTCCCGTTTTAGGGGCGTGTCGCGGCCGTTCCGTCAGTAGATGGAAAAAAGTAGTATTCGTCCCGTTTTATGTAAATGAAAGAAGTAAATAACAAACCCAATACCTTTACTCCTTTTAAAAGTATAAATAATAACAAAGCGGCAAAAATTGAACTGAAATTCCCTATATTAAACATACTCTATAGTTCGCAGTACTGCTCGAAAGGCAGCAGAGGTTTTAGCAGTTGGTTGTGTGTTGAACAAACTTCAACGTGTCTTTCCTTTTTGATAAGTACCCGCTCTGTAACAAAGAGAGAGAGGAGGAAATCTGATATCAAGACACTGATAAGAACAAAGGTAGATCTAAAAGTCTAGGGTTGCAAGAACCTGTCCCGTTTTTAACTGAAAATTTTATGGTCAACCTACGCTATCGTTGAGGTCGAATTCCCCTTATTTAGCGACTTTACCCAAAATTGGCAACATTGACCCCCACCGAACAACACCCCGTTATCTTTAGCCTAGCCAGTATAATAGTGGGACGTAAAACTTAAAGATTTCATTTCGAACAACACTCCCAGAAACCTATTGTTATACCATTCCCAAAACACCCTTTTGTACAGTTCTCCCTATTCGAAAAAAATTGTAAATAGCAGTGTTCATAGATAAATATGGAACTCAATTTTCCTGAATTTTCCAGGTTTTCCAGGTATTAATTTTGCAATTTCCAGGTCTAGTGGAAGAAACTAATAGTACGAGAACACATAAATTTTAAGAATACTATATTTATATATTTGAGAATGGCCACCCTTCTCCCCAATGAACGATTGCAATTAAATATTGAGTCACAAGAAAATAAATAATTAAAATAAATAAAATTTAAGTTGAAAAATATTAAGTTGAGAAGCCTACTAAGGGAATTATATAATACTTTTGTTCCATACTTGAATACATTCAAAATATACAAAAAATATTGGCTTGGGGAAGAAAAAAGGGCCCGCGAGATTTTAACTGATTCTTGTAGTACTCGACGACAGAAATAGATTACTGAAAGAATTTTCAAAATCGGCACAGGCAAACATGAAGAAAATCGCATTTTCAGGTACCGGTTCAAAATGGGAAGAAAAAAGGACCGCGAGATTTTAACTGATTCTTGTAGTACTCGACGAGAGAAATCGATTAGTGAAGGAATGTTCAAAATCGGCGCTGGCAAGCATGAAGAAAATCGCATTTTCATGTACCGGTTCAAAATGGGGAAGAAAAAAGGGCCCGCGAGATTTTAACTGATTCTTGAAGTACTCGACGACAGAAATAGATTACTGAAAGAATTTTCAAAATCGGCACAGGCAAACATGAAGAAAATCCCATTTTCAGGTACCGGTTCAAAATGAGAAGAAAAAAGGACCGCGAGATTTTAACTGATTCTTGTAGTACTCGACGAGAGAAATCGATTAGTGAAGGAATGTTCAAAATCGGCGCAGGCAAGCATGAAGAAAATCGCATTTTCAGGTACCGGTTCAAAATGGGAAGAAAAAAGGGCCCGCGAGATTTTAACTGATTCTTGTAGTACTCGACGAGAGAAATCGATTAGTGAAGGGATGTTCAAAATCGGCGCAGGCAAGCATGAAGAAAATCGCATTTTCATGTACCGGTTCAAAATGGGGAAGAAAAAAGGGCCCGCGAGATTTTAACTGATTCTTGAAGTACTCGACGACAGAAATAGATTACTGAAAGAATTTTCAAAATCGGCACAGGCAAACATGAAGAAAATCCCATTTTCAGGTACCGGTTCAAAATGAGAAGAAAAAAGGACCGCGAGATTTTAACTGATTCTTGTAGTACTCGACGAGAGAAATCGATTAGTGAAGGAATGTTCAAAATCGGCGCAGGCAAGCATGAAGAAAATCGCATTTTCAGGTACCGGTTCAAAATGGGAAGAAAAAAGGGCCCGCGAGATTTTAACTGATTCTTGTAGTACTCGACGAGAGAAATCGATTAGTGAAGGGATGTTCAAAATCGGCGCAGGCAAGCATGAAGAAAATCGCATTTTCATGTACCGGTTCAAAATGGGGAAGAAAAAAGGGCCCGCGAGATTTTAACTGGTTCTTGTAGTACTCGACGGGAGAAATCGATTAGTGAAGGAATTTTCAAAATCGGCGCAGGCAAACATGGAGTAAATGGCATTTTCATGTACCGGTTCAAAATGGGGAAGGAACAAGGTCCCGCGAGTTTGAACCGCTACGATGTATGTTCACGAATGTGCCCGTCTTCTCAAATTTAGTTAATTACTGTGACACTGAAACATGTGACACAGAGTCACATTGTGGATGACTCTGCAATCGGCAACCACTGCACATATACTCCTCCTGCCCCACAGTTTGATTATTTCGATCCATTCCTCACGTGCTAACGGCATGGTTCAACATCTGCAAGAAAGAGGTAAATGTAACGTTCAATTGGCAATAGCTTTTCACCAAATTAAGCTGCATGAAATCTGATTGCATATTTGACATACTGAGAAAATTCTAGCCCGTGGCCATATGTATCACATATCCCACCAGTTCATAAAAATTTTGAACACAAAATTACGGTCGTCCGTGTGACGTACTCCCAAAAGGCCTAATGTGTATCACCCACCTCACATTCAATGAAACCACATCCGTGTAGAATTTAGAAAGGAACTTCTTATGATGTATACAGGATGTCTCAAACGTTCCCTGACATAGGTTCCCTGACGACAAAATGTAAGAGGAAAAACATCTCGAAATATGACGTTTTCAATCTAAAGTGAACACTTTTTTAAAAAATCGGACAAGATGAATGTGCTGTATACTCTTTATGCACCCATTTTAAATGAAAATGCAACGTTGTCATTTACCTGGACCCACGACATAAGTGAATGAAGTTACTGTTTGAAACGGGGGCTGGCCATCGACATGTTAGCGTAAAAGACAGTAACTTCACTCACTTCTGTTGTGGATCCAGGTAAATGGCAACGTTGCATTTTCATTTCACATTGGGCGCATAGAGAGTGTACAGCGCAAACGGGCCATCCGATTTTAAAAATTCCTTCACTTTAGATTGAAAACATCATAATTGGATATGCTTTTCCCTCCTACATTCTGTTGTAACTCTGATAATAACAGTTACCCTATGTCAGGGGACTTTTGAGACACCCTGTATACCTTATTTAATGTATGTTTGATGTCACTATAACTGTAGTATAATTTAGTTTGTTTAAATTTACAATTTAATACAAGTAGATTCGGATTTACATGCGTAGGATTTTGTATGCATCTAACTAATGAATTCTTTTATATTTATGCTTAACTTAGTGACTTGGCTTTGGACTGCAACTGATTATTGTAACCCATTATTGCTTGAGAAGAAACAAGATATCCGAATCTTCATTTGGAGAAATCAAAGTCTATTGGAAAGCTGGGGATTACAATCATTAATTTCTACATTTCAAGGTGCGTAGTAAATTATATATTGTGTTTATTGTTAAATTACTATTATTGGGTTTAGAATCAATGAAGCACTTCATGATATTTTATGGGGATCAAGATGGGTGCCGGATGGATAAGTATTTGAGCGTCAGGCTCTTATTTCTTTTCAATTTAATATTTAATCAATGATTATTTTTCTCCCTCATTATTCCACCAAATCGTATTCCAAGATCATATATCCATTTTAGTTCGATATATCCATATTTTTTAACATTATCTCTTTCATATTTCTATATTTTCGATTTTTGATATTGTTTATATTTCGATATTGCTGTATTTTTCGATATTTCTTTGGTGGACTTTGTGGTGGACAAACACCTTGCTCGTGGGTTTTCTCGGGGTTCTCCCGTTTCCTCCCACTTTCTTCATTCCACCATTTCACTCATTTCTCATTATCACCGTCTCCTTATCCTAACCGGCATAACCGTGGGACGTTAAACTTAGATTTCATTTTTTATTAATCTCAGCATTTTATAGTGTATTCTTAAGCTTAAGGTGATGTATAATTAAATTTTGAATTCAGTTAACTTATTTTGTTTCTCAGATTGTTTTTAAAATGTATGTACAAACGTTGATGTTCATTCTCGAGAGTTTAAAGTGACGTATAGTTATTAAACATAGTATTTAATATTGTACTCAACGTGGAAGTGATATACAGTTAACTTTTGAATTTAGTTAACATTTTTCTTTCTGAAATTGCTTTAAAAAGTATGTAAAAACGTTTTTATTTTCTTTCTTGAGTGCTAAAAGTGATGCAAAGTTATTAAGCTTACTACGTTATATTGTATTCTCAACCCTAAACTGATACACAGTGCGTTTTTGAATAAATTGTCAAGTTATTTGAGTGATGAAAACTGGTAGAAAATCCTGACTACTACTGGAACATTGTGATTTTAAGGTGACGACTACTGGTGCAAGGATATTAAAATATTGTTTTTCCTTCAAGGGCTACTCCTTTTTGAATTCTGACTACATGGTCACTATAGGAAGGATCAGTGAGTCTTTCCAACTATGGTGCAGCTCCGACAGATTCACGATGCTCAGAGAAGAGACAAAATAGTATGTTTTCAAACTTAAAGTGAGAACCACTGGCGTTTTTACCTTGCTATGCAAAAGTGAGTAAGTACTCCAATGGGGTTCCAATGCGGTACCTAATTTCTGCATTTTAGATATATGGAAATACATGTCTCTAAAATGTAAAGAACTGATTTTTTTTTGGGGGGGGGGAATAAACTATAGGTATGTGGGGCTTGCATACTTGACGCTACAATTCGGAAATTGAATTAAAATATGACTAACGGCTATCAAGATGTTGTCAAATAAAGGGAGGACCAACACAATTAAGGGGTTTTCGTGTTAGATGCTAAAATTTCCGAAATCGGTCATGGAAAGTTAATAAACACCAGTAGCAATTTCATCTTAAAGTAATTAGATATCTTCATGGGGTGTTAGAACATCATGGAGTCTACCAAAATTAAATTTTAAAAGCTTTTGAAAATATAATCTGACATTTGTAAACAGTATTTGAAATATGTATTTACCCAAAACTTCCAGCTAGTACATCTAACATCTGGAGAAACACTGTGAAATAAAAGCTTGAAATTTCGGAAACAATTATTGGTCGCAACAAAATTAAATAAGATGGTACTTCTATGGGTTAAATCAGTACCTCAGTACAATTTCGATCGAAAGATTAGTTCAGTCCTAGGTTTTCTTCAGGCAATTCCAAGGGTTCATCGAGCTGTGCAAAAGAATGAAAATTCGCTGTCAATATCTAAGATAGTAACTAAGATATAAGGAATTATATATTTTATGACGTAAAAATAGAGATCTTTATGGATTTGTACTTTTGGGTCTTTCCTATAAGAAAAAAATTCAGAAAACTACTGTATATACCTTAATAGACAATTCAGTGGGCGGGGACACAGTAGCTTAGTGGTAGGGTATTTAACTAATCTTTTTTTTTTTGCAGAAATTATTGGAGTATTCACTTAACCCATAGAAATACGATCATACTTAACTCCCTATTTAATTTTAAAATTAAATAAAAGGAAATATTTCAGTGTAGCGACCCACGATTATGCATTTTAGTCTCAGGGAGATTATGATTAAAGCAAGTGAATGTTGTTGACAGAATTGATGGAATGCAAAGGTGGGAGGAAAGAGAGTACCCCGAGAAAACCCACGAATACGATGTCCACTACAAACTGACTTGGCCGTGGATCGAACCAAGAACCCAATACACCAGAGGTAAGCACTCTACCACTAAGCCACTGTGCCCCGCCCATTTAATTGTCTATTAAGGTATATACGGTTGTTTTCTGAAATTTCTTCTTCTTACAGCAAATACTCAAAAGTACAAATCCATGTGGGTCTCTATTTTTACGACGTCATAAAATACATAATTCCTTATATCTCGCTTGCTATATTAGATATTGACAAAAAATGTTCACTTTGTTTCAGAGCCCGATGAACGCTTGGAATTGTCCAAAGAAAATTTAGAGCTGAATTAATCTTTCGATCGAAATTGTACTGACGAGTCTGAGGTACTCACTTAACCCATATAAGTACCATCTTATTTAACTTTTGTTAGGATTAATAATTGTTTTCTGAAATTTCAAGATGGTGTATAGCGTCTCTCTAGCTGCTAGATGTACTAGCTGGCAGTTTTAGTTAAATACATATTTCTAATACGGTACTCTTTACAAATGTCAAAATATATTTTCCAAAACTTTTAAAATTTAATCTTGGTAGACCCCATGATGTTCTTAAACTCCATGGAAATACCTAATTATTTTAAGATGAAATTGATACTGATGCTTATTAACTTTCCATGACCGGTTTCGGAAATTTTACCACCTAACACGAAAACCCCATAACTGTATGGATCCTCTCTTTATTTGACAATATCTTGATAGTCATATTTTAATTAATTTTCTAAATTGTACTGTCTAATATGCAAGCTCCACGTACCTATGGTGTCGCTTTTTATTTCATCATATTTCGGTAACTGTTAGGCGTACCGACTTGCGGTTTCGGTAAACACACCTCTAACGTTATTTAAAACGTTATTAAGACATATTTTAGAATATTTAGAAATGAGTTCTGCGAATATCATGACACCCGAAAACCCCCATCAGGGCGTGTGTGTAGTGTATTTAATTGAGACTACTTTTGAGGTTGTTGTAAGCCCTCGTAATTACGTTTCCAAAACTGCACCACCTAGTACGCAAACCCCACACTTCTATGGTGTCGCTCTTTATTTTCCCATATCTCAATATCCCTAAGGCTTACCGAGTTGAGGTTTTCGGTAAACAAATGTCAGTTCCCTACATTTTAGAGACATAAATTTCCACATATCTAAAAAATACAGACATTAGATACCCCATGGTACCTCGAACACCATTGGGGTACCCACTTACTTTTGAATAGTAATACATTTTGAGTTGTTGTTCAGCATCAATAAACACTTCATAGTTTTTCTACGTGCAACCCAAAAGTCCATACCTGACCGAACAGATTTTGTCCATTTAATCTCAAAAATGTTAAGATACTTTGTATTGTTAAGTACAACCAAGTTAAGCACACTGAATTTAATATTTTAAATATTTTCTGATTTTTGTTTCAGGTATTTCGTGCATCAAAACAAAACCAGGATTCTGCTTGGAAGACAGTGAAAAGAAGCAGTGTAGGTTGTGGCTAAAAGTACGTTCTTTCTGAAGACAGACCCAATTGTATTTACATTCTTTTGTACGAATATATAACCCTAATAAAGATACTGTACTACAAATTATTTCTTTCTTCCATAAATTATAATAAAATATTATCTCTGTTTAAAGAAAATGTTAGTGTTAAGTCATTTCAACTCTTTTTCTCTGTAATAAGAATATTATCCCTCGCAATATTTTTTATCTTTGTGCTATTACGATTGGATGAAGTAAAATTCTATACGAAGCACTATTATTTCAGACATGCATTAAGAACTAATGTATTGTTCTGTATGTAAGGCAATGTGTATACTGAACATGTCTAGCGAAGTTGTTTTAATATAGAATCTATAACTCAGCTTTTCAGTAGTCAACTTTATTGGGAATCCGAAGAAAGAAGTATATATATATTTAAAAAAACGTTGGACTTACCAACGTATGTGTTCGAATTCTGGACTAATCCAAATTATCCACAGAAATCATTATATATTTCTTTGTTGATATTTCAGATGTGTCCTTTATCCAAGTCATATGAAACGGAGACTTCATACATCGCTATACTTTGTATGAACTATGTTCCGTATTTACTTAATCACTTTGTAACTTTCTCTAGGGTTGACAAGGCCGCAGGTGTCAATCGAACAGTTTAGTGTTTCACTCATGTCACCTTGTGACTAAGGTACGTCCTGTCGGTATATATATGGTACTGGGTTCAATTAGCGATAAAATACATTTTTAGCATTAAACAAATGTAAAAATCTACACGAAATGAGATACCATGATCTCTGACTTACGGATAACACCAAGCAACTAATGGTACTGAGTGTGATTGAGTTTACTATCTGGCTAAAATCAGTGTTCCTTTAGCTATACTTCTTTTCGTGCTCTGAATTGCAAAGATTGAAATAACCGTTTTAAATTATTGCATATATATCTTCTGAGTAATTCTGAGAATCATTGCTCTTTCTTTAAGCAATGTATGAGACTGTTAAACTGCTCGTTGCTTAAAATGTTGCACTAAGAAGGATGCATCCCGGAAAGTCCAAATTTGCAGAATGTCTAGAGCAGGGAAGGATAAATATGTTTAGTCGATGGCTGCACAACGCCTCCGCTGTCACCACGTTGTCACAGCGAATACAGCGGACGGTTAAGAATATTCTGCACTTACTATTAGGTATCTGCCTGGGAACTTTGGTGCAGCTACCCAGTCTCCTTCTTGGTGTCGCATTTTTAATGGCGAGTACTGAGTAGGAATCATCTTGTGAGCGAACACGTTTTCGGCTGTCAGCATACTTTTAATTATTGCGATATTAAAAAAAAACAAAAAAAACATACCTGTTAATTAAAATGTACAGAGAAGTTATTTCTGGAAAATTCTATTCAGGCCTCTTGTGGTAACAACTGCACTTTAGAAGAAGATACTATTAAGGAAAAGAATGAGGTAAAATAATCTTTATATCGTACAAGCAATGGATGATAACAGCTTAATAAATGATTGTACGTAAATTTTGTTTGAGTTTGAATATAGGATTGTATATGGCTGTGCATTTTGCATTATTATTGAAGTGCTGCAACTAACTAACTGCAAACCATATGATAAATTCTTACAGTAATATATCACATATTGATTTACTCTGTATGAAAACGAAAATAGTTTAACATATGGTTAACCTTCTTTGTGCCCATAATTTTAAAATTAACGCTTGTGTCACTTTTCAACACTTGGCTTTGCAGTAGCTTTCCAACGAATTAGCAGGAAGCCCAAACTTACAGGACACCCTGCAGGTAAATACATTTCTTTTGACAGTTTCACTGCTCCAAAATAAGATTTGAAAAGTGTAGTATTGTTAATTTTATTATTATTGGCACAAAGGAGATCAACCATATTTTAAACTATTTTTGTTTCCATACAGAGAAAAACACTATGCGACAACATTACAGTAAGAATGTATCATGCATTTTGCAGTATGTTGTAGCACTTCAATAATGGTGCACTATACGTACAATCTAGATCCTGAATATGTCCAATCCATATATTACAACAAGGCAATACGTATGCGATACAGGTAAAATCCGTATATTTCATATGGACAATCTATAAGCTACATACATCCAATCCATACATTACATATGGCCAACCTGTACGGGACATACGTATAATCTATATGCTGCATGCAGACAGTCTATAAGCTACATATGTGCACTCTGTATGGTGCATACGGATATTCTGTATGCTGTATCGGGACAAGCTGTGTGCGACATAAGGAAAATCTGTATAATACATACGTACATTACGTATACTGTATCTAGTCGTACGTACGGGGCACAAGTACAATATAGATGCTGTCTTGGGGTTGAACGCAAGAAACATACGTATAATCTATATACTGCATACGTCCAATCCGTATATTACAAAAAGGCAATACGTATGCGACATACGTAAAATCCGTATACTTCAGACAAACAACCTATAAGCTACATACACCCAATCCATACATTACATATGGCCAACCTGTACGCGACGTACGTATCATCTATATGCTGCATGCAGACAGTCTGTAAGCTACATATGTGCACTCTGTATGGTGCATACGGATATTCTGTATGCTGTATCTGGACAAGCTGTGTGCGACATAAGGAAAATCTGTATAATACATACGTACAATACTTACACTGTATCTAGTCGTACGTACGGTGCATAAGTACAATATAGATGCTGTCTCGGGGTTGAACGCAAGAAACATACGTACATAGCGTATAATACATATTACTTGAAATTATGCTCTGTCCTGAGAGTCAGCGTGTGTCATCATTATTAACTAATATGCTGTATATGGTCCTGACGTCACAAAGCTAGATATCACCTCCGTATATACTTGTTACTGCAGATGACGTCACACGAATGACGTCATTGCACTTATGCAGACAGTGCGTATAATACATGCTTTCTCAGCTATACGTTTGCTGCAGGATGTTATTTACGGTTGTACGTTAAGTCCAGAAACTACAGGAATTACGAATGTAACCTACGTTTTTAAGTATGCCACCTACATTTTTTTTTCTCCGTGTACTCTTAGGTATTGATTAACATCAATATCATCTCTCTATGACTTACCGTTCCCGTGATATTGGCCAAAAAATGGCCAATTTGTATATATTTAACGAGCCATAGCTCGGGAATCATAAGTTGTAGAGAGATTATATTGATGTTGATCAACACCTAAGAGAATGGTAAATATTTTGGTACCAAGTAGTAACCGGTGGCCACTGGCCAACTGGCCACCATTCCCTAGATATTGACCCAAATATCAGATCAAGCATCAGATTGGCACACTTTATAGAGGCATAAAAAAATTGCTTTTCTCGAAAACTAAGCATAAGAATTCACCCTTAAGGATGTTATTTTGTTCACCTCAAATGCAATTTATTAACTGATATTTATCTCATGTCAGCTGTTAATTATATCAGATCACATACGCTTAATCAATTGCGCGAGTTTATTGAAGAGACTGGAGAGAATGACTTACCATATTATATTGCAGTACGCTGGCTTAGCTGCGGAAAAGTTCAGACGCAATTTTTTGAGCTCCAAACCATAATCAAAATTTTCTTAAATGAAAAGAATCGACCTCGCGCTGAGGTATGATACACAACAATGAGAAGTTATGGAAGTTTGCATATTATACATATTTAACTCAACATATGAATGACCTTAATTTAAAATTATAAGGAGAAAACCAGTTTCTGCCTGATTTATACATTCACATTAAGTCATTTCGAAACAAAAATACTTTGTTTCAATCCCAATTGAAAAAAAAAATGAGGTTCATTCGAGCAGGCGGTTCTACCAAATAGAAAATCTGAAGATCCACCTGCTCGAGTAATGTTCTAACGAACTAACCTAACCTGAAAATGTAAGAAATCTGTCAAAATTTGATAGAACCGTCTGCCCAAGTAACTATTATTATTATTATTATTATTATTATTATTATTATTATTATTATTATTATTATTATTATTATTATTATTATTATTATTATTATTATTATTATTAAGTATTTTGCCTTTCGGCAGCAGGAACGGCGCCAGAAACACTTGATGGGGTGGGCGGAAAGAGACGGACCTAGTTGCTGGGTGGGCGGACAATGAAAATGAGAAGTGGGCAATGTAGATATTTTTTGACAATTAAGTTTTAATTTTTTATACTCTTTAGTTAGCTAAGGTTCAGACCGAAATAGGGAGGAACAAGGATGTGGAAAAAACTGTCTTGGTCTTGTAGAAGGTACAATTCCGGCATTCGCCTGGTGGGACTGAAGAAATGCAGGACTTAGGATGGGCTGCGGGAGCTCGTAGCTATATGCTCGACCTATCGAATTTCACGTGGAAAACACACTACCTCTACTTCCAATTTTTTAAAACAATAATAACGGTGTGTACCGTGTAGTCGATGAAGTTCAAGACAGCCTTACCTTCTTTCTCTTCAAGAATGCACATGAATGCATAGAAATAAAAGAAGGTTCAAAAACAGAGACTAACAGATAATACTCTACCTTTCGTTAATAATATAAAATACACAATAAGTAGCTAAAGTAAAACAAGGATAAAATAGGGTACTGCAAACATTTTTATCTTTAAAGGATTTATTACAAGAAAGCAAGAGACAAAAAAAAAAAAAAAAAAAAAAAAATACTTACATTTTCTCTAATATATTCTTAATTTGTGCACATTAGATTTTTTGACGTGATCTCTATATGCAACAGCAAAGACCTATGTTACTAAAAGAATAGAGAAATTCGACAGCACGATTGTTTGACCATACTTTATACAGAAATCTTTGAAACTGAAGCAAGTTAGAAAAAAAAAAGATAAAGAAGTAAATAGCAATTAACAAAACTTCATGATCCACATAAACAACAACGTATTTTAAACTATGAAGGGCTGATCACATGATACGAACAAGCTTACAATAAACTCTTATACCTGCACTTTAATGAAGTGCAATGCGTCTATTGTTATGTCCAGCATGGAATGCGTTTAGCACATCCTCTACAGCAATATTCATTACAAGTTTTATTTCTACCGAAAGGAAACAAAGATCGCTTAGCCGACCGTTTACCATTCGATTTCTTAGATGTGTTTTAACCCGTGTAAGACACGAGAAAGAACGCTTACGTGGTGAACTAGATACAGTAATGGTGAAGCAATTATGGCTAATTTGTGAATTTCATGAAAAGCAATTTTGAAACGATTTATCACTTCAGTAAACTGAGAAACGGAGGTAATTTGCATTGCTTTTCCTCCTCATAAAGTTTCAAAACTTTCGGGAGAAGTTTCAGTTCCACCTCTACACTATCGACATCACATCCATAATGACGCGCAATTGGTTCAATTTTCTCAAATGACAGGAAGTGTTCCCTTTTGGGGTGAAGACTGCTTATCCCACATAGAATAGGGCCTACCTGCATTTTCTGTAAAACGCCTATTCATTTCTGAAAGTATTCTGTCAAGTACAGGAAGAAATATCCTAGTCTGTAGTCTTCTTGAGATTGGATATCTTCTTCCTCAACCGATATTTGCTCAGTCATAATATACTAACATAAATGGGACAATGAGCGTGTTCTGGACATAGACATCCACAATAACAAGGTTTAATCTATGGTTCATACAATGGATACACTCGTAAATGGCTTAAGGTACTTCTTGCTTAATTAGTGCTTAATTAGTGCTTAATTAATCCACGAGATTGCCCACTCAAAACTTTGACTCCATCGCATGTTTGACAAACACAGTTTTCTAGAAGAATACCCAACTGCACAGTTTCTTTCACATACCGATACAGTGACTCGGAATCTAAATTTTCAGCAGGATGGAAACCAAGGAATCTCTCATGCACCACTTTACTTATGTCCTTTGATTCATCTATCAATAGACTATAATACTTTGCCTGTTCAACTTCGCCCTTAATTGTTTCTTTAGCTAACTTACAAAAAGCCGCCAGCAATTCGTCCTGGATTGATGTATACCCCTAAATATTTTGCGTTTTTTTTTTTTTTTTTTGGAGCAATTTCTTATGTAGGATCTCACCAGTCTTAGCAACTAACGAAACCAGTTCGAGGAAATTTTCCCTATTTTCACTACTTTCCTCCTCCCTGTTGCCCCATTGTGCAATTCCCTGCACCGCGGTGTAGCGTAATAAATCAGCAAGACGCGCAATATACTGTCGGTTTTCCCTGGCGGTCATACACTTCACTTACACATGTGGCGACAGATACATTTCTACCTATGGATTTAATTTGTTTGAACGAAGCCCAAGCAATCTGAGATTTGTGATGCTCGCTGTTTTCGTGCTTTCGAAAAACTGAGTCCTTCTACATAGCTCTTTTCCAGTTTTTATAACCAACAGCTGTAAATATATCATTCTTCCTTTTTCTTTTTGTTCGGCAATGAAAACATTCTACAAGGAAAACAAAAAGCTGCATTTTCCTGTACACTGTACCCAATCCACGGAAATGTGTTATACCAATCACTTTTGAATGATCGATTGTCCGTGCCGTATTTTATTGTGGGAAAATGATGCAAATGTAGTTGGTGGGGTTCGTCGGATGGAAATTCTGCTAAATCGTTGACATGATTAATACAACTAGGGATTTTGGTTTTGCAGAAAGATCCCTCTGTTTTCACTGACAAATCCTTAGTAGTATCTTCAGAAGCAATGCTGTCGTCTTCGCTCTCTCCATCATCTAGTCCATTTTCACTTTCTTCGAAATCGAACACTTCAAATTGCGAATCCTGGCTGTCATTGGTGCTGTCGAAATCGGTTTTTGAAAAAAACCGAAAACCGGTTTTTGAAAAAAGTGAAATTTCATAAAACCGAAATGTTGGTTTTGAAACCTGCTTTTGCGGTTTCGGTTTTGAAAACCGCTTTTACGGTTTCGGTTTTCAAAACCGCATTTGCGGTTTCCGTTTTAAAAACCGCGTTTGCGGTTTTCGGTTTTCAGAAAAGCAGTTTTGTCAAAAATCGAAAACCGCAAATGTCACAAAAATTCGACAGCACTAGTTGTCACTTGTATTCGTATTTTTTGTCTTTTTCTCCATTGAAGAAGAAGGATTATCACTCACGTCAACGCATTGAAAATCGTTCTTCTTTGAACACGAGGAAGACACTGAGCCTGAGCAGAAATCGCTAATAAGTTTTTTTTTTTTTTTTTTTTTTTTTTTAACATATTAGCTGAGCAAGCACCGACCGCCGAGACTTTTGAACGCAACAGAGATCAACTCAACAATGCTATAATAAGGGTTTTTACAAATCTGCTTAATGCCACACGGGTAAGACATGCGGTAGATTGCTGTAAACAATTGCAAGTTGCAACCATTTTTTAAGAAGCAATCGCGCCGACACAAAGCACTACTCCCCTCCCTCTCTTTCTGAAATGAGACAATGGACAATACTACCCAGTTCTGTCCATTATTTAGTCATCATTTTAAAAAACACTGCCTTTTTCCCAGCGCAGCACATACAAACACAGGATTTCAATAGCACGATTTTGTGTGGGTGTGTGTCTGTTAAACTTTAATTCATTAATCACAACTTTTGGCATCATTATATTACTACAAGTATATGTCTTAAAATGATTGTTCATTGCAGAGTTAAATAGAGTCACCTTCATTATTCTACTTCTGTTGGGGTGGGCGGATGGGTGGGCGAGGCCATCCATCGGGTGGGCGGTCGCCCACCCCCGCCCACCCTTAACGCCGTCCCTGTTCGGCAGGTCCTGGGACTAATGAGGATTTATTTTTTAATTTTAGATTCTGGCCTGGAAATGTTTCTTCCACTTTTTTTTTTCGATCTTCAACTTCCTCTTTTAACTCCCAATATTTTCTCCTATCTTTCAAATCATCGATCAGCTGTGTTCTTCTTCCTATTCCTCGCTTCCGTTCCGTCTTTCCTTCTATGGTGGAGTGAAGAAGACAATTTCTTCGCAGGATATGTCCAATCCAATTGGCCTTTCTACGAAGGATGGTGGCTAGAAGTGTCCTCTTCTCTCCTATCCGTTTTAAAACATATTTGTTTGTTGCTCTCTCTGTCCATTTTATTTTCTCTATCTTCTTCCAACACCACATTTCGGAGTTCTCTAAATATTTCTTCTCTAACTTCCGTAATGTCCAAGTCTCTGAACCATACAGTTCAATGCTCCATATATAGCACTTGACCAACTTCTTCTTAAGTTCAATATTGAGCCTGCTAGTTAAGAGTGACCCCCCCCCCCAAAAAAATAAAGAAATTTCATTTTAATACATAAAAACATTCAGTCAGCAAACTGAGCCTCCATTTCCGGTAGATTTTGCAACTGAAGCTCTGGGTACTTTGAAAATAAATTTTGAATCTCGTTTTCTAGATTTTGATACAATTCCAAATGATATCAATATTTTCAAAATACTTTTAACGTCGATATAGAAGCGTTTGCCCCAGAACTTCAAATGGGAATGATCGATTTGCTGTGTAGCGTTATTTTTAAAGATGCTGGAATTTTATGTCTTACATTCACAAAGTTCGATCAATTGCATAAAATTGCTTGTGGCATTCTTTCTACTTTCGGAGCTGCTTATTTATGTAAAAGGTCTCCAAAATGAAATATACAAAAAATATTTACAGATCCAAGTTAACTGATGAGCATTTGAAGTTACTGCTAATAATTTCCACTAGTAAACTTGATACACAACTGCAAACAATGTCCATGGAAAGTTACAGGTACAAAAATTTCATAATCATAATTATAATGTTTAATGTCATTATGCAAATTACCTATGGATGTCACTTATTGTAATTTTATAGGATAAATTTCATCTTTAATAAAAAAAAATGAAATGGAATCTTTGTTTTACGCCCCACGCTTACGCTGGCTAAGCTAAAGGAGACGATGATGATGAAAAATAAAGGAAAGGGCGGAATGAAGAAAGTGGGAGGAAACAGGAGAGCCCCGATAAAACTCACACACACGGTGTTTGTCCACCACAAAGCTCACTGTTGGGATGGAACTAAGGACCTAGTGTACTAGAAGTAGGGATGCGCACGAGACGAGTCGAGACAGAATTTTCATGACAAAATTCGAGTCGAGACACAGCTCTTCCAATATAGAAATATACATTTTTCGAGTCGAGACATCGCTTTTACAGTACATTTTCGAGACGAGACAGCCTCAAATCTTGTCTCGGGCACTTCCCTAACTAGAGGTGAACTCTCTAACACTGAGCAACCGCGGTCCCATCTTTAATTACAGTTAAAATGTTCAATTTTATTATATATGTTAGTTATTGCGTTTCATAATTGATCTTATAAACATATCTGATTTTTTTGATTTAAGTAGTAAATTTTACAGTTTAATGAAAATAAACTCTGGCGGGCCCGCGGGTCGTCTTTTAAGACCTCTGGTCTACGTTAATCATATAGCCACGAGGAAGAATTCTTCTGTGTAATTCTGTGCATTTTTGTCTACTCTAACAATACAGGGTTTGTTCGGAAAGTAATGAGACTGGATCCAAGAAATAAAATTCGTTCATCTGATTGGTACAACTTGTTAAAAATTCTTCAAAATACGCTCCTTGACTACCGACACACCATTACCAGAGCAATTTTCACGCAGCACACGCCTACTGGAAGTCAGCTTCCGACAAGCCCCTCAGAACACCCGTTGTTGTTGCTTGGATTGCCAAAACATCGTCAAGTATTTTCTTTTAACTTCGGGAATAGAAAAAAGTTAGCTGGCTCATTTCGGGACTGCATGGTGTCTACAGCAACGTGGCAACACTAATTCTAGCCAGTAATAATATCACAACAAACATGGTGTGATTCGACGCGTTATCTTGATGGACCTTCCAGCATTTGGCAATTTCCAGTCGGACCCAATTGACTCTGTCTCGTATGCGTTTGAAGACTTTCATGTAGTAAGCCACGTTGGCACTCTTTCCTTGAGGCAGAAATTCTTTGTGTATCACCACTTTCATGTCAAAGCAGACAATGAGTATATCTGGACTTGGATATCTTTGCCTTTTTGGGGAGCGGGAACTCCTTGGTATGTCATTCGGAACTTTAGCACTTGAATTAAGGGTCGTATTTGAATACCCATGTTTTATCGCCTGTTATTGCTTTGTCTAAATTGACCGGTTCACTCCACTTGCTTAATTTGACTGAAAATGTTTTTCTTATGTCTGACATCCAGTTCTTCTGACACAACTTCGCACAAATCTTGCACATGTTCAAATTTTCACTAAAAATTTCGTGCACCACTATTTTAGATAAATTCAGTTCTTCGGCTATTGTTCTCACACTCAAATGACGGTCTTAGTCTAAGGGTTCATTCACTTTGACGACATTTTGGGTTGCACGACTCGTCGAAGGGCGCTCAGAGCGTTCGTCTTCCTCCACGTTTTCCCATCCTTTCATGAAATTTCCAAACAAATGTAAAACCTGGCCTCTTGACAGAGGTTGGTCTTGGTGGGCTCCTTAATCATGGTGAACGCCTCTGAAGAAATTCTTCCAAGGTTGAAGCTAAATTTAATGGCGTATCGTTGCTTAAGCGAATGCTGCATTTTGACTTCCAAAAATATTGACGTCGTTTTTAACCACGGTTCGCATGATAAGCGACCCCATCACTACCAGAGTTCGGAAATAATTGATCAGGATAGCGTTTGATTAGCTAAGACCTATCACCACCAATCCCGCTCGTAGTAGACGCATTGTTAACGATTAGAACTAAGTGTGATAACCAGTCTCATTTCTTTCTTTATAAACCCTGTATAGTCACAAGGGAATCTCTTTTATGTAATGTCCATAATAGCGTAAAGTAGTAGACATATAGTTTTGTTCCAGTTACATGGTTTCAAGGGGTTATCGTTAATTTTCATCATTATTAAAACTTTCAAAGCTACATTGGCATAGTCAGTAAGGTGTCTACGTACCAACTGGGTGGCTCGGGTTCGATTCCAGGTGGGGAGGGGAACACGATTCTCAAGAGACACCACAAAATGTCCTGAATGACTGAGCACGCTCGCGATCATTTAAGTGGAAACGCGCCCTACAAGATCAACAAAACAATTCGAATGGCCTATAGAAAAAATTTTACTTATATAGTCCGAGTCAGTCGACTAGTGAATGGCGTCAACCAATGAATACGCAGTGCGCTATTGTCAAACCTCAGAAGAGAAAGCCAGCTTTCAACAGGTGAATGTTGCATATAGCAAATGCTCTTTCCATTAACAGCATCCAAAATATTATAACAACACAAAAATATGACACTAATAACATCATCATAGTGTGTGTCTTGCTGCAAGAGTCTTGCAAGTCTTGTTTTTAAAAACTCATGATTTTCATACGTAAATTTTACTCTGGATAAATTCTACAATGCGCCAATAGTAACGGAAATACAATGTGTTTCTAAATGAAATATAGTTTGCCTTCGTGTAAGTATGATGATAGTATACAAAATAGGTGATAACCTTTATTTTTTTTCAATGGGTCCCCACGCTTCACTACTTATACGATAAATTACAATGTTTCGTAATTTTTTAATGTTTTTTTTTTTTTAACAGATTCAATACTCTACTGGTTCCCAAATTGGGGAGACGCATGAAAGAAAATCAAGACGGCACAGCTTACTGAAATACTATAAATTGCTAAATTATTTTTACACTCAAAAGGCGTCAGATTTTTTTTTTTTTTTTTTTTTAATTTTCAACTAAGATTAGCTAATCTTTGTATTGAACAAACTTCCAATTAAATATTGATATTTTATTTTACTTATTCTAATATGTATTATATGGAACGGAAACACGGGCATTACGCAAAAGCGATGAAAAAATATTGGAGGGTTTCGATAAAAGGAGAGAATTAGCTGGGTTGAACGGAGAACGAATGAGAAGGTGTTAGAAATAGTAGCAGTAGGGGAGAAAAGAAGAATTTTAGATGTAATTAAAAGGAGGAAAAGGAACTAGTTGGGACATTGGCTGAGGAGGAACTTTATTATGAGGTACATGCTAGAGAATATAGTGGAAGGAAAGAGCGGGAGGGGGCAAAAGAAACTATAGTTGAAGGAAGGTATTAAAACAGAAAATTGCTACGTCAAGACAAAAAGACTAACTGAGGACCACCGTATATCGAAGCTTCTGAGTTGCATCAAGTAACCTGCCAATAATGGCAGAATAGCATCGATTATAATCAAACCTCTTAATATTTTAATATAACTTGAGTAAAAACTTAAAACGACTCAACTGTCCATGTCTTTTGTGTAAACTCAACTTATACAAATACTTTTGACCTACCTAGGTATATTAGAAATACAAAAACAGCATCAAACTCCAAGTTATTTGAAATAACTGTACAAAATCACTCTCACTTGTGAATATGGATTATTTATTGTTGTATAATGTTATATCGCTTAATCCTAGTGTGCCACATACCTGAGGAGGCTAAAAGTTATATTGATAAAAAAAAATATATATTCAACCTATAAGCACCCGCCCATGAAATCAAACTTACGGTCACATACACAAGTTTTTGTCAATGTCATGAAACTGTTATTCGATATTAATTTTTCGAGCACACATTAAAAATTTCTAACTGATGCTTGATCCTTGGAGCCAAGGCCATATCCATGTAGTGTACGGAATTACCGGTGTTCAATACTATATTTCTCTTTAGTTTTAGGAGAAGAACACCATTAATATTTTGAAATGATGTAATATCTAGTTTTACGTACCACGATTATGCACCGAGGCTAAGAGAGATGGTGATGATGAGAAATGAATGAAATGGTGGAATGAAGAAAGTAAGAGGAAACGGGAAAACCCGGAGAAAACCTACGCACACGCTCTCTATCCACCAGTAAAGCACACATGGTGCAAGGTGGGATCGAACCAGAGACCCCAGCAACAAAGGTGAACGCTCTACCACTGAGCCGGTACTTGTGCAAGACTCTTGCGCAAGAGTCTTGATCTTGGTCTTGGTCTTGCAACTATGGTCTTGGTCTTGCAACTATGGTCTTGGTCTTGGTCTTGGTCTTGCATCGGGATTCCTGGTCTTGGCCTTGGTCTTGCATGCAAGATTCTTGCAAAAACTGCAAGACCAAGACTCTTGCGCTCATCACTAATAATGACACTTATTGTGGAGGAATTGAAGGGTAATGATGTTTTACAACTTGCAAATTGCCTTCTGTTTGGAACATCGGGTCGATAGGCTGATAAAATGTTTTTGCCACCCCTATTCGAGTGTATTGTCATTCAAATGGTACTTCCTGTGTGGCCATCTTCAAATTGAACAATGACATTTGTCTCCGAAACGCTTGGCCGCGGAATGAACGTGAACGAGACTACGAACCCAGTGGCCCTCTGTGAAAGACGGTGTTTCAATAACTAATCGCGAGCATTTTTTAAATAATTTGTTAACGGGTGCCGATTGTTGGAAAATAGTGATGTCAGGAAATGTTTTAGTATAATCGGCGATAAATGTAGCAAAAAACAAACAATCGGCTAGCGACAATGTATGCAAACATCAGTTTTCTCCAGAATAAAAAACACCTTTTTCACAGCTTTTTGTGCACATTCCCGCTAATCATTTTCTTTTTTAATTTTTCGAGCCTATGTTGTCGCTGAATATATTTAAATATTTCCTGGAGTTTGACTAATATTTTCCCATAATCGGAATTTAAATTCGTTGAAAACTAAAAAACATTGCAAGCGATGATGTATCGAAACACCATCTTCCACAATGCATAAGTATAACCCAACAGGGTTCGGACTTCGGAGTACCGCTCAGGATAGTTCCGCAGCCGACCACTCTGGAGTAGCGCGATTAGTTTGAAGCGAAAAATCCACGCGATTGACTACAAATGAAATGCCGACAACGTAAACTGATATTCGTATTCACTGTCAGTGCCAGCCCGTGGTGGATACTTTATTTGGATTAACTTCATTTTAACAATAAACTGATTTTTGCTCTCTACATATGATACTATGTTGGGCGCCCAAAATTTTTGTTGAACAGCTGATCTGGGCAAAACAACACATTGGTGACAGAGCCTTTTAAGAGAATATTGGTCTCACTTCTACTTACAGAAGGGAAAGAACATCACAATATACTGTATATTATCACAACATTAATTATGAAATACCATGACGTTCATAATTGAATTTCACACGCCTCGCAAAGCGTTTCGGAGACAAATGTCATTGTTCAGTTTGAAGGTGGCCACATAGGAAAGTGATATTTGAATGATAATACAATCGAATAGGGGAATGATAATACAATCGAATATATTTTATTAGCTTATCGATACTGTGTGCCAAACAGGAGCAGACCCATAATCAGAGGGAGTTTACAGGGAGCCTGCCCCCCTAAACTTTTCGTGGCTTCTGCAGATCTCAATACAAAATGCTATTATTAATACCAAAAACACAATTTAGATATTTGTAAGAGAATTTTTAATGACTTGGCCCTCCCTAACATATTCATAGTCTCCCAAACCTCTGTGACTGGTTTCGAGCGTGAACAGGAGGCAATTTGGAAGATGTAAGACGCCATTATCCTTCACTCCCTACTCAATAAGTGTCCTTATCTTGCAAACCGCGTATGTTTTTACCTCACCACTGTGTTGAGTGTCCAAGAAAACCCCCTGTACAAAAAATGAGGCGTCTATCTAAAAAAAAAAAAAAAAAAAAATACTACAAACCTCTTGCAAAATCTGTTCAATTTTGAACTTTGACCGCTCGTAATTCGAACACACTTCTGATCAAGGATCTCTCCGTTTCCGTAACTGTTTCAAATGTGAAAATGAATCGATTGGACAGGGTATCGATATGAAGTCAGAGTAACACCTCGCGACCTTCCCTAGTAAGATCAAAACAACGCGAAGTATGTTAAGTACCATATTATAGATAGGTACCATATTAAGGATTTCCCACTTACTTGACTGTAATGTAGCATGCTTGTCACCAAGAAAAAGATATTCCGCATTTGATAAAATGAAAAAAAGAAAAAAAGATAATCGCCATATCTCTTTAATTGTATCACTACAATTTAGGAATAAAATTTCTAGACCTATAGCTTGCAGTGGTACCAAAGGAAAAGAACCATCACAAGAAATGTCACGGTAGCTACACCGTGAAGCCTTTACCTCTGGTGTATGTGGTAGTCGGTTCGATCTCGGTTAGTGCCATGTGAGCTCTGTGGTGGACAAACATTGAATGTGTGTGGGGACCGCGGTGGCTCAGTGGTAGAGCGTTCACCTCTGGTGCTTGGGGTCTCGAGTTCGATCCCAACCCCGCCAAGTGAACTTTGTGGTGGATAAACACCGTGTGCGTGGGTTTCCTCGGGGTTCTCCCGTTTCTTCCCACTTTCTTCATTTCACCATTTCATTCGTTACTCATCATCACTGTCTCCTTTAGCCTAACCGGCATAATCGTGGGACGTAAAACTCAAAGATTTCATTTCATTTCATTCTTCGAATGTGTGTGTCTTCTCGAAGTTGTGTAGTATCCTACCACTTTCTTCATTCCACTAATTTTCCCATCATCATCCATTCTGCCAAAGTTGCCTAAAGGTTTTAAAAATAAATTCAAATAAACTCACAAGGCAAGGACAAATAGTTTACAAGATAATATTTCTCTGCTGTTAGTTGTCTGAGGCTTCTTGACCTTGGCTTTTTTTTTTTTTTTTTTTTTTTTACATTCTGAAATATTGAAATTTGTTTCACCAGTTTCACTACACGAATATACAGTAAATTGCTCATAGGTACGTCGAATATGAAGACACTAATGTCAAATAATGTTTACACGACAAGCAAAGTTCGATGTTTACACTCTGCAAGAAACCTTTCTGAAGATAATTCAGGTCCTAATGAATATTATTCACTAGGAAAGGGAAGTATTCCCTTCCTCTCAACTTGGAAGCAGAGGGCAATTTCGCACTCTGGTCAGATCAAACATTTCCGCGTAACAAAACGAAGGTCCCCCTGTAAAACCTCTTCACCTAAAGTGTTATTATTAGTATCATAAATTTGTTGAAAGCAAATAATTTGAAGGGTTCGTCGATAATATCTGCTTTCTTTGTCCTTCGCCCGCCTTCCAATCGAAGAGGTGAATTTTACATGACTGCTGTATAATAAGCGAGCGATTGGTAAAATGGTAAAAGTGTGTTTTTATGTGTATGTGTATGTGTGTGTGTGTGTGTGAGAGAGAGAGAGAGAGAAGACAAAATTTTAGTTGCAAGATGACATACTTCAATTGAAGTTTTCGGTTCATATAGCAAAAAGAATACCGCCACCAGAGAATAAAGACAAATGTAGTCTGTTCTGTTCTCTTCCGCCATCTCAGCCAAAACTTTCAACTACAGCCTGTAATGAGTGTAGACCTTACCCAGTTTTCAAATTGAATAGATGGTGGTGGTAGTTCGGTTTCTTGACCTTGTAAAAATCTTCCCTGTCTTTGATTTTGTTTGTCATCATTCCAGCCAGAAATAAAAAAATGAGAATTCCTTAGTTTACAGCAAGGGGAATTGGGGACAAGACATTAAGGATGACATTCCTGGAAGCTAATGTATCACGATTGTTTCATTCAATAGACAGAGGACACTTTTCTATGAAGGCTTTTCAACATGTTTTCTTACAAACGGGATTTTTCTTTTGCAATCTATATGACCACTGGCAATTTCAATCTTGGCCATTCCCGCCAGCGTTTTCATTTTCAAGATACGAGACGAGACGAGACATTTCACGAAACGTCCCGTCTCGTCTCGTTTTCGAGGCGGGACAAACAGTCTGTCTCGTCTCGTGTCTTGTCTAAAAGGGTTCTGTCTCGTCTCGTGGCAACACTATTTGACACAGTCTGCTTCGTTCCAATCACCATAGCTTTTGTCTTTCTAACATTTATTTTCATCCCATATTCTTCAAAGTCCTTCCTCAAGTTTTCTAATATCCTATTGATTTTCTTTTCCATATTGTCTGCAAATCTTATACATCTAATCATTCTACCTTATACCGAAATGCCGTCTTCGTCATGCAGGCTCTTTTTCACTATCTCTTCTGCATGTAGATATTAAATAATGTTGGCGAGAGTCAGCATCCTTGTCGAACTCCCCTTCCAATTGCAGTTTCCTCTATCAGTTCCTCCCCTATCCTAACACTTGCTCGTTGGTTCATATATACGTTTCTTATGAGTCTTTGATCTTTCCATTCCAACCCAATCTTCTTTAGAACTCCCAACAACAATTCCCAATTCACGCGGTTCAAAGCCTTTTCTAGATCAATAAATATAACATACACCTGTTTCCCTTTTCCTATAAACCTTTCACCGATCACCCTTAATAATGTAATTGCATCTCTTGTGCCCTTTCCTCTTCTGAACCCAAACTGTTCCTCCTCAACCTTCTCGTTTGTTCTTCCATACAACCTTCTGTTCAGTATTCGAAACAGAATTTTAGCTGCATGAGATATGACACTAATATTTCTATAATCTTCACATCTCTTTGGGTTCGATTTCTTAGTCATCGGTATCATGCACATCTTTAGAAAGTCTTTCGGCCACTCTCTTGTTTCATATATTTCATTGCAGAGTCGGAACAATTCTTTCTTGCCCTTGTCTCCCATTTTTTTAAATGAATTCAATCGGGATATTATCTATCCCGGTTGCCTTTCCATTCCTAATCTCGGATATTGCCTTTTCTAACACATCCCGAAAAATCCTAGACCCTTTATCATCCTCACCTACTTCATTTTCTACTTCAACATTTAGGTTACACGGTCTATCCCTACTCTCATACAAGTCTTCAAACATACTCTTTCACTTCTCTCTCTGACTATTTTCCCATTCTTATTTTCACTGCCATCGTAATAGAACCTTGTTTCCTCTGAAATTCCATTGATTTCATCTCCTTGTGCATTACCTCATATTTCCCAACTCTTTCTAATTCTTCTATGTCCTCACATTTTCTTTCGCAAACTCTTCCCTTGCTCTGTCTGTTTATTTTCGTAATTCATTATTTAACTTTCTGTACATCGTTCTGCCCTCTTCTGTATCAACCTGTTTCCACGTCTTCTTTTCCATCATTTTCTGCAATATCTGTTCCGTAACCCATGGTTTCTTAGCCATTTTGTGTTTGCGGTAACCTGCTACTTCTTTTGTAGGCTTCTGTATGCAAAGTTTAATATGTTCCCAACGTCTGTTACTACCTGCGCCTATCCTTTTCTGTTTGAATATTTTTCTTCGAATTTTTCAACCAAAAGATTTCTTACTTCCTCGTTTTTCAACTTTTCAGTATTCAACCGAGGAAGCAGTATTATTCTATGACCATCACCAAAATCACATAATGATAATTTTTTCGTGCCTATCATTTGTAAATAAATGACAATATCGTATTTAAATTTGAAATTATCATACTTCTTCAGGACTTACAAGTCTGTCTACAATGTGGTAGCATTGGATTGGAATCAGTGTACTGTACTTGATTGATGGAAAGGGGCAAGAGCTAAAGTGAGTCTAGGTTTCATTTCTTTTCCCTACTCATCTGCTTAGTGCTTAAGACACCTCCCGTTACTGCATGTAGGAAGCATGCGAATTCACTTTTCTGCCACTGTTGTAAGCTACTATATAGCCTAAATATTTGACATTTTTCTTTTTCTGTGATTTGCAGTACGCACAGGACACATTCCTTCTGTACATTCTTGTCATGAAGAGGATTAAAATGAAACAGTATTTTTTTTTTAAATCCATTTTTGGTAGAAATGTAATTTCAGACCACATATGGAATAACGTGAAATTATATTTTTTATACAATACTTGGAACTTTGTGGTAATTTTTAGTTCTTAATTTTAAAATAATTCAGATTAGAATTGTAGCCTGACGATAAATCTGTCTACATATGAATATATTTTCTTCGTAAAAACTAAGGATTATAAAATAGTAATGTTGAATTTAAACTATCGATTTACAATTCATTTTCTCTTGGGAAATTTTAACGAAAACAAGGAAAGAGGGGAAAACTTTCGCGACCACACATACTCATTTTCATCTCTCAGAAAAAAAATCATCCCTCCCCCTTCTTCCTTTCTGCCATTAAGCAAATAACTTGTTGCATGTTTTTGTCTCCTCCCATCTGTTCACGTCATTTCCGGTTATTCTCTCCCTCCTCACTTCCGGTTTTCTTTACAGTGAAAAGAAAAAAAAACAGTTTGGAAATGCTTGCTTCGAAAAGAGGCGTATATTAGACGATGACGTAACTATTTCGTCATGGCATTTGGGGGCGGAGCGTATTGTAGTGGCAGTACTGGAAACACGCGCAACAGGCTGGAGAAAGACATTAAAAAAAAAAAAAAAGAAAAAAAGAAAATCAGAAACACATTGAAGATTCGCGAATTCTTTTTTAGTTTTTTTTGACATGCTTTAGAGGAGGGGATTTTTTTTTTCGTGGTGCTGGTTGCGCGATTTACAGAGGAGTGGGAGGGTCCAAGAAAAGGACATTTGTCCAGGGTATTACAAGAGGACCGAGGGGAAGGTAGGAAAAACATTTTTAAAAAAGACATTCAAGTGATTTCTCTTCCCCTCTCTCTCTTCCAGCTTTAAAAGTCACGAGTCCAGGAAAAACTTTTGTCTTCACATGGACGCAGCCACTTATTGAACTGTGATCAAAATCGAAGGAAGGACGGGAGAAATACAATACAGAGAGAAACATAGCAGAGAACACCTTCGTTAAAAAAAAAAAAATCATTTTTAAATTTTCTATTATTTGACATCACACAAATCACATATATACAACATTTATACGAACGTGTCTTCAGTTAAGACTTAACTTTTGACAAGATAGACAATATTAGTAGCATACACATCTCAACGTCGTAAGACAGCAATTGCAACGGAAACAAAGTAAAGGTAAGTAGTATTATTACATATATTATTCTCTTTAAAAAAAATTGAATGTTTTGTAGATACTTGAAGGAATGTGTTTCTCCCAATTTATTTTATCACTTATTTAGTCATGTGTTAGTAATCTGCATATGCAGAAGAATAAGAAGAAAAAAGTAGCTAGAGAGAAGGAAAAAACTTTTGAGGGAAGTTAGGAAAGAAGAACAATACTGCAGCTAGTTTGAAAGAGGGAAAATAAACTGGACATTCTTGGAAAAGGAATTGACTATGTGAATTTGATGGATAGCATGTAGGGAGAATAAAACAAATCGCAATTTATGGACAATTATAAAGATGTAAATCTTACTTTCGAATCCAAAAGATTAGTCCTAGCGGCGTAGGGCTGAAAGCTCCTAAGTTTTCCGGAATTGATTTGTTAATCATGGGGGGCGTGAACACTCTTCCGCAAACTTTTTTCTACATAATTTGCCTGCCTTTTTTTATGAATTTGTCTTTTAGTTTTGTGTTACTAAGTTAAAATAATAATAATAGAAAGTATCTTCCAAATGAATAAAAAATATTTCACTTGCCATATAAGGTGAAAACTTATGACAGTTAAAAATATTGCGGGATTAGTATGCGTGTGTGATATCTTTTAGCAATCGGCTACAAAGAAAGAAGTAAAAAATGAACGCTTGTTTTCATTTTCGGAATAGAACAGAGATATAGTCTACTTCATTTCGTAAAGAAGCATGAACGAAAATCTTTCGTTTTTCCTGCATTTTTTTCGGAGGAAATATAAGATTTAAGACATAGGCTATCGCAAACATAATTCTTATAAAGTTTGTCTCTATAACTTTGTTGGGCTAAATAATGCTTTTAACACATACCTTTTTTTAAAAAAATCCCGTCTACCGTAATATGGCAGTCAAAAATGTCTTCTTGTTCATTTCTTTGACTTTCTTTTCCTTTCTTTTATGACGCCAACAATGTGTGAAATTTTAAGTTCATAGTTGAGATTTTGAAACATAAAGAAAAATTGTCAAGAATTGATGAATTTAATCATTGCACCTAAAAAGAAGCACGAAACACTAAAGAAATAACGACCATGCTACTAGTAAAATAGTACCTATGCTTGGACAAATTTCTAATTGAAGCTTTTTATGGACTAATTTGGGAACTCTGAATCCAGTGAAACAATGAAAATTCTATCACATACGAGATATGTTAGAAAGGTAATGAGACTGATTTTTTTTTTTTTTAAATTAACGATGAGTTTTAAAGTTTTATTATTTTTACAAATCTAGATTATTCCCTTCAAAATAGTCCCCTTGAGCAGCTACACAACAATGGAAGCTTTGTTTCCATTGTTCGTACTGGAAGTGCTGGAAGACTTCTGCTAGAATAGCTTTCAGCTCATCGGTTACGCTCTTCTGGATATTATCCAAAGTAGCAAAATGGCTTCCTTTCAAGTGGTTTTTCAGCAAGGAATAAAGAGAAATCACAGGGACTGAGATCTGGCGAATAGGGAGACTAAGGAACCGATGCTCTTTTCTGTCTAAAAATCAATTACGGAGATTGTCGTGTGACATTGTGCGTTCACATTCAAGTGTGTGCAATGCCTGGTCGCACAGTTTTCTCATGTCCAAATCCTGCCTTAAACATTTGATGGTCGATAAACACGTTCAGATTTAATTCACTACCGATCATTCTCACCGTCAATCGACAATTTGCTCAGCTTGCGCCAAGTGTACTTTGTGGTAGTGAATAAGTTTTCGTGCATAAGAAACCGTGTGCATCAGTTTTCCCTGTGCTCTCCCGTTTCCTCCCACTTTTTTCGTTCATTTCTCATCATCACCGTCTCCTTTCGCCTCGCTGCCATATCCGTGGGACATAAAACGTAAATATTTCGTTTCATTTTTTGGACAATTTGACCTACTCTTTCCATATTATCATCCGTTTCTTGATTGAACTGCTTCTCGCACGAGGTTGGTCTTTCATTTGTTCTCGGCCTTCTAAAAGGACTAATGTTATCTGAATACTTGTACCCTGGGTAAAAAACGTTCTCCTAAGTCCTTTGTAACTTTTCATAAGTCGCAGTAGCAGATTTACCAAGCTTTTCAGTAGTAGTATGCTCGTTAGTTTCTTGACCAAAAAGTTGGATCTCAGACAAGTTTATATTCTCAACCAAACAGAATCTTCTCAGAAAACCATTGCTGCTGAGTACAACATAGGTTACGAAAAACGTAAACTTTTCCAGTAACCCTTCATCTTCTCTTATTCGGTATCCCTTTGTGCAAGAAATTACCGGATTAGCGAATGCAGTGTATAAAATTTGAAAATAAATTTGTCATCCATTCCGAGAATTTCTGATCCAAATTCGATCTTTAATTTTAAAGAAACACACGGAATGCTTGTGAAAGTGACTTACTGACTTTCCTTTTTAAATGAGAAATAGAATGCTTTCTTCTTAATGTTAAATCTGTAACAAATATAATGAGATTTCCTTTTAAGGGTCTTCACTACGGCGAAGTTAAACTACCGCTAATTTTAGAGTTTTTTTCTGTAATATCTTCAAAACAAATAAAAATATTCGGAAAGCTGAAACGCAGTGAACTAAACAATACGATTTTGCATGTGATACCGTTATCACAACTCATCCATCTGCTCTCGAATTGAAACTGTAGATAGATTTAGCATTTTTTGCTTGTTCTGTAAATAGTGGCATACTAAAAGCAGATAGATGAACTGTGGTAAAGGTATCACATGCAAAATCGTATTGTCTAGTTCATTACTTATCTACTTTCCGAATATTTTTTATTTGTTTTGAAGATATTACAGAAAAAATCTAAAATTAGTGGTAGTTTAATTTCGCTGTGGTGAAGACTCTTAAAAAGAACACTAGGAGTTGAAAACTAAATTTACATCCTCATTTACATAACTATATATCTTCTATATACTGTTCCTGTTATTTAATGATAATTTGAAGGATTCAGTTGAAAAAAAAACCTTCGAATAGCCTCTAATTACAATATTGTTTCACTCTCTCGTGTAAGATACAACAACTCATATTGATTTAAACTATCTATGATTCAAGCTCTTTTCTACATTATTTAAGTCATTTTTTACATTAGACAATCTACAAATCTACAATTAAAACGTTTTTCTTACAATAATAAATAATAAGTCTTATAAAACCTAAAATTTTTTCTTGCAACATTCAACAGCCACTTCTTATATATTGTTTTATTCAATTACAGCACTTCTAAAGACGAAGTTACATATAGTTTACAATTTGACAATAATTCTTATAAAAGCAAAGCTTGTTATATTCGTAGTTCATAACATTAAAGAATAACTCATAGAAACAAGACTCTATATATACACATGGCAATATTTAATAATTCTAATCAAACAAAGGTATAAGTAGTTGATATTTGACAATACTCTTATAACAATGAAGCCACATATATAGTGGTACCTCGGGTCACAAACGTCTCTAGTCATGAACAAATCGACCCACGAACATAATTCGAAACAAATTTTTGATTCGCACCGCGAAAAATACCTCGGTACACGAATGTACACATGATTTTGACTCTATGTTTTTGGTTCGCAAACAGTAACAGTTACACTTGGTTTGCGCGCTGTAAACGTTGTTTCGTTGTGTTTTTTTAATAATACGTTTTTTCTTTTGCATTACAAATATTGCAAATATTTCTGGAGTGAACGAATTGGAACTGGATTAAATTTCAATGGTAAAAAGGGTTTAGGTTTGCGAACATTTCGATCTACGAATGAATCAAGTTCTAATTCAGGTACCACTGTAGTTCATAGTATTTAATAATAACTTATATAAAATAAAAGTTATATGTTATTTATAATATTTAACAATAATTCATAAGAACAAAAGTTTTAACTAAACCAAAGGGACATTCGTTAAGCAAAGAAATATAATTTGTAACGTAGAAACGAATACAACGTATTTTTATAAATACAGATTTTGGGGGGGTATATGTGAAGTACAAAGATAGTAATAAAACCTCTTCCTCTTACGGGGGTATGTAATGTACCACAAGGAAAAAGCATATAATTAATCAATATTAACCAAAAGCGTTTCATTAAAAATTAAATTCATGTAGAAAGAACACTTCCTTACTTTATTAAAGAGAAAATCATTATATTAATAGACAGGAAAACCTGAATATCACAAACCAATAATGAATATAAAGAATTTAATTTTAGGAAATGTTCAAAACGACAATAAATAAATAAATAAATAAATAAATAAACTCACTATAAAAATACATGAAAAGGTTTACTGTCAGAAATTACTGTTGCCCACAAAACGAGATTTGACATGTTTCTCGTTCCATTTCAGATTTAAAAATTTCTCCGTGTGCGTGGGTTTTCTCGAGGTTCTCCCGTTTCCTCCCACTTTCTTCATTCCACCATTTCATTTATTACTCATCATCACCGTCTCCTTTAGCCTAGCCGGCATAATCGTGGGACGTAAAACTCAAAAATTTCATTTCATTTTTTAAAAATTTATCCTGCCAAAGGCAACGGTTACTTTCAGTATACTCCTTCTATGCAGATGTAATTTTTACATTTTTTTAAATCTATAAATGAAAAGGCGAGAAAATAGAGGCATAATAACTACATACATCTCTAATCGTATGAAAAAAAATCTTTGGACCAATAATAAATTATAAAACTATTTAGTATATACCGTATTTCCATTCAGAAATATAAGGTATCTTGCAACAGCAATGATGCATGCGCCATGTATATTTTACTTTTTGTGTTAATATATTGCAGACTTCTTCTTCTTCAATCACGGGGAGTGTTATTGGTTCATACATTGCAGATGCAGTGAAATTTCATTTCGAATAAAGCAACACAAGCCTTATGTACGTCTGTAGTCGCGGAATTCTTGATATTCTAGAGACCTCATATGAAGCTCTGTTGTTGCATAAAATGGAACACGCATTACCTACCTTAATAATACCAATTTTTTGCATTTTTCTTCAATTTTCATATAAGGCTCTCTAAAACCAGCGCACATTTAACATGGAGCAACGTGTCCCACTCATCTTGGACTTCTTGATCTAATAATATTCCCATTATATTTCATGATTATACAATGTATAATATACATATTGTCCAATTGGGCCTTTTCCTATATACTTGTGCATTCATTCAGTTTGAGCAAATTCCTCAAAAAGTTTTATTTCGAAATTTTCCAGTCTGTAATTCTCTTACTGAATTGCCGACCAACTTCCATATTCATTCAGAGGGACAACAGCCAAGATTATGTTTTTTAATAAGTTTTCCTTTTAGTACTTTAGATAATAGTTTCAATGATGGAAGATTGTTTTGACTACTTTCTTACGAAATACCAAGATTATCAAGGGTACGGCTTATTATTTATGTAGCTTCCAAACCACAGCAGGACTTAAGAGGCCCCATCACGGCGAAAATAAAATACCGCTAATTTTACAGTAATTATATTATATCTTCAAATAGATAAAAGATAATCGAAAAGTGGACTAAGAGCTTGCTAGGTAATATTACCGTTTTCACGACTCGCTTATCTACTTTCAATTTCCAGCCATTTAGAAAATCGGCATAAACAAAAAGTTACTATGTGACTCGTGATAACAGTACCTCATGCAAAATGATTTTGTCTAGCGCACTTTTGTTCCACATTTTGATTATCTTTTATCTATTTGAAGATGTCACATAATTACTGTAATATTAGCGGTATTTTAATTTCACAGTGATTATGTCTCTCAAAGAGCTCTCCCATGGGTATGTTATTAGCATGCATGTCTTTCGAACGGGAGTTCAGGGCTCGATTGCTAGTTGGAGCTCATATAGTTTGGATCTCATCGTAAGCTGTATGTTCATGTCACATGCAGCTTCAGTGCTGAAAAGGAATGTTAGATTTCAATACTACTAACCAAGAAAAGCCCGGGACTTGAATATGGAACCGTAGATAAATACACAAACTATCATAGAGTCTATAAGAAAAAATAATTTGTTCCTATTAGTATTTCAAATTTCTCACCATTGATCTATTACTAACTTACTTTCTACATTGATTTATATCTTGCAAGTAAGTTACCTTACGGATATTATTTCTTGAATATTGAATATCCAAGAGGTAACTTACTTGTTAACCATCAATTCTGCCCAGGATCAGAAGTTAGGAATCGGTTCGTTGAAGGAGGTGATCCATATATAGATATACCACATTGACTTGACACCTAGTCTTCCGTTCCAGGCGCTGCTATCGGCTGAAGGAATTCCACTCCTCTTTGCTAAGGATCTTTCGCTTAGCGACAGCTGAACCCTTATTGGCTCAACGCGTGGGTGTGTCGAGGATGTGAGCTTTAGTTCGCATTTTTGCCACGGCTCAAGACATTTTGGCAGCTCTATAGTTGATCCCAAGATATGGGCAATCAAAAATATGTTTCCCATGTATTTGTAGGGAGTAATTATGAGTATCACGAGGACACCCTAGTCCCGTTCAGTGTTTTCCCAATTTTCGGCGTCCACCCGGCGTCGTGAGGCAAACTGGGGAGTCACATGAATAAAAGACGTGATGGCCACTAGGTCTAGAAAGCTCCCTATACGCCGTTTAGCGATAGCGCGACGCGGCGTGCTGACAACGCATTCGTCGCTAGGATGGATGTAGTTCCAACATTCGCCAACAGATGGCGTGAAGAGGCTTAGGCCCACAAATCCAGCCGTTAGACCAAGCGGTTTGGTTTAAATTATGGATATCATCCTTGCTTGATAGAATATCCGCACTGCTGTTGAGATTTGTAGGTTAGTATAATGCTCAGGATACAAAATATTAATATGTCCGTGGAATACAACCCTAAAATGAAGTTATATGACTTTCTACTCGGCAAACCTAAAGACTTAAATATTTTCTATTTTCATATATTAGCTGATTTTAAAGTATCCTTTATTTAATTTGAGGTAAATGCTATATTTAAGCATAGGCTTGGTCAAATTTAACTTGGAGAGGAATTTGGTTACCAAAAACTAAACCATTTTTTTTTCATGTGGTGATTATTGTGACTACTTATTCTTTTTTATTCTGGAAATATAAATGCTTCGATAAACTTAAAAATTTAGGTATTGTTAGTATTAAAAATGCTAGTACCATATATAGAACATTCTGTAAAATTTTATAATTGGATAATTTGGAATTCAATATCTCTTAACAGCACCGGTGCTATATGGGACGTGGACCAACAATTTTAGATGGGATCCGAACCGTATAAGATACCATTAGGAATCGAACCCTAGTCTCCCGCCTCCAAGAAGAGTGTGCTAATCGTGTAGCTACAAGGATGATAAATACCGGTAATTGAATTTAAAGTTTGTCAATCAAGTTACACAATAAATAATTCCTATCTACGAAAATATCAAAAGTACGTCACTAACATTAGTAGGAAGGTTTTCTTGCGTAATTAACGTTACAGGGTAATTTGTCATGCAATATTATTAATGAGAATGTTATAGAAAATGTCCGAGAATCTCTAAATGCTGCAACTTTCCTAGCGCGATAGTCGTAATCATGAAATCTCATAATTGTTTAGAGAGATCGTGAGAAAGAATTTTATATAGAAACATGCAACACTAGTAAATTTATCACGTCATTATGAAACCTTTTATCTTAATTAATTCTGAAGCTTCTGTTTAATTTCTGGAAGCAATTGTGCACTACTAAATAACCATAGATCCTAAAGTTTCAGTTTTTACTATTAAATCTATTTCAATCATCCAATTTCTATTTATTAATTATTTATCTGCCAAGCAATTCCAAGAAAATCCATTTAATATCATAGTAGACACGTCTCATGTTAATATTTATTTTATCAGCTAATTTCGGGTACGCTGCTAAGTATTCTAATGTGACATAACTCTCTTGCTCAAAACAATGGTGTAAAAATAAGTTCCAATGTAATACAATTTGTTTACAAGTTACAAATCAATTAAATAAGACAACTTTCTCCAATCTTTCTTAATCTTTTGACCCTTTCATCGATAATCTAATTGTTACTCAATTTATTCACTATTGTTAAAAATGAGTACTGTACAGGATCAGTTTATTGAGGAAGACCAAAACAATACGAAGAATAACAAAATATCTGTTGATAGCTTCATTATTATGACAGATTTATTACATGTATAAATTTATTTTCACTAAAAAATACACTAACTTCAGTTGAGTCAATTGATTTGTTTCATTTTACCTCTTTTTAAAGAAATTGTTTCCTATATAATTCCGCTAATTTTGTTAAAGGAAATTAAAGTACTTGTCCTTCATGCCGACAAGTTGAGCTTGGGTAATAATAAATCAGTTAGCCCTATATGTTTAACCACTTACTTCATATGGGTCATAGTGTCGTTTCGTTCGTTCGCTTATTTGTTTATTGAAGTTTAACTTTCCATATCAGCACCTAGGGTATATGAGACGTAGACCTACGATTTAAGGTGAAATTCGAACTACAGAACTTCAAAGTTTTCAAGATTCTCCCACCGAGATTCGAATCCGAGGTTCCTTGCATAAAAGGCGAGGGCGCTAACCATTACATCTATCTGGATTCAATTTTGCTTCGTGTGTTCCTATCACCACAAAATGAGCAATGTACACGTGGCACAGCTTTTAGTGTGCACGTGGGTTTGACTCATTACTGACAAGAGATTTAACCTTGAATGAACACTTGATATCTGGTGCTTGGGGTTCCTGGTTCGATCCCAGCTCTCGCCAAGTGAACTTTGTGGGGGACAAACACCGTGTGCGTGAGTTTTCTCGGGGTTCTCCCATTTTTCATTCCACAATTTCATTCATTTCTCATCATCACCGTTTCCTTTAGCCGGCATATGCATGGGACTTAAAACTGAAAGATTTTATTTCGAATGAAAACCTGAGTAACATTGCGTGTCATATAGCCTGCTTTAAAGGAGCGGTAAACTTCAAAATAACATTCCCCGATGATGTGTCGTTCTTTAAACATTTTATGTTAAAAGAACCTGTAACGGTAAGGAAGGCAAACAAAAGTGCGAAATGTTTTTTTTTTAGAAACAATGCTATAAGAAAATGCACTAACAAGAAAAACAACACTTTTTCAGGTAAAGGAAAATGAAGAAATGGTTACAAGATGAAAAAGCATTCGGCATAGTTTTATGTTCACCTAATATGCTACGAAAAGCGTTTGGTGTTATTTAATGTTCACATAAACTGCTGCATGGACATGTGATAAGCACATCGCATTGCATGAGTATGAAACTCATTAATTATAATGTACACAGCATTATAGTGAACCACTTTTTTAACACCTATAAAGCCTCATCCTTAAGAAGATGTCTCAATATTTTTACTGTTAGCTCCATTTCTTCATTTTATTCCGCATAGAAAGTATTTTCTTCTTTCTAATGCATTTTATTTTGAAAAGATGTACTTTTTGTTATTATCTATTTTCAGTCTTTACTCAATATCCAGTAATCGATGCTTTACTTGTTAAACTTGAAAATACTACATGATTTCAATATATTTGCATATTTTAAATAAGTAGAACACAGTTGGTGAACCAAACTCAGAAGCTCCCCCTGTGCAAAATTGTGGAACAGAGTCTCTGTTGACAGGACATTTTCCCACTAAATTTCGTTCAGATCTCATTAGTTACTGAGAAATAAAGTACAATACAATAACACTCGCATACCAATGCTATTTATGTACCCCATAAACACCAATGGGGGTCAGTGAGTGGCCCCAGGGCAAATGTTTTATTTTCTGGATACTATTGTCAAATATGATAATGATATTATTGATATATTTATTTAATTAGTTTCTATAATTCTATGAATGAATGAATGAATGAATGAAATCCCATATCTAAATGCATTTAATTTTCAATGTTTTTCAATCTTATATATTTCAAGGAACATTTTATTTTAGCCTTTTTCAGTGACGAATGAATGAATGAATGAAATTTTTGTTTTATTGAAGGTAATTTTCTTACCTTTTATTAGAATTCATATGTTCTATATTTTATGAAGTTAGATTAGGTTAGGTTTGAGGTAAATTTTTCAAACAATAATACCAATTATTTTTGATGATAAATCATAACTCTTGTATTATTGTTGTTTTATTTATAAGCGTATGGAGGAAATATATCGTATAGCTATTTGCATTACATTACATAAAAAATATCTTTCTTTTGGCATATTTTAATAATTTCAAAACTGAATTACATAACCAAAATTTAGAAATACCTTTGCTTCCAAATGGGAATTGAATTACCTCAAGCAAACAGCACAGACACTTTTTGTAACTTTCTCCTCAGGTGCTGTGTGGGAAATACATATGTATTGTTATATTCTGTGCATGCCTTCATGTATTTTCTGCCCTTTTCATTAGTACACAGATAGCAAGACCTTTGGATGGCAACTTTTGACAACTTAACCGAGTTACTTTCCCACGTGGCTCTGTAAGCACAGTACCCCTGGTTACGGGATTTTCAATGTTGAACCTACATAACTGACGTGCAAGTTCTTTGAGCAAATATTTTCTACCTGATGTTTTCCGTGAATGTACTTGAGCAAATTCTTCGTTAGTTTCTCGAAAGACTATGTAAGAGTTGTAAGCTAATATGTCAATTAGGTTACAAAAAATAACTATAGGCCATCGACGTGTTCCTCTTCGGCAAGTTTAGAATTTCACACATTGATCAAGTGCGTCTACACCAGGTTTCGTTGAATTGTAATAATGGATTATTTCGGGCTTATTATAAGATAATTTCATCTCATAGTGCTGAGTAGAGAGAACTGTAACAACCTTCCCTTTTTTTTAGGTATATAACTAACAACTTTATAATTTGTCGGAAAAATCAAACCTGACAGTCCCAGGTAATGCACCTTTTAGTGCAGTGGACGAATTTCTAATAATAAGTCTTTCTTGTTACTTCTAATGGTGCCAACTACTGTAATTTTGTTTTCCAGCAATTCAGAAGCAAGCGGAATATATGTATATTTTCTATTCATAGTAATGTTCCTACCAGACATCTCTAACTGACCTTTTTCTACTAATCTTTTCACTATTTCTGGACCACTATTGTACCCACTTCCCACAGTTTTTATCTTTCCTGCATAAGGTTCCCCAGCAAGACAATACCTGGTATTAGAATCACAGATCAAATTGATTTCGATGCCATATTTTCCAGGTTTAGTAGGAATATAAACTTTGAAGGGACAACGGCCTCGACAAGGTACTAGTTCTTCATCGACAGTAACTGAGTCGTGAGGGTGATAATATTTGGGAAACTTGCTAACCACCATATTCCATAACTCTCTAATTGGGGCCAATTTATCTTCCTTCTTGCGAGCTTCACAGGTGGTTACATCGTCAAACAGCAAACATTAAAAAAAAAAAAAAAAAAAAAATAGTAACCGCAATCTGTGTTCCGATAACGAGGCTCTGTACAAGAGAAAATTGGCCATACTCAAAAGATCTCGAATACTGTCTTTAGTCTGCCGATATACACCACAATTCAAGAGAATTCCTATAAGTGCAAATATGTCCTCCCTTGTAAAGTCTCTGGAAGTTAGAATAAATATGTCCTTAGCTGATTTCTTGAATATGCACAGCTTTTGATTCGCCTATTTTAGTATGCAATCAACAACATTATCATTAAAGTACAACTGAAAAGTTTCTGCCGGGCTGTCAGAATGAACTCCTCTTCTAACACCAGGTTGAGTCCTCATAATATTTTCTGATTAAGGTTGTCTTTTAGTTTTGAGAGGTTGAGATTTCCAAATCATACCGGACGCAGCTTTCATATCAGCAGAAACTTGATCTATATATATAAAAGAGAACGCACAAAATCCTTTGTCCGCTCATCACGCTAATACGGCTGAACCGATTTCTTTCATTTTTGGGGGGTTGTTAGGATTTGGACCCTAGATGGTTTTTATCATATCACTTTAATTTTCAATTACCAGTGTCTTGAGATAATTGACCAATCAGGTGTCAATACGTACAAAAAATCCTTTGTCCGCTCATCACGCTAATACGGCTGAACCGATTTCTTTCATTTTTGGGGGGTTGTTAGGATGTGGACCCTAGATGTTTTTTATCATATCACTTTAATTTTCAATTATCAGTGTCTTGAGATAATTGACCATTCAGGTGTCCATACGTACAAATCCTTTGTTATTAGTTCATCATAGGTATAAAAATAAACGTATTTATATGCAACCCGCATGACCCTGTGACTCGGCGGGTTAACATAACTGACAGGCGCTATAAATCACTTGAAAGCGAAAAAGTAAAAATTATCTAAGTAACAAAGTTTATTGCGTTCCGGGATGACCGCAGCGAAGCGGGGCGGGTTGGGGTGACCGCAGCGAAGCGGGGCGGGTTAACATAAATGACAGGCGATATAATGTTAACATTAGTGCAATCTTCTATGGTTTTTATCATATCACTTGAAAGCGAAAAAGTAAAAATTATCTAAGTAACAAAGTTTATTGCGTTCCGGGGTGACCGCAGCGAAGCGGGGTGAACGCTGCTAGTTTACTTTTATATCTAGACGTGGGCGTCTTCGTAACTGTTCAGTAACTTCTTCCATTCTTCCGATTCCCTGCTTTCGCCTTCTCTCTTTGCAACAATACAGTCATCTTCGCCACTATCAGAACTATCAAAAACATAATCACCATCGAAATCAGAATTTATGAGTTCATCTTCAATTTCTTCAAACTTTTTTTTTTTTTTTGTCTTTTCGCATTGGCTTTCATTCCAACTGAAAGGCAAGCCATAGACTATTCACTTTTTCATGAAAAGTACTGTTGCCAGTTATATAATGTATTTCCCCCTTATAATTATTACTTGGGTTCTACCTTCAAAATAGCAGTAAAACTAATTGATATTGTTGTTTGAAATATTTACCTCATAAAATATAGAATATGTCTATGTATTTTATTGTATTATCTTTATAGTATAATAGTACTAAATTAGTAGTACTACTACCATTACTAGCGCTAGTAACAACATAGTACTATAATAGTACTATATTAGTACTATAGTTTCTATAGTACGAATATTTTTGTGCTTTTGTGTTATTTGTAACGACATGTAAATTCTCGTTTTTTACTGTACTCTAGCTTATGACAACATAGATCTAACCAGTTATGCAAAAATAGGTATTCCATTACATTTTGAAGGACAAAGTACCAATCTTAAATGTCAGAAAATTTGATATTGATATTTTAAAAGATAGAGGAGAAATTCAGGGAAATATGCAGTGGGGTCAGTCCCTGAGACCCGCCCCCCTTGGTATGAGAGTGTTAACTATACATTATACCAGTAGGCTCCCAAATGCAATGCCTGTCTGGGAGCTAAAAAAACCATCACATCTACTTGTTATGCAACCCAACAAAGCTCCATTATACAGCGGGTTAGTATATCTCTCGGGCGTTCGTTTTACTTTACTGAGTTGAGGAACAATTTTAAATAAAACGAAAAGCTAAAACAAAATTTGTGTGACAACTTTGTAATATCGTATTACCATCGCGTTTACGTATCTGTATATTTCAGGGCTCTAGTTAGTACGGACTAACTAAAATTTAACTTCAAGATTTGATTCAAATAAACAGAAAAGTAAACTAATAAAAACAAATTATATTTCAAGAAATCTAAATTTCACTAAAGTACAGGATAGTAGATTTTGTTTTCAATATTCGGTGAAAATTGGTAATTTTTGCAAGTCATTTGAAACACTGATCTCAAAATTTAATTTTTGTACTTCACACCTGTTGTTGTAAAAGATATTTTTGTGACAGTACTCAAACTTTACCTTCAACTTGCTAATTCATTATTTATGCAAACTTCATTACATTGAGAGAAGATTCATTAAGTTATAACATGTGTCATCAATGGGAACCAGATTTTTCAAAAATGCGTATATATATTTTTTTCTACCCTCTGGAATATTCACTTCTATCATTAGATTACTGTATTGTTTATCAAGATTAATGTTTTATTCATGTACAACTGAACAATTCAGTGTTTGAAAATTGAAGGTGCATGCCTCTGCCCCAAGCGAGACTGAAAAAGATTAAAGTGATGTTGGATAAGGTGCTCAGTTCAAATCCAGGGTTAGTAAAGATCTCATCAGTCAACCAGTCATGTGTGAGATCAGTAAACTATTTGCCAGATGAATGTTCTGAACTTATTGTGCCATTATACAAATATTCTCCATTCAATATATATTGTTTTTTGAAATGTTATTTTCGCTTCACAAACATATTTTTATAGGAAATAGACCAAGTTTGATACCAGAAAATTTTCAAAACTCCTAGTAGTGTAGTGTGAAAATTCATTCTGTATTCAGAAAACATTGTAAAGAAGTAAATCTGGAATTAATAAGCAGTTTCTTGAGTGAGAGAAATAAAGTTGATTTTTATTCTAGAAAATTCAGAAAGGCGAAATGTAGCATCATTCTACATCATACAGAAAATTGTCTCTACCAGGCTACGTAAACCTTTGTTGCTTAGACAGGATTAGATGCAACCGAAAATCGACAGAAATCATCCATCGGTATGTGAAGGATACAGAAAATCATGGTTAAGTACTTTGAAAAAGATATATATCTGATTGTGTATGAACACTTAACAGTCTCATTCTTGTGTACGGTCTAGATTTTCCTTCTGGCAGGAAATGAACATGCGGGGAAAGAATTGAGTACGTAGCAGCATTTACAAAATTTGTATGGGACATACGTACGAAAAGACAAGGAGTATTTATGCATCATGTAGGTTGACAAGGCTGTAATACAGCACATAAAATCTGCACTGCAACTCGATTTGATTTTTTAGTTTAGCGTCCCTTTCAGTAGCGAGGCTATATGAGATGTGGGCCTACAGCTTAACATGCAATCGAAACCACATGAACTCCAACCGTAAATTGAACTTGGGTCTCCGAAATCAAAGGCGCTTAAGCTAACCGCTTAGCCACGAAGGAACTCCCCACTACCAGTTCTCCTACCGTAGCAGGACCACTGGCCGCAATCTACGGAATTTTCTTCCAAATGCAGTCGATTATTCTTTCTGTGAGTTAATGATCAGGTCTTGTTTCCACATTGTCAAACTACACACAACAACACACTGAGCAAGGCTATATGATAAAAGTATATAAAAACACAAATACATAACAGTTGAGGAGTGGAAGCCTGATGAAGACACAGTTTGTGTGTTGAAACTGTTACGTATTTGGTTTTTAAATGTTTTTACACGTAGTCTTGCTTAGTGTGTTGTATTTAGTTATATATATCCATACAGGATTTAAACAATCCATATAGGCCTGCATCAAGTGCTCTTCGAAGACACAATTTGGTATTTGTTTTCTTTATAGAGATAATTTCTGTTCCCACGCTCTTCCAATATCAATAGTCCATGGAATGTCCCAGTAGAATAATAAAACGTTGAAAAATTTCATGCACCTTTCTTCAGAAAATGTTGACAGCTACTTTTATGGATTATTTGGACACTACGGATGGCTTAATTTCATTTTTTTATACGTCATTGAATATTTATGTTCATTATTTAGAACTTTAGTGCCTATTTTTCGGGTTATAATTACCTATATTCAATATTTTTTAGTCACTGAACATCCATCTCTAGTCATAACAATGAAAATTCAATATCACCCTACATAATCTTTTCTTAATCAGGAATATTTATGATACCTTTCATAAATTTATGCAGCTTTATTTATTTATTTTTTACTTCCTCAACAAGGTAAGAAGTCTAGCTTTTGTGACGACACAAGTTGAGTGCAATTTAAATAGAAACGATATTATATTATTTTAAAAGTCTTTCAAAGCATAAGTTCTAAGTTTTAATTAGTACAAATTAATGTTAGATCATTGGGGAAAAGGGATATTCTCTCAAACTTGGAAGAAAAAATGAAATGAAATCTGATTTTTAAGTTCCACACTTATGTCGGTTAGGCTAAAGGAGACGGTGATGAGAAAATGAAATGGTAGAATGAGGAAAATAGGAGGAAACGAGAGAACCCGAGGAAACTCCCACACACGGTGTTTGTCCACCACAAAGTTCATTTGGCGAGAGCTGGGATCAAACCAGGGACTCTATGACCAGAGGCAAACGCTCTACCACTGAGCCACCGCGAGCCCCTCAAACTTGGTAAGAGTTAATACTTGGGAGTGGGAGTGTACTTCTTGGAATTTTCACATTGTGTAATTTTCTTCATTCTCCCATTCCACTGGATAACGAATGCACTTGAATGAGTAAATAATGATATATCCAGCTCCAGAAAAGCAAGTTTTCGTAACACTGGGTGAGTCTGAAGTGTGTACAATACGTTATAGTGCTTTCATTACAAGTTGTGGATACGAGTACATCGCCCAAAGCTACCATTTTATATCTTCAAGATTAAATTGAAATTCCAGCTTATCCTGAACAAATAATTACTCATCTTGTAATGTGAATTACTGTTATGGGATTGAATCCAGGCCATAAATTGTACAGGGAATGGAAAACTCTGGAAAAGGTTCTCTCTCTCTCTCTCTCTCTCTCTCTCTCTCTCTCTATATATATATATATATATATATATATATATATATATTCGTGAGATAACAGATTAGCGGTGTTTTACTATAGTTAATAATATTAAGCGAAGAAAGATATACAGTAAATATCAATATATGATTAGGGAATTGTAAGATTATATTTAATATTTGAATAACTAAGATTGGTTTTAAGTTGATGGATATATATATATATATATATATATATATATATATATATATATATATATATATATAAGCCAACAAAGCAATATAACCGTTAACAATTTCGAAAAACTATATTCGAACTAACTTTCAAATTTGGTTGGTAAAATTATATAAAATATTTACATTAAATATGAATACTTACATATCCATATATCAAAGTAGAATTTGCAAAATTACTACGTTAGTAATATTAGCAAATTAAATAAGGAATAATGGTATACCATTCAATTTATACATTATCACTTGCATGTCTATACTTCCGAACTCACACTGTTTGAAAACGGACTTCCAAATTCTTCTAGTGGGGGAGTGTGCAAGGGATATTTTTGATTGGGATAATTTAAAAGTAATTTTAGATTAACTGAATCATTATATTTCTTATAACAAAGATTTGTTTTCTTTTGATTAGTTTTGGACTTGAAATTTCAATATTATTTTAATTGAAAAATGAAATTCTACTTTTTCCATCGCTCCAAGAATAACAGGGTGGTAGATATTATCCTGGAAATGCATAAACCACAGAGCTAAACTTTGATGGTTGTGGTTTCCTACGGGAAAAGTACTGTACGGAAAATGTGGCTGTACCAACCACAGGAATTTGGTCATCACCGATAGTGGAAAATACATTTTAAAAAATGGCGATAAAATAATGAAATCCGGAAAACAGATATTCTTCCGACGTCTCTATGAAATCTCACATATATTCTGATATTCTAGTTCATAACCAATCACGATTAAACATGTCAAAAGAATCACCTAAATTCCGCCTAGTCGTACTATTTACGTCAGTTAACATTATGTGACTATTTTCCGGCCAACAGTCTATCCGAAAAATATATAAGCAAAGATATATAAATTTCTGAGAGCCACTCTCCAACTACCAGCAGCTGAGGTTCGATCCTTGTGGGACGTCACATTATATGAGGTAAATATTTGCTATAATTGTAATTTCATTTTCCCCTGGACCACATTAATCTTGTCATGGCTCAACTATTAGTTTAAATTTTCTCGGAGCCATGACTTACAACATTTCTAGATTCAAGACTAGAACAGGTGCCACTTGGTATACACATATTGCCAATCATATTTTTGCCATAAAGGCTCTACTGTAAAGGATAACTTATATCTGAGTTTAATTTTTGCTGTCGTATCGTTTTTATTTAATTTCTAGTGTTCATTGTCAGTTGTTGTTATTGCGTTTTATTGCTTATATATATATTGCTAATTTTCATTTTATTAATAAATACTTTTTAGTATTAATCTGCATTTGTTCTATGTTCTGTTCTCTTTAAGCCTTAAAGACCTGAGAAAATAAATTTTCTTTGAAACATCTCCGATCTGAGATTTCTCGGGTTCTTGACTTTTGAGATTGTTCGGGTTAATGATGGCGGTCGCCTATTTAACCCCGGACAACCTACAAAATCGTTTCACTTGTGAAGAGAAAGAGATGTTGAAAACAGTCCTGAGTTTAGAAGTTGCTAGTGCAATTTCAAAAAATTCCTTACGTATTCACATAGTTCATTTTCGACTTCGTATTTATGTGAACTGGGTTTGTTCAGAATACGTTTATCATTGTACAGAATGTGCAGATAACATAGGTCTACTCTTCCTCGTACAACAGGAAGTGTATCAAACCATTGTACAAGATCAGTTAAAAGACAATAGTTTGAATATTTTAATAAACCGGAACGAGAACTTCTCTTCTATAGGCCTCGAAAATAATATAATATATTCTATATGCGAATTTAATCTGTACTTTGTGGCACTGGTAATGTCATTCATGTAAAAATGATGGAAACTAAGTTTTTTCAAAACACTTTAATAAGCCTTTTACGTTTAGGGTTGCTTACAAGAAAGGATTGCTTAAAGGGTTGCTTTAAGGCAACCTCATCTTGAAAAGTGTATTTCTTTCTATTGGCAGAGCGCTGTCTCGTCTTGCCTCGTGGGCAATCTATTTACTTTAGAAATAATAATTTGTGATATATTCAAGTACTCTTTTTAAAAGTTTCCTTATTACTAAAAGTATGAACATGAAATTAAGACAGCATGCGGAATGTAGCTAATTCTTCATTAGTGTTGTAGTGATTAAACTGAAACTGTGGTTTTGGATAATGAAATTGTGGTTACGAACAAATGTACTTCCAGGCACACTTTTCGATATTCCATCAGATTATGTCAGAACCACAAATGGTATGGAGTTGCTCCATACAAATGTAAAATAATTTTACAAAGTCCATCATTCTGTTCATGAGATCACGGACATATTAAAGTAATTGTAGAGTAAAATTTAACTCCGCTTTAAGAATACAGCCCATATGAAAGAAAGACATGATCGGATGGCTCTAACATAATCGATTTCGCTCTAGGAAAGACAGCCCACCGAAACAAGTACTATGGGACAGTAAACTATGTTGCCATTTTTAAAGATTAGCTGTTACACAAATCATATATTATGTTCAGGTTTGAAACAAGATATATTGTACTGCAGTAATGAATTCCGTCGGTTAGTTCGTCCATTCTTGTACCAAATTTATAGCTTCGAGATTCTATTTATATGTTAAAAGTATTTTCATTTTGAACTCTAGTTTTACATCATTTTAGCCATTACTAAATTTATTGCGTATACTAGATAATTCGAAAATAGCAGCCAATTTTCGAACTTAACACATTTCATTCGTTTCCGAGGTCCATATACTACTTTCATTTACAGGGTGCAAAAATGATTTTTTTATGTACTAGGAAACAATTCACGGTAATACATTGTGGTTGTTAAAATAAACATGCGTATGTATGTATATATAGGGTGTTTCAAAACAACGCCGACAACGTTTGGGAGGTGATTCCTGACACCAGGATAAGACAAAAGTATAGACCAACCTGGATGCACAAAGGCTTCCTTTCGGAGTTACAAGCTGCCGAAGATATGAAAAAATGAAGTTTAAAGGTCCATAGCTACAAAACAATAGGATCAACCGCAGTCGGGACAAGATTTCACTTAGGAACTAATATGTTCGCTATCCAAAAATACATGTTTCAGAATCCTAAGGTAGTTACGCAACATTTTTTTAAATAATTTGAAGTACTCACCACTACTTCTATAAAAATGGTTGCAAAAGTACCGCAGAATTCTGAAACTTAGATATTTGGAAAGGGCACATAGTAGTTCCTAAGTGAAGTCTTGACCCGACTACGGTAGGTCCCATAGTTTTGAAGCTATGGATCTTTAAAGTTCATTTTTTTATGTTTTCGGCAGATTATAACTCCGAAAGGAAACATTTATGCACCCAAGTTGACCTATACATTTTGTCTTATCTTGGTGTCTGGAATCACCTCCCAAACGTTATCGGTGTTGTTTTGAAACACCCTGTATAATGTTTGTGACGCTTAGAAGTTTTTTTTTTATTTTATTAAAATTATGTACAATGCTGATACCATCCGTTATTGTTCCAACGATAAAATGATTATGACTAGTTGACAGCGTAGATGATGGAAATTAGAGAAGATAAGTTGTAATAATAAAAGGAAATAAGAATTTGATGATCTCATAAATTAAGCTTTTTGAACTTAGATCTAAATGCATTTGTTTACACATTTAATTTTTGTGGATCATTTTGATACTTTATTCGGAACTCGTGATCTAATTCACTTTTCATAAATTTCACTCCACTGTTGTTGAAATTAGCCAGCTGGCCTTCTTCTTGTATCAGCTAACAGGCATGTCGTAGTCAGTAGGAAGCATCTTGATAGGCAAAGAAGTAGAGCAAGGACTACCGGGTTGCACGGTACTTAAACTTGCATCGTCCTATCAAGAAATTTAAGCTCAATATTATAACCAAAGTAAACTATTGCCAAATTTCAAATTGTCTTCAAAATTTCGAAGGTATTACTGGGTGTGGTCTTCTATATTAATATTTGTTCTTCTAGATGGTGTAATTCTTTAGTGGGTTACTGATGTTATTGATGAGCTTGTGTGACAAGTTGGTCTTGTCCGTGTAGTTGATTATATTCTGAATGTTCAAATTGTGAGTAGTTCTGGGTTGTAGCGGGCATTTGCTGCTACGTATTCGATGCCCAGTGATCTTATTTGTTAAAAAGAACCTGTTGATATAGAAAAACCCATTGATAGGTGAATTTCATTTTTTGGGGTGTTGAGCCGCATTTAGTGTAGAAATACTCAGGATGACCGTTCAAAACAGTTCTAAGGATTGTTCCTGGGAAATTTGAGGCAAGGACTGTTCCTGGCTGGCTTGAGCCTGTGCCGTAGTCCATGTCTTTAGTTTATTTTCAATCGCATGGACTTTCCTTTCTCTCTCTCTCTCTCTCTCTCTTTTTTTTTTTTTTTTTTTTGAAACGAGCAGTAGGTTGTAAAATTAAACGAGTTATTTCCGAAAATGAGTACTTTCTCATCTACTCCGTAACTAGACAATCGTGTACTCGGTTGGTTAATTGGTTGGATGGAGTTTAGCATCCCTTTTCAGCAGCAAGGCTAAACGAGATTTAGACCTACAGTTTAAGATAGAATCGGAACCACCGTAATACATTCAAATTTCAAGGCACTCCCACCTATTCGTATATTAGGGATTGGTGGTTTAAATGCACTTGACAACATTACATTTCGTACAGCAAAATTTCTATAGTATCGATTTGCATTAATCCTTCAATAAATGAGTTTTTTTTAAATATTATCATTATCATCTCGTAATATAATTATGTGATGAATAGGCTAATTTAATTAAGAATACCTCGAATAAACCATACCTATTATTACACCATGCAAAGCTGAAAAGTCAAGTATTATTGATAATAGTCGTACGATTGCCATTGTGGTGGGTTAAATATTCTCAAGACGAGGTCGAGATTTTCATATTTTCATGTATGAATTTGGTTATGAACAATTCCTCATATCTTAATCGTTTATTGCAAATCTTCTTAGTTTGCTAATGTATTCTTGGCAGGAGTGAATTCAGTTTTTTTATATATATATATATGAGTAGTTCTTCAGTAGATATTTGATAGCCAGAGAATGATTTCTTTAACCAATATCATCGTGCTGCAGAAATTGCATTAATATGTGTGTAGAGTAGAATGCATATCTAGATAATAGAATTGGTCTGATATAGATTTGAAGGAATTAGTCCTTTTGTAGTTTATATTAATCATTGAGTGTGTTGCTGTAGGTTTTGTTAAGTGTGAGGATGGTTCTGATGGCAGGGATTTTCTTAAATCATTCTTTAGACTAAACCATATCCATATTTGACAGATATGCAACTTTCGACCTGTGCATTTTGAATTATTATTGTTTTGAGTTTGTTTTTGAGCTTACCTTTGCGTTACATCTTGTTGGTGGGGTAAAGTACAATATTTGAGGTTGTCCGGATAAAGCTGAACTTTCCATGAGTGACACATAGTTGTCTGTCGAAGACTACTAGTTCGGGCATCAAGATGTTATAGAACCATCTTATAATGTTGTAAGAGGATTCGTAGTTGATAATTTTCGGTCGTCTAGAGAGGTGGGCTTCTTAAAGTAAGTTCAATGATTTACCAAGTACTGGTAATTCGGAAGCGGAATGTAAAGTTCAAATATGGTGAAATAATAAATTCTAGTGAACTACATAGGATCTGTCATGCGTCCTGTCTCTCCTGTTCCAGAATAATTTAATTTTGGAGTTAATGAAGTATTAATGAATATTTGAAAGTACTGTGTTATTTAAGTGGTGACAGAGGCCACCAAAGAAACTTTCCTGTGAAGAGCAGAGTTGGTGCGACACCACCAACAGATATCAGAAGCATTATAATTGCGTGAAAACATGCTTCTTTCCAAAATCATCGCGATATTAACATGGCTTTTCCAGAGTTTGCAAAGCACCTGTTCCATCAGTTAAGGTCATTAACATTACTTGAGTATACATGTAAAAGCACGAATGCAACATATGATTCTGAAAGAGGTGAAAATAGTCTTTTTCTGCCAAAAAATATGTAGTCGCAACTAGGGACGAAATGCGAAAGGCTAATAGGAGGGTTTAGTGGGGATATAATTTTGTCGCAATGAAAATCGGTCGTAATGGGAGGCATGGACGCCCGAAGAGGGAGGCAGGTTGGGGCCCGGGTCTCCCTGCCTCGTGAAAGTGTATACGTAATACAGCAAACCACGTATATTAAATACCAGAAATACCAGACGTAATATAACAGCCATGGAAATTGGTCCCTGTCTAGAAAAATTTCTTCGTGCGCCCCTCATGGGAGATGGTCGTCCAGAGAGATTTCTCTGTATACATTTCAGATAATTGTGATGAATTCATCCACTATCTGAAGAAAACTGACATCTTAGCTAGCATAGAAATAAATATGAATGTAAATAAGCATGTCATCCTTATAATATAACTCAGCAGGAAAGTTACTTTTCTTTTTACACCAATAGCAGGGCAATTCAACTCTTTAAAAGATTTTAATAACCCCTTTAATATCACAACTACTTTACGTATGCTGAAATATTGGTGAAATACAGTGGCATATAGATAATTTCGTTAAGGAGAAATTCAAGCTCTCGAGATAATATCGTTTCTGATTCTTGTATATATGCAGAGGCGGATATAGCATTAAAAACTGTGGGGTCCAGCCAGAATCCAGACTATGATAGGTCAAAAATATATAAATAATAGCTTCAATTATTTTTGTCACTCAAAAAATTGGGGAGGGGGGCTAGGCCCTGGGCTAGATCCGCTACTGCATATCTTAACACGGTAAACAGAATCTTTTCATAATATCTTGTTGAGGGATGGATTAAAACCGGACTCATTCTTGTATTTACAGCTTTTCGCTGGTAGAATGTATTTAACATTTTCAATTATAATTCACAGCGAATGAGAGTTTTATGCTTTGAATTAAATTTATTTATTAGAACAAAATAGTGTCATGTGAGACGCCATACGTTTGTACTAGACGTGTGGAAACGTGAAAAATGGACCAGTTTTCAGGATGAAAGATAATCAACTTACTCAATAACAGTTTTTACTTCGGTCTAGATATAAGGTTAGAAGGTCATGTGAAAGGAAACTGGACATCGGTGTCAAACGGATTGGTTTGTTTCCATCAAGAATAAGAATGGAAATTACATTATCCAGTTTCTTTGAGCGACATAAGAACAGAATGTTGCGATTCTTGTTTGTTTTTTGACCCACAGAGTATATGTAAAAAGAAAGAAAGAAAGATCACCCAGTTGCCATAGAAACATATAAGCAAAAGTGAGAAAAGAGAAGTTTTTCTTCTATCTGCCAGTGCTTTTGAACTAATCCTTAGCTACCGGTAATTGCAGTTAGGAGATAACAGGATTGTAGAAGCACAGAGTGTGGTGAAAGATAGGAAGCGTTGATGTGGAAGGAAGCACAAGAACCATCTGCCTGAATGCCAGCTCGACAACTTTCAGAAGACACTTTGGAAAAGGAAAATTAAACTTGTCAAATATAAAAATAACTGAATACTATGACGATTTTTGAAACCATATTGCAAATATTAGATCAAACAAGAAACGTTGATTTATGATTTGTGTGGCAGAATATATTTAGTTGCCAGATGAGATGAACCCATTTCGTAAAAACAGATTGATGAAAAGCAAAGACGTACCCATTCTTCCCACGGAAATAATATGGTGTAATGAACATAAAACCGAAGTTTAAGTATTGCAGAAATGCCCTCCCTTTTTTCCTACTTCAGAAGCAGAATCTTCGAAATCGCTTATACATATATTTGGGTATTTTTATTTATTTATTTATTTATTTATTTATTTATTTATAATAGTCCTCTACAGAGCCAAACTCCATTTACAGAGGAACATATGCATACACACATAATTACATATGAAATACATATATATCTATATACTGAAAGAAATAAAAATACATGTAAACAAGGAAAAATACAATTTAAATAATAAAAACAAATTAAAATATTAATAGTATAAATTTAAAAGAAAATGAAAAATATGAAAAAAATGAAAATATAAAAATGAAAAATATGAAAAAAAAAGTCTCCAGCATAGGTTCAACTCATAGAGATAAGTCATAGAGATGACACTTCTTAATTATTTAATTAATCCATACATAATGTCGTTTCAAAATATTATTTTGAGTATACGCAAATATACAGCGGTAGGATAACAGAAGTCAAGATCCAAATCTGATGAAACCAGCTGATTGAAATTCTTACAAGCTCTAACTATGAATGACTCCTGGTGAATTGTAATATAAGATCTCGTTATGTTAAATACTAAATTCTTACGCAATGGTCGTTTTGGTATATTGAAATTAATATATTGGAGCAAATTACAATTATCTGTTATTGAGTTTACTGTCTTGTACAAATATGTTTGCTGAATAAGGAAACGTCTACTGTAAAGAGAATGCATATCAAATTTAAGTAAAAGAGAAGAATAAGAAATCTTATTTTTAGTTGCTGATATATGATACAATTTGAAATAAAGATGTTTCAAAAATTTAAATTGGACTCGTTCTATGTTATTGCTTGTAATTTGTGAATAGGATCCCAAAGAGCACAACAGTATTCCAACTTACTTCTAATCATCGCTATAAAAAGGTGTTTTAAAGCTTGGATATTATATAGGTCTCTTGTACTCCTTATTAAAAACCCTAATGCCCTGTATGACTCTGCAATAATTTTATTTATGTGACATTTAAGTGTAAACATATGATCTAGTAATTAGTCATTAACAGAATATACTCTTTTTAACTTTTCACTATTAATCTTATACTCAAAAGATGGACAATTAATTTTATTTGAAAACGTTATAACATTACATTTTTTTATGTTAAAATATAATTTGTTTCTGATACACAATTGCAGACAACTATCAATATCTGTTTGTAGTTCATGTCGATCCTTATTCACTTTTATAGCTTTAAATATTTTCATGTCATTGGCATATAATAAACAATTACTATATTTTACAACATTTGGTAAATCATTAATGAATAAGGAAAATAGCAATGGGCCCAAATTTGAATCTTGTGGTATACCTGAATTAGCTACGTAAATAAAAGATTTTACAAAATTATAATTGACAAAATATGTTCTACCTCGCAAATAAGAGATCATAATATTTATCAAAGAGGTTGAAAATCCCATAGCCAGAAGCTTATTTATTAAAACCGTGTGATTTAATTTATCAAATGCTTTCTGAAAATCCGTATAAATTACATCAACGTAATATCCATCATTTATAGAACTTGCAATAAATTGAGAAAAAGAAGTTAAGTTGGTCAAAGTTGAGCGTCCTGGGTAAAAACCATGCTGAAAAGGTGAAATATAGGATTTGACATGTGAGAAATTTCTATTAAATAAAATTTGTTCGAAAATTTTTGAAGGAACTGAAATTAGGGCAATAGGTCTATAATTTTCAATATTCTTAGAGTTTCCTGTTTTTAATATCGGTGTTATTTTACTCAGCTTCCATTTATCCGGAAATGATTGAGTTTTCAAAATTAAATTGAATATCAAATATAGTGGAACTAATAAAGGTTCAGCACAACCTTTAAATAAATATGTGGGAAGTTCATCTGGGCCACTACTGCTGCTAGATTTTAATTGCTTTATTGATTGCTGAATTTCATTTTTAGAAATATGTGTTATTGCTAAGCTATAGCTTATAACTGTTTCATAATTTTCATTCAAAGTATATGTAGGTGGACTAGGATCATAAACACTTCCAAAATACTTAGCGAACCCATTTGCAATTTCTTGAGGTGAATTTAATGAATCATCCCTGTATTGCATTACGGAAATATTAGATTTTCTTTTTGTTTTACTATTCAATAAATTCCAAATTTTTTAAGGGCCGTGTTTGATTATTTCTTCATAAGATTTAATGTAGTTATTATACGCAGTTTTTATCAATTTTTTCGAATGTCTACGAAATTCATTATATTGTTCGTTATGATAATTTGAAGTTTCTCTGCGTCTCCTATGATACTCTTTTCTTTTTAGAACATTAATTATTTCATTATCGAACCAGGGTGGAAATTTTCTTCTATTTCTATTGTTAAACTTGGGTACGTGTGTTTAAATAATTTTATATACTGTATCATAGAAAATATCTAAAGCGTCATTTATATTCCTAACGTTTCTTAAGTCATTCCATATTTAATTCTTTAAGTCTCTATAGATACCACAAAAATCTGCCTTACGATAATTATAATAAGAAGAGACGTCACATCTCTTTCGGGTATCCTCATAATTACATGGAATATTAAATACCAACGGTGGGTGATGTACATCAACTGATACCAGAGGTGAGGTACATAACTCAACTTTAATTACATCATCACGGCCGCATAAAACCAAATCAAGTGTTCTGTGATTAACATTTAAGACATTATTCACATTCGTTAACCCTAACAATGATATAAAATTATTAATTTATGTAATGAAAATATCATTTGCATTCCAATTTGTTGCAGTACCGATAAGTGATGGTATGTTAAAGTCTCCTATAATTAATAATTTATCATTATATTTGACAAATAAATACTCCATTTTTGAATACAACTCTCGATAAGTGTCAATACTTGTACCAGGAGGTATATAAAGCACAGTAACCATTATCCTAATAGCTCGTATTACAATTCGTGTACAAACAATTTGAATGCCATCGATACTAGTATCAATAGAATAACTATTATATTTGTCTTTAATGGCTAAGATTACACCTTCTCCTCTAGTCCCCAACCTATCCTATCTATAGATTATATATCTGTTATCTAATATTTCATTGTCATAAACATTACTGGTAAGCCAAGTTTCTGTAATAACTATAAAATCATAATTCTCCGCCAAGACTCCCAAATACAAGTCACGTGATTTGTTATTAATACTACGCATATTTTGATAATAAACAGATAAATCATACTCACTAAACATGTCTACTTATGCGAGAGAGCTTGTATATCTGCCATCGAATTCAATGTATATACGCGTCTGTCATTGGCTGATTTTCTAAGCTTAATCTTACAAGCCCAGTCTATCCTCACAAACTCATAATTATTTTCAAGCTTCACCTTCCTTGCTTCCTTGAACAAGTTTTGCCTGTAACTAGTAAGGTTGGGATTGACATAGATAGGGTTATTAACCTTCAATCCAATATCACGACAGGAAAGATTACGTTTTACCTTTCGTTTTTGAAGGAATGCGTCCCTATCTTGTCTCCGGACAAACTTTACAATTATGCCTGGAATGGAGTTACCTGCTGTAGAACTTAATCTATGACAAGTATCTATCATAGAAGTGTCCAACTTACAATCAAGCGCATTACCTACATCTTTTATTATTTGGGTAACATTTTCGTTATTCGCAACTGGAATACCATGCACTTCCAGTGTATTCCTTCAACCATATTGGTCCAATTCTTCAATTCTTGACTCCAGCACATCAAGTTGCTTAACTAAATTAACAGTTTCACTTTTCACTTGTTCTACTTGCTCAACACACTTTTTAAGGTCACTATTGTATTGCTTTAGCATGTTGTTATTTTCTTCTATTTCCTCATGAATAAATTCAATCGATTTTCCGAGTTCCACTTCCACTGTTATATTCTCCTTTTTTATTGTCTTAATTTCCTCCTGTATTGACAATAAAAGTTGATACACCTCTAATAATGTAGGACATGAATTTTTGGGTGATGCAGGAGAATCAACACCACCACTTTTCCTCCGAATATTTACACATGTATCACATCGCCACGGATTATCAGAGTTACGTATTGATTTAACATCCTCCTCTTTCAAATTTGCGCATTTAGAATGAAACAGATTATTACAGGAAGTACATCTCACTTTCATATCTTTGTCCAACCTGGAGACGGATTTTGTACATTTTCCACAGACACTCATTTTTATAAAACTACGATAGTTTCGATTTCTCGATTGTGCTCCAATAATTAACTTAGGGTTTGCAACACTGATTTCGACTGTCGTTTGTTTGTTTACATTTCTCGCGAATTCCAGACACGAGTTAATTGCTTTATTTTAGTTAATTTTGTATAGCTACTGAGTACTTATTATTCTATTTAATATTAGTATTAAGTGGTTGTAATATGCCACATTTCATGCACACACTTTGCTGGAAACCCTTCTTTAAATGAAGAGATTGTGCAGAATTCTACACCTCCAACTTAAGCAAATCCCTACACTGCGTACTTTCTGAACAAATAATAAAGGTATTTTAATATCATAGAAGTTGATCTTTCCCATTAGCAGTGGAATTTTCGGAGACACTGAAACATATATTCCTTTATTGTAAACCGATTTCAAAAAAGATGAGTGCTCTCAATTCAACTCATTCCTTTTCTTTTCTTCCTTCCTTTCTTTTTCCTTTTTTTATTTGTAAGAGTATGTTTTCCTGGTGGTTTCTATAAATGTCTTTAAGGTATAAAGCTAAGCAATGAAACACTTAAAAAGATGCAGTGTTGAAGTCATTAAAGATTTTTGTTAGAGAGAAACCTCAGTATAACATACTTTTTCTCCATTTTCTCCTTTAACTCCATGACCTACGGAACCCAGAGGTTCAATGACGCGCTCACGAAAGTTCTCCACTGACTTAAGTCCTTAGCCAACTGGATCCAGTGTCTATTTTGTATTCCTATTTCTGCGACATCCATCTTAATATTGTCCCCTCATCTGCGCCTAGGACTTCCTAATGGACATTTTCCGATTGTATTTACACCTGAGCCTCCTAGACTTGATTATCCTATCAATGTTTGGTAAATGGTATAAATCATGTAGTTCTTCATTATGAAATTTCCGCCATTCCCCATTCCCGTTTCTCTTGCTTCCAAATATCCGTTTCAACATTTTATTCTCAAATAATTTCAGTCTGCGTTCTTCCCTTAGAGTAAGCGACCATGTTTCGCAAACATACAGCACAACAGGCATGATGATTGTTTTATATATTTTAGGTTTCAAATTTCTCGACAGAATTCGCGACTATAAAAGATTTTGAACAGAATAATAACACGAATTTCCCGCTTTTAGTCGTGATTTAATTTCTTCGTGAATATGATTTTGATCTGTTAATATTGATTCTAGATATTTGAAAGTATCCACTTTGCCGAAAGTATTTTCACGCATCCATAATCTGCAGTATTACTATCACTTCGAATTACCATGTATTTAATTTTCTCTGCATTTAGTTCTGAACGCTTGTCGCTACAAGCATTTAATAAGGACTCTATATTTCTTTCTATTGTTCTCCTATCATCCCCTATTAGATTTATATACCTTAATTTACATCCCATTTTCACCTTTAAAAACATAATTTCCAAAAATGATAAAATGCATATTCCCTTATTTTTAGGTGAAGGTTTGTATACCGAATTTCACGTCTCCAACTTAAACAAATCCTCACTTTCAACACTTTTTCAATAAAGAAAGATAAATTGTAATAATATGGAAATGACCCAGTTTCCGCCTCTCCCACCCCTTAGGAGCTGTATTTTCGAGCACGTTGAAACACGCTTTTCCTTATTTTTAAATAAGAATTTATATATCAAATTTCCCAACTTAAGCGAGTCTTCACATTCGGAATTTTCTGAGTAAAGAAAGAGAACATGAATATTATGAATTAGTCCCAGAAGCTACAGTCCTATTAGCGACAGGAACTGTTATCTGTCCTATGAGCGACCGATTCATTTATTGAGATGATGGAAGATAATATGATTCCCTCTCGTAAAATATGTTTGCCTCTGGCGCATGGACGCCCGAAAGGGAGGGCAGGGTGGGGCTCGGGCCCCCCTCTGGGATACGAAAATGTATATGTAATATAGCATACCACGTATATTAAATACCAGAAATACCAGAGGTAATACAGCAACCATGAAGATGGGCCCCTCCCCAAAAAAATTTCTTCGGGCGCCCCTGCTCTGGCTTATTAGCGCCCCAACAACCTTGGTATGATATATGTACGTGCCAGTGATACTGTTCGTCAATATTTTTTCTCTACGGTGAGTACAAATAAAACTTATTTTAATTTTGAATTAGATTTGACATAAAACATATCAAATAACTTAACGAGACAACAGGGATATTTCCATGAAAAGCATATTCCTATGTAATTATTGAAAATCCAGTTGTAATATCCCCTTTCTTCAAAAGCTCTGTTTTCTGTAATTTGATTCAAATCTAATTACTCACTAAGCACAGTAATATATTTTATTTTGAAAAACTTAAACGTGTAACAGTTTCGCCAATTATCTACTTTTTAGACTTCCTAAGACACTGTGAATAAATTGAAAAAAATGCCAGTGATAAAAGACAGCTTTTGAGATCCCTTACATCTGATTGGCTATTCTCAACCAATCCCACCAATTACAATGCAGTTCACTCTAAACAATCCAAAAGGTAAACAAACTCTTTAAACTACCTTCCCCCCTATTGTAAGCTACTAAAACGTAAACTAATTGCTTAATTTGCCTTCCTTCCTTGTTTTGACATACATAAGAGCTTGTCGTATAGCAATCTGAAATAATCCCTTATAACCAAACGAACTGTTAAGTCCTGCGAGAGATTTGTAACTTGTGTAATAATTTCTTCGAATACACAGTGTTTTTAGATTTCTTTGATATTCTCAAGTGGTGAACACCCTCTTTCCATGGGCGCCCGATGGGAAGGCAGGGGTCACCCCCCTGGCTCACAAAAATGTATGCATAATATAGCAAACCACGTATATTAAATACCAGGTATACCAGACGTGATACAGCAACCATGGAGATGCACCTCCCTAGATAATTTTCTTCGGGCGCCCCTACCTCTTTCTGATTTCTTTCTTATGCCACGAACATATTCAATCTACTTATGCTCCGTATCATTTTAACATGAAATTTTTAATTATATTAGAATCACAGACAAAGGCGGAGCTACTCTAAGTATTTAGTTAGTTTTCCCCTTAATATAATCAATATATTCATAGAAATTAATTCAATAATATTAGAAAAAACGTATAAAATATTGTTAATGTAATGAGAGCATTCTCACGTATTAAATTCAGGTAGAGCAAAATTTTTCATAGTACATTTTGTTAGGTTCTAAATCACATTAGCATAAAACAAGTGAAAGAAGAGAAAACCTTCTTTCATTATCTTAGTATGAACGAATCGGTGACTCATAGAGCAGTTAACAGATCGAATCGGTCGCTCATAGGACAGTTAACAGTTCCTGTCGCTAATAGAACTGTCACAAGTGGGACGACACCGAATATTATAGAAGTGTTCGCACCCCTATTCCTTTAAAAGTTGAATTTTTGATAACGTTGAAACACAGATTCCATTACTTTTAGTAGGGAAACTTAATTCTTGGCCCCAAAAAGCTTTCTTTTATCCCCATAGGATACGTATTTTTTTAAAATCGTTTTGTATATCTTGCCACCGTGACAAAATGAGTGTTCTGTCCAAATTTTACCTTGAGGGAAGAACATAGACTGAAAGTATTTGAGAACAAGATCCTGAGACGAATATTCGGATCCAAGACGAACGGGAATGGGAAATGGCGGAAACTTCATAACGAGGAACTACATAATTTATATGGTCTACCCAACATAAGTGTTACTAATGATATGATAGATGTATGTCATAGGTTGAAGAAATCTCCCAGCCAACCACAACCAGGTATTATTGTTAGATTTGTTAGGAGATTAGATAAGGATAAATTTATTGCAAAAAGAAAAGTGAAAAGAAATCTCAGTTGTAAAGATCTGGGTCTGTCAGTGGGTGGGACTATTTATGTCAACCAGAGTTTAACATTGCACCGTAGAATAATCTTTAGTGAGGCCAGGAAAGTTAAGAGAGAAAAACTTTGCTTTCCTCTGGGTTGACTATGCGAGTAATATCAAATTAAGGAAAAAGGCTGATGACTCCTTTGTATATACCCTCACTACTATTGATGAAGTCAGAAGTTTAACGTAAAATATGAACAGCAATGATCAGACGTTATTTTTAAATTATCAAAATGTTAGGGGTATTCGAACCAAATTACATAAACTATACACGGGTATTGCAGCCACTAATTTCGACATAATAATTTTGACCGAAACTTGGTTGTGTGACGGTATATATAATAATGAATTTATTGATGAAAGGTATAATGTATTTAGATATGATAGAATTCACAAAGATGGAGGAGGTGCACTTATAGCAATTTTAAAGAACTATAGTGTTACTGAAATTCCAATTGTTATAAATTATGTTGAAGCATCATGTATAAAAGTTAAAATAGCAACTAAATATATTTATGTCATTGTTGTATACTTTCCACCGAATACTAAAGTGGAAAAATATCTTGAATTCTTTGAAAAAATTGAACAAATAGTTGATATACAATTTCATAATATTGTTATAGTTGGTGATTTTAATATTCCTTCAATTATAGACTGCTCGTTTGATTTGTTAGATGGTGACGTTATCTGTAAGTCCTTGGCAAACTTTATCTCATTTCATAATTTAAGATCAATGAACTCAGTAAAGAATGCGTATGGTAAAACTCTTGACTTAGTTCTCTCTAGTGTTGAGTTGGAAGTTAACATATCTAGAAATATGTATCCCTTATTAGAAGAAGATAAACATCATCCCTCATTACACTGTCAACTGTACCATAATAACACTATTTCGCGTATCAAACATACTACTAGTATTGCATATAATTTTAGTAAAGCTAATTTCCTTAATTTATATAGTTCTTTAAGGCAACAAAACTGGTCAGAGTTACTTGCTATAAAAGATGTTAATCTAGCAGTGAATTACTTTTATAATATTTTAAATGTTATTATCGATAGTAATGTGCCCAAGAAGAAAATATTCAAAAGGCACCGTCACCCCTGCTGGTTTACGCAGGAAATTGTTAGTATACTTAAAGAAAAAAATTACTATAGAAAACATATGCATGTTTCAGTTTATAATTTGAACAAATTTAAGGAGCTACGAAAACAAGCTAAAACTCTTATTAATAGGGCTTACGAACTTTATATAAGGAAATCAGAAAATGACTTAAGGAGTAACCCTAAATGCTTTTGGAATTACCTTAAGAGCAAAAAGAGTAATAATTTAGAAGTCAGTCATATGGTATATAACAATCAAATACTTACTTCTGATTCTGCCATTGCCAATAATTTTGCTCAATATTTCAAAAGCGTTTACTCTTCATGTCGTCCAAATTATAATGGGTATTATTCTCCCATCCTAAATGTTAATAACTGTCTTGTGATCAATTCTATTACTGAACAAGATTATGTGAATGCCATTAAAAAGTTAAAATCGTCTAAATCCTCTAGTCCTGATTTAATTCCTTCGTAAATTGTTAAGGGATGTGGGGAAGTTCTGAAGATACCTCTATGTCACATCTATAATCTCATATTAAAAACTTCTCTCTATCCTGATGTTTGGAAAATTAGCAAAGTCCGTCCTATATTAAAGAAGGGAAATCCTACAGCAATAGAAAATTATAGACCAATATCATTAATTTCTACAATAGCTAAAGTTTTTGAACACATCCTTTATAATAAAATTTTTAATCATTTTAAACCATATATATCAATTTATCAACATGGTTTTTATCCCAGGAGATCAACAGTTACAAATCTTGTTACTTTCGTTCAGTATTTATCACATTCCCTCAATAATAATCATTCAGTTGATACAATTTATACAGATTTTTCAAAAGCTTTCGACAAATTGGATCACGATATATTAATTATGAAGTTGTCTAGTTTTGGATTTTCAGAACAATTGCTTCTATTGATTTCATCTTACCTAAAAAACAGAAAACAATATGTGGTGTTCAATAATCAAAGATCTACTTTATTTGATGTTTACTGAGGTGTGCCACAAGGATCTAACTTAGGACCATTATTTTTTCTATTATTTATCAATGATTTGCCGTCTGTTCTCAAAAATTCAAATTGCTTATTGTACGCAGATAATATGAAACTGTATAGACAAATAAGAGAACCTAATGATGTTTGGAAGCTTCAAGATGATTTAAATAACTGTTATAACTGGAGTCTTAAAAATAAACTGCAGTTCAATATCAATAAATGTACTGCAATAACCTTTTCAAGAAAAAATGATCCCACTTATTTTGATTATAAGATTAATAACTTAAATATCAAAAGATGCCAAGAGGTAAATGATTTGGGAATTATTATCAATAATAGGATGTCTTTTAATGTACATATTGAGAAAGTATGTAATGAGGCTTTTAAGCTTTTGGGGTTTGTAATGAGGAACACCAGAGACTTCCACAATGAGGATGCTTTAATAACTATATTTAATACCCTTGTTAGAAGTAGACTTGATTACGCTTCTATAGTCTGGGCTCCTTATTACAAAAACTATATTAACAAGGTTGAACGTATCCAAAATAAATTTTTGAGATATCTGTATTATAAGGTTTTTAATATTAATTCTTATGAAGCAAAGGTATCGTACAAATCTCTTCTGAGTATTTTTGGTTGTAGCTCATTGGCAACTAGACATGAGCCCTCGCAGCTAATTTTCCTCTACAAATTAGTGAACGGAATTGTCGACAGTTCAGAGTGCCTAAAGCTATTGAATTTTAATATAAAATCTAAAAAATTAAGAAATCGATTACCTTTTATCTGCAACAGGTCTCAAACTATGGCACATTTAAACTCACCTATTACGAGAATTTGTCGATTATACAACAAGCTGATACAGGAGAATGTCGACTTAGATTTTGCTATGCCTTATTCAGTCTACGTAAAAACTCTTAAATATAATTTTTGATTAAGAGAGATTTTCAAATCGAACCTGACATTGATTATGGTATTTTGAAATTAAAAGAGTATTTCTATTAAATGAAAACATTTCTGCTTCTCGACAGAAATCTTATTTCAACATTTATATTTTGGATATTTATATTTTTGTTATGTTCTGTTTGTATTTCATTCATTTTTTGTCACGAAGGGCTGATTTCATAGTCTTTACTAGGTTCTATTTGTATATTTGCATTTCTTATTGAAGGAATTAATACAAATATATCTCTTACTTGTGTTTTCTCATGTTCGTGATGTTAATTGCATGTTTATTTTATTTTTTCTTTTTGTTGTGTGTTTCAATATTTATAAAGCTTGTAAGCCTATTGTAAATGGGAATATTCTTTTCCTGTAATAGGTGTCCAATAAATAAATAAATAAATAAATTGTTAGGGTCGTTAAGTCTAGGAGGCTTAGGTGGGCGGGTCATGTAGCTAGGATGGAAGAAAGTAGAAACGCTTTCAAAGTCTTGACTGGAAGACCAATCGGAAAACGATCATTAGGAAGACCTAGGCGCAGATGGGAGGACAATATTAAGATGGATCTCGCAGAGATTGGAATACAAAGTAGAAACTGGATCCAGTTAGCTAAGGATAGAAGTCAGTGGAGAGCTTTTGTGAACGAGGCATTGAACCTCCGGGTTTCATAGGCCATAGAGTTATCTATAGTAGTATGGCCTGGGCGATGATTAAGTCACCTTTAAGATTTTAAATAATAGTATAGGTCTATGTTCTGATCGACTTTATCTCATTTTCTTTTCTTTCTTCTTGATAGTTATTGCCCATAGTGCAAATTAGGTTCGCAGGATATTTCTGCAATATTGTTAAATAAACTGGAGGAAAAACATTTAATAACACTCTTTAGGAATTGATGGATACGCATCTGGGTCACATTTGCTATACAAGAAGGTAGTTGTAGTTACCCAATATGATACCCTTGGAACGGCCTGAATATGTTATAAAAGGAATTAAAATCGTACGTTCTCGCCTAAATAGATAGTGTAATCATGTCAAGTTGTCACACATGACATACTAGAAGTTGTGTAACATGTGGAATATATGCCCAGAGTATACTATACTTCGCTAAAGATCTTGGCCTAGTTAGTCGATAGTCGTTATCGAAGTCCAAATGGCGATCAAGTTCCATCCTACCACGATGAACACGCACTCCATAAGGCTTAGATCCCGAAACGTAGCAAGCCAAGGAGACTAAAGCTAATTGGGTGGACCTAGAAATGTGGGGACTCGCGTAATCTTGCTGGAATATGGGATTAAGTAAAGATTCAATATAAGATCAAAAACCAAGATTGACGACGTAAAAAAAAAGAAAAAAGAAAAAAAAACATAGCACACTAGCAATATTTCACTGAATGAAGACCAGAGGCGAGCAGAGTATGTAGCTTATTTTTCCAATACCACAGTGCCACTTCTGGGTCTAGGATTTGGAGTGGGAACACGCTGGATTTGCGTTCACTTGTACGTCACTTGCACAAATACGTGGTTGTCAGTGTGTCTGAGGCAGAAACTAACCTCATCGTTAAACATAACCGCTTTTCATTTGTTTCGCCACTTAAGTATTTTCCGACACCTAGAAAGATGCTCTTTGCGATTAGTAGGTGTTAAGAGTATAATCGTACGAGAGGAAACTGAAACTGACTTCTTTCCAAAAATCGATTGCTTCATTTTTTTTAAAAAATTCACATCAGTGACCTTAATAGTACTGCCGATTGCTGTCTTATTAGGCTGGCTCGAATGATCCTTCTGTCCAAGTACTGCAATGCGTCATGTGGATACTGAGGTGAATATCTGCTGTGGAAACTCTCTCATTGTGTACATAACTGATGAACTACTGATAATTCATGTCCCAAAAATTAATATTTTTACATGTTCTGAAGTCATACTAGCCTCGGACACGTTTGGCAAAGGGTGATTCAATCCTCAAATCTAAGAACTCTGAAAGATAAAATTAATTCCTATATGTTGGAACCAACTTCGATCCTCTAGAACATTTTTGAAAAAAAAATAGAAAAAAAAAAAGAAAAAGACACCCGTACTTAGAAATGGAAGGGCTCCAAGTAGGGGAGGAAGCTTTTTTCATTTTTGAAGAAAAATTAAAAACGAAATGTTTCTTGCCGAATTTTTGCTCGGAAATGTTTGGTCTTTTAATTTTTTTTAATTTCAGAGTATAAATTCCATTACGGGGGTTTTACCTTTGCTCTTATTATAATAAAAATAAACGTTTAATTACTGTATTCTGAAGTAGAAAATCCCGAAAAAATCAAGAATAAGAGAAAATCGGTCATTTGATAGGGAAGGAAAGTGCAAATCGATAGGCGCAATGGGTTATCTATAGTTCTAGCGAATTTTTGTTTATGAAGTTATAAGATTAACATTCAAAGGTAAAAATGTTTTAATAAGAAGTTCAATAGTGTTAGCAATAACTGATCTGAATGTGTTGTAGATTTCGCGGATCAAAATTATCGTTTGAAAGAACTAATAATCATATCACTGGTGAAAAAGTGCTCAATCTGGGATAAATTTCTAATCGAGCTATTAATGCTAATTTGAATATCTAAAATCCAATGAAACTATTTCCAAACTAGCTCCAGGGAATATTTATTTTTTATACTTTCAAATCTTTCTAACCAAGGCTACGGAAAAGTACTCGAACATTTCTGCCAATGTCCTGCTGGATCTCGTACCATCAACTACTGTGCTTATGTTTCAACTGCAATATTGTATCGAGGATATGAAGGCCATCAACATTTTGCCAAGTCACGATTACAATTCTTTGCTCATTATTTTGATTAACCTGATTTGACAAGAAACGGAGGATGACATTAAGGTCCATAATCACCTATATTCATCAGTAAATCATTTGTACCTATTCATCTGTCGATAAAGCACACTTGTACTGTATAAAGTAACAGTATCTTCCCTTGAGTGAAACAAAAGATGGAAAGCTTGCCTCAAACCTCCGGAAGGGACGCCCAGGGTAATTCGGTGAAGGTGCATATAGTCTTCATCATTATCATTATTATTGATTTTACTCACACAACTTGAGTTTTGACAATGTACCATCTATATATTTACCATACGTGCTATACATTTTTTTAGGCTCTTCATTATAACTTTGTAATAAGCTTTCACGTAGGTATTTCCCTATTATTGTTTCTGAGATATGTGGATGAATTCATTTTCTTCATTTATTTTCCATTGACTTTAATGTTCATGTTTCGTAATTTTTGACTATGTTCCATCCATTTTAGGACCATTTCTTTTTCGAATATAGAATCTACATAGTCTCTTCTACATTTAAGCTGAATTTCAGCCATTTCCCTCTTTTGGTTTTTGAGATAAGTGGACGAATTTTTCATTGACATTAATGCTAATGTTTCGTGACTTTTGACAATGTTCCATGAATTTCTGGACAATTTGTTTTTGCAATTTAGAATCTACATAGTCTCTACTATATTTCAGATGAATTTCAGCCATCTCCCCCAAAGTCTATTCGCATCATTGCAACCGGATAGTTCCTTTTGGATCTTTGAAGTATCCTTTATGAATGGTAAAAGTGATCACGCTTAGATACACTTCTAATAGCACTTTTTAGATTAATTTCAGGACGCTAAATTTAATGATATTATGTGAAACATAACGTTAATAGAGTTCCTAGACAAGTGATCTGAAATTTGGGATATAAATAAAATATAAAATTTCCACCTTGAACAGGTAATTTTTCTCGTGACTTCATCAAATTAGTATGTGGGCACATTTTTCTTATGGTAAGATCATTAATTCTTCATGAATAAACTCAAACTACATTGTAACTATACGTAACATTTATTGAGAGTGCTAAAATTCGAGTAGAGAACGTTTAAAACGCTATTTCTACAAATGTCTTATATCAAAAATTTTGAACACCATATAACAGTAAAGAAAGAAAGAATTTTGTAAATAATGATGTTAAATTAACATGATACCCAAAATAACCGTTCATGGCTTTGAATTTGTAAACTGAACTCTTTGAAGCACAGGATAAAATATCTCCAGATTGGGGAACAAATTGTAAGCAAGATTTTATACCAAAACAAAAATGGTTTTGTTGGAGTGGTTTGTGAAAAGCCTTCGGGTCTCATCCTAAAAGAAGGAAAATTCCCAACCTACACCTCCTCGCGGGAGAAAGCGGGGAGCGGGTGGAGGTCAGAGCACTTTCTTGCCCTTAGGAGGGAAAACTGTCCTAAAAGGCGGATGAACCACAAAGTGGTCAGCGGCATGGAGATGTGGAAAGGAAATGGGAACACTTCCACATTGTATTTTTCCCAGGAGGGACGAAGAAGGAGAATAAATAAATACGATAATTCTTCCTGAGGTAAAAAAAGATCCGGAGGTAAAATAGTCCCCCGTTCGGATCTCCGGATGGGGACTACTCCGGGAAGAATCATTAGAGGAGAAAAAAAATAATAACTTTCATTTCAGCACAGGAACCCGAGAGGTACGGACTTTACGACATATGGATAAACTTGAAAATTTAAAATTGGAAATGGACAAATGTAAAGTGAACATAATGAACTTAAGTGAAGTGAGATGGTCAGGAAAAGGTGAGACAATATCGGGAAATTACTCAATATTCTATTCGGGTAGCGTTAAGGCCGAGAATGATGTCGCGATAGCAATGGAGAACAAAGTAGCAAGAAGTGTAACCAAAGTGGAACGCTGCAGTGACCGCTTGATGTTTGTAAAACTAAGTGCAAAACTAGTGGATATTGTAGTAATACAGTACTGGTGTATATGCCAACAAGCAACCATGATGGCAATGAAGTAGCAGTACTGTATGATAAGATTAGCGACATATTGGACCAGGAGGGAAGACCGTAGTAATTGGAGACTTTAACAGCGTAGTAGGAGAAGGAGCCGCGAACAAGACCGTGGAACCATTTGGACTAAGTAGAAGAAACGGACGGGGCCAAATGCTTATCGACTTCAGTAGGCAACATGATCTGGTAGTGACGAACACGTGGTTTAAGAAAAGACAAACCAAGCTGTACAGATGGAAATGTCCAGAAGATAAGAAACGCTAACAAATCGATTACATTCTTGTGAAGCAGCGTTTCAGTAATAGTGTACGAGACCTGAAGACACTACCGAGAGCAGATATCGATTCGGATCACAACCTCCAAGTGGCGGAAGTGCAAACCTGGTTAAAGACAATCAAGAAAAATGAGAGGAGAAATCAAAAATGGAACTTATAACGACTAAGAAGTTTGGACAGTGATGCGAAAGAAGAGACTGAAGAAAAACTCTGTGTGATTGGCGATATGGTAGACAATGTAGAAAATAGTTGGGGAAAAGTTAAACAGATTCTACTTGACACACTTCACAATAACATTGGCAAGATGGAAAAAGGACCGAGAAAACCGTGGGTAACTGAAGCGATGCTTAAAAAGATGGAAGAACGCAGAAGGGCGAAAAGCACGGACATCAAAGGATATAGAAGGCTGAATAATGAATTGAGAAGAGAGATGGACAAAGCCAAAGAAAAGTACATGGAACACGTATGTGAAGAAATAATGGAACTTCAACGGCGCTACAGATATGATCCGTTGTATCAAAAACCACAAGAATTAGGAGGAAAAGCTAACAAATGCATACGCACATTTGAAATAGAAGATCAACAAGGCTATGTAGTCACTGACCATCAAAGAATTCTTAGAGTTTGGGAAGAGTACATAAAATATCTGTATAACCAGAAGAACCGCCCCAAAGATATTGCGATCGAAGCAGAGTAAGAAGCGAATGATGAAGAAAAAAGACCCAGTATATTGAAAAGTGAAGTAGTAGAAGTAGTACAAGCCATCAAGGACATGCGATGGAGGAAGGCCACTGAAGATGATGACATACCAGCAAATTTGCTCAAGGGCTTAGGAGGCAATGCAGTGAAAGTACTGACTTCACTTATTAACAAGATCTACCTGAGTGGAGAATGGCCAAAGGATTTTCTTGATGTTACAACGATAGCATTGCCCAAGAAAAAGGAAGCAAAGAAGTGCAGCGATAACAGAACCATTAGCCTTATTTCCCACAGTGGAAAGATAGTTGCGCGCATACTGAACAGACGGCTGGAAAACAAAATACAAGAGATGTTGGACGAAAATCAGTTCGGATTCCGGAAAAGAAAAGGCATTAGAGATGCCATTGGGTTGATGAGAATTATCTCAGAACGCGTTCTGGACGTAAAGGAAGAGTTGTGTTTCTGCTTCATAGACTGGCGAAAAGCTTTCGACAGGGTCAATTGTACGAAACTTTTACAAATACTTAAAGAAATTTGGGTCAACTGATGAGACCGACGGCTCATTCACAACTTGTACATAGGACGAGTCAAGATGCGCTTGAATGGAGAACAAACCAATTATGTGGAGATTGGAAAAGGAGTCAGACAAGGATGTAGTATGTCACCCCAATTATTCACTTACAGTAAATTGTTAATGAAGGAAGCATTGATGGGAATTCGAGATTTCAAGATTGGAGGTTAGATCATTAACAAGATCAGATATGCAGATGATACGGTTATCATAGCTAGAACCGAAGAAGGACTACAGGAGATGATTGACAAAATAGCCGACACTGGGAAACTATATGGAATGGAAATGAACATCTAAAACTCGAAAGTCATGAGACTATCACGTGGAAATTCCCCTTACAGGTCAGAGTAAAACAAAGAATACTTGAAGAGGTCGAGCATTTCAAATATCTCGGATGCATTTTGAGAATTGCCATAGCCAAAGAAGCATTCAACAAGAAAAGTCCACTCTTAACTAGCAGTCTTAATATTGAACTATGGAAGAAATTGGTCAAGTGCTATACGTGGAGCATTGGACTTTAAGGTTAAGATACTTGGACATTACGGAAGTTAGGAAATAAATATTTAGAGAGCTTCGAAATGTGATGTTGGAGGAAGATGGAAAAGATAAAATGGACAGAAAAAGTAACAAACGAAGACGTTTTAAAACGGATAGGAGAGAAGAGGACGCTTCTAGCCACAATCCTTCGTAGAAAAGCCAATTGGATTGGACATTTCTCGCGAAGAAATTGTCTTCTTCATACCGCCATAGAAGGAAAGATAGAAGGAAAGCGATGGATGGAATAAGAGGAATACAAGTGATAGATGATTTCAAAAATAGAAGAAAATATGGGGAGTTAAAAGAGGAAGCTGAAAATCGAGAAACATGTAAGAAACATCTCCAGGTCTAAAACTGAAAATTAAGAAGAAAAGAAATAAGAAAAAAAGAAGAAACAACCTCACTAGTCCCAGGACCTGCCAAAAGGCAGAATACTTAATAATAATAATAATAATAATAATAATAATAATAATAATAATAATAATAATAATAATAATAATAATAATAATAATAATAATAATCTAGGCAAGCAATAAAACACATACATTAAGATGTAAATTCCAGGCACTTGATAAAATGTTAAAGCAACGAAAGTGACACTTGTAATATGTGAGTTGTAGAACTTATATTTTCAGGTAACAACCACAATGCCAGTTTGAAAACAAATCAAGTCCATCAGCCCTGGACTTACAAGGACTTACAAGTACAAGATGTTATAAACAAACTTTCTTAATTGTAGAATCCACAGTAGGGAGACAAAACATGGTACCTGTTTAGAAAGTTATAAAAAGTCAGAAAAGAGAAACTCTTGGATTTTATGAAAAAAAAAACTCTGTTCAAGAAAAGCAGGTCTTTTTCTCTCTACTCCCACCATCTCCTAAGATGTCCTAAGATGAATACATTCGAATTTAACAGAGAGCTCCCTCGTGGCTAAGCATACTCGCCTTTGGCGTGGGAGACCCGGGTTCGATTCCCGGCTGGAGCTCATGTGGTTCGGATTCCACGTCAATCAGTAGGTCCACGTCTCATATAGCCTCACTGCTGAAAGGGACGCTAAACTAAAATCAACTCAACAACTCGAATTTAACAGAGGAACAAATCAATAACAAACTACAAAATATATTCGTTCTCAAGGACAGGATTTTTTTTTAAGTTTTACGTTCCACGGTCATTCCGACTAGGCTAAAGGAGACGGTGATGATGAGAAACGAATGAAATGGTGGAACGTAAAATGGTGGAGTGAAAAATTGGCTATCTTGTGTTCACTGTGGAAGTAGTTCAAATAATCCCCAGAAGAACGCGCGTGCCTATATGTCTCATCAGTTCTGAAGAAACATCTGGGCTGTTTATTCAATATGTTCGTTTTGACACTTAGCACGGATTTTATATTCAGTCTACAAATATACAGGGTGAACTACAAGACAAAAGATACGCTACAGGGTATGGAAATGTAACCTACAAGTAAGCCTGAGAGATACATTGATATAGTACTGGAAAGAGTGGAAACAGTCATTAGTGTGCTGTAGGTGTAGTTAGGGGAAACGGGTGGAATGATGACAATGTGCAGTACGGACAACATTTAATTAAAGGAATTTTGGGAATGATATAGCCTCTCGGAAGAGGGCGCACCATTAGAAGAGGTAGGTTTGCCTGTGGGACGAAAAGAGAAAAGTAAGGATTTCTCGTCTCGTCTCTTTATGTAAATTCATGTACAAAAATCTATGCCCTGATTTATCTTCTTAGTTAATCTAGAAGTTAATTTGAATCCTTCCGCGTCACGAGAAATCCACGAAGGATTTGATATAACATTTAAACTATATTTATTATTGAAGTATATTGTGTAACGATTTCTGTATCTTTAAACATAGATAAATGCTCTTTGTGTTCGTACAATCAATTTATCAATTTATAGTTTTTATACTACTATTTCTAGTATTACCCACGAGACTCTAGAAATTTCTCGTCCCCAAAAATGAGACGAAAATCCTCATGTTTCTCGTCTCGTCTCGAATTTAAATATGTACTCCTCATTAGAAATGTTCAAAATGAGCACAATTTATATACGTGAGGATGGGCATGAAAGTGCACAGCCACCCATGAGAATCCTCGTGTCTACACCGATACTCTCTACAGCACAAAGTGCGTATTGTTACATGCTAGATGCACTGACACGTTTTTTGCATATCTTATTGCTATTGTGTTTCAGTACTATGGCTGTCCTGCCATCTAATAAGCATATTCTCCTACGCCCTGTATATCTCTGAAGGGGTGAAGTTATACTACAACACTTGTGACGAGTGCCGTTCAACATAAAGGCAAGCCTTATGCAAATGTACGTAAAAGCGAACTCAAACCAACGCAAAGAAATCTAAATTTGTTGTACTAGCATTAAGAGGCCTCATCCCGGCAAAATTAAAATACCGATAATTTTACAGTAATTATGTGATATCTTCCAATAGATAAAAGATAATCGAAATGTGAAACAAGAGCGCCCTAGACAATATTATTTTACGTGAGGTATCGTTATCACAAGTCACCTAGTGGTTTTCCGTTTTCAGCCGTTTAGAAACGCGAAAATAAATGGCGATTTTCAAAATGGCTCGAAACCGAAAGCAGATAAGTGAGTCGTGATAACGGTATTTCATGTAAAATGATATTGTCTAGGGCGCTCTTGTTCCACATTTCGATTATCTTTTATCTATTGAAAGATATCACATAATTACTGTAAAATTAGAATTCTCCGGGATGAGGCCTGTTTAACCCTATTACATGTCAAACAATCCTTTTCAATATTCATTGATAACGTTCCCTTCCAATGATTTTACAGATTATCTATTCCTTCAACGTGAGTTAGTAATGACTATAACCCAGGATAATACTACGAACACATTTCGGATTACATGTTCAGTTCTATTTCCAATTTCTTTTTTCCAGCCGATATCTAACACAGATTCATGTTGACGAGGAGTACGTTAATTAATTTTGTATTTTCAAACTCCCGCTCACTTCTAAAATATTGAACTGTTTTCCCACTTGTAGAAGAACGCATCAATGCATTTTGCACTGGATGAAACGTACTGAATATCTACAATGCTGCATCATATCCCGTAATCCACCTTAACCTAAGATGTGACTACCGCAATGTTTGATAGCAAACGGGGAAATAGAGATTGCGGTGACAAATAAATTTTTACAGTGCATCTAAATCTGCCTAAATACAATATCATCCATATCTATTTCCACAATCATGTTATCACTTTGGTATTATAAACCACCAGACATTTTAACATACACAGCCGAAGAAATAGGAAAATATAACTTTCTTCTGCCTATATTAATGTATTAACAAAGGGAAAAAGTGGACTATTGTAGACCAGTGTCCAATACCACACCCGATGATATGTATACCCACCAACTGCACCGGATAGAGCCCCAATCGTGGTTCGCAGTCCATGTTAATAGGTCCCTTCATTCTAACCTCGCTACTGCATAAGGACCCAAAAATAAGTAAATAAATAACTGGAACACATGGTATGATCAAGAAGCATGTGTCGCCTCATTTTTACATGAGCTTTCGTACACGGTAGACTGTTTCCTGTCCGTGATGGATTCATAAGATTCGGTGTTCAATCACCTCAGATAATGAAAGAAACTTTTGACTTTAAGTGAACAAACAAATCTTGTTTTATGGTATGTTAGTTAATTCAGTACGGTTTGAAAACAAAGTTGTAATATTCATTCGTGTGCTCCTCCAGAACTTCGAAAATTGTAAAAAGAGTGGTGACTGTTCAAGGTCAAGGTTATTCATATTTAAAGTAAATTTTCAAGCATCAAGTGAATGTAGACATAGATCTTTCGTATGTTAAGCAAAAAGAAGGGCTGTCGTCAGTTTGGTCCTTTAGCGCGAAACAAAATAGTGCTTTATATTATAATAGAAGACCGATAGTCAATTTAGGAAAACTGAAGGGTGCAGTGGGAGAGGAACTGAACTCTTGTTCCCTTACTTAGCAGTAAATTGATCCTTTATTAACCTAACGAGATACAAAGATGCGCAGTTTTATTCCACGAACCTCAACAAACCAGCTTTGTGCGGAAAAGCAATATTTGAATTGTTGCGAAATTGAGATATGTACAAACTAGGGATGGGCAAAACCGGTTTTTATAAAAACCGGAAACCGGTTTCGGTTTCCTTTAAAACCGACCTGTTTAGTTTTCACCGAAACTGTTTTCGGTTAAAACTTTTGGAAAACACCTAAAACTATTTCTGTGAAAACGGATTTGGTTTCCGGAGAACAACGAAACACTATTCTGGTCAGAAATAGAACATTAAAAAAAAACGGAACCGGTTTTGAAGAAAACCGAAACCGAATCCGGTGAAAAACCGATAACCGGTTTCAGTGAAAATCTAAATCTAAAAAACCGAAAAACCGTTTTTTGTGCCCACCACTAGTACAAACCCCATATCATTACTAATGTTACAATGAATCCTCAAATCATCGCACTATTTTCATTGTAAATTCTTTGAATTATTCCTTTTTAAATTCCCTCTTCTACTATATTAAAATACAGTTTAGATTGAATACAAGAATCCTCTATTAATAACATTAAAAACTGACCTTTCTACCAATACAAGAAAAAATTTCACAAATCTTCCACAAACGTTGTCATATCGTCATCAATTAAACAATTTATCAAGCAACCCGACATCATCCACTAGTACAAATTTATTAAGTACTGTGGGTTGTACTTATCGACTTTTTAAAATCATAACATACTACTTTCATTACTCCATTCGCTCTCCAAATATTTTTCGTTAATTACATATTCGCAAAAGTATCTGTCTGAATTTTTATTCTTTAATATTTACAGTTAATTTCTTTAAATTATTGTAAACTTGTATAGAAGCAATTGCTTCTTGCAATTAAAGTCTTGAACTCCAATTCAATAATAATTTTCTATAGCAGTCTATTATTGAATGATACTTATAGGTATTCTAAAAAAACATTTTCCGTAAAATTTATAAGATAATACATTTATTATTAACAGTAACTGGACCTGTTTAAATGTAAATTTTTGTAAAAAGACTTACCAGTAAAATTAGTGGTAATAATAATACTAAGAGAGAAAATTTTGACGAATCCTGTTTATTTTCTACAGTGTAAAGTTTTTGTCGTTTCCTTTAAGGGTGTTGAATAGTGTTCTACTTTCTTTAGTTCACTGATTGATATGGAAAGGTATTTTTCTGCTTTTTACAAATGAAATGGAATTTTGATTATTTGATTGGTCTTCAAATCCTGTCTTTTTTAAAAGTATATAAATATCTTTTACCTATATTTTGTGATAATTTAAATTTTGCATCTCAATATATTTCTGTAGAAAGGCATAAATATTAACATTCAAATCTTAATATGATTAGAGCTTTGTCCTATTTTGAAATAATTAAATTTAAATAATGCAGTTGTAATGTTTAATTTAATCGTCACAAAAATCTGCAAATTGTCTGCACCCTAGCGCCATGTATTTTGATCAAGCAGGCAACGTACGTAGCGAAGAGACAAGTGTTAAGAGTCTTCATCCCGGCGAAATTAAAATACCGCTAATTTTACAGTAATTATGTTATATCTTCAAATAGATAAAAGATAATTGAAATATGGAACAAGAGCGCTCTAGACAATATTATTTTGCGTGAGGTACCGTTATCACAAGTCACCTAGTGGCTTTCCGTTTTCAGCTGTTTAGAAACGCGAAAAATAAATGCCGATTTTCAAAATGGCTCGAAATCGAAAGCAGATAAGTGATTCCTGATAACGGTTTCTCATGTAAAATAATATTGTCTAGGGCGCTCTTGTTCCACATTTCGATTATCTTTTATCTATTTGAAGATATCACATAATTACTGTAAAATTAGCGGTATTTTAATTTCGCCGGGATGAAGACTCTTAACTTAAACTTGAAAATAAATCTCTGAACAAAGCAACGTTTATTTTAAAATAATAACCGTGTGACAGTTTCACCAATTAAATGAACATATTGGCTTCACCAGATATTCTAAAAACAAGAGAGAGTTACATCTAAATATAACAGGATCCCGGGAAATGGTTCTGAACGCTGATTGGCTGATCAAACCAGATTCAGCCAAATCATAACAAAAGTTGACAAAAGTGAAACTAAACTCTACAAACCCATTTCCCTTCCTGGTCCGGTAGAAAATTAAGCTGCAAATTAAGTCCTTCCAATAACTTACACTATTAGTTTCACTTTTGACAACTTTTGTTATGATTGACTGAATTTGTTTTGATCAGCCAATCAGCGTTCAGAACCATATTCCGGGATCCTGTTATATTTAGATGTAACTCTTTCTTGCTTTTACAGTGTCTGATGAAGCCAATATGTTTAGTTAGTTGGTGAAACTGTCACACAGTTATTATTTTAAAATAAACGTTGCTTTTTTCAGTGATTTTTTTAGTTTAAGTTATTTAAGATAGCACAGATAATATGAACCAGTTAATTGTTAACTAGAGAGAATTTAACTATTATGAATGACTAACAGACTGAGACGTTCGTTTTGAAGAAGAAATCAGTAAAATTCCAGTACATTTCAAAGAAAACAGAAAAAAGATTCTCCTTGTTAGTCAATGAGCTAATCAAATAAATATTACGTAACCTACTCTACACCGTTAATGTTTTAATATTTCCCTCTATTTGGTAAAAGATACGTTTTCCATCACTTGGTTCAAGCTATGAATCCTATTCTTTCACTTTCTATTTGTAGCGTTTGAAGGGTGTTTACCTATAAAGAAGTAGTGCATTAGCTGAATTCACTGCTACATGGGAAAGAAGTAACACTTTAGAAACTAGTTTGAAAGTCATATGATCTGCGTTCGATGTCTGTGCGACCAACTGCCTCTGCTTTTCGTTTGTGTAAACAGTTAAAAAGAGAAACATACTAGTGTGGTAAAGCCTCTTTTCGTGTATTGTGGAGTATTTTAGAAATCTGTCGTTGAGGAAAGCAAAGAGAATCATACGGCTGCCTGATCTTCTTACTGTCACTCCACCATTCACATCCTCCTGTCTGTCCGAAAGGAAGAAAAAAAAATCCTAGGAGTTGTGAATTGAGTAAGATAATACTTTTTCAGTAATTCGTGCGTGTATATGCATTCTATCGTAGCAAAAGTATTCTTATTCTAGAGATATATAAATATACTAGTTTATTTAATACAGGGTGAGCACAAAGTTACTTTCCCCAAAACAAGTAAAGAAAGGAAAGAAATAAGCGAGCTATCAGCGAAATAAGCGAGAAAGCTTTAAAAGTGGATTTTTTTGTGCTAAAGCTGGAGCTACTGTGTCCCTTAGTCTAGCGTGGACTGGTAAAGATGTTTTATTACGTCTTTTGTTTAAGAGTTGCTTAATGAGTGAAATTTTGTCGAGTAGTACAAGTTTTGAGATGAATCACAAATTAACAGATGAACAATGTGTTTTTGTGCTACAAGCTTGGTGGAAATACTACATAAACATAGCAGACTTCAGAAGATTTTTAGATGGTATAGAACAACCTTCACGCCAAGCCATGAGAAACCTGAACCAACGATTCTAGGCTGTAGGTTTCGTGTATGATCTACTGCGAAGCGAACAGTGACGAAGTGTATGAAATGAATGAAACACTGAACTTGTTACTCAGAGTTGTGTATCCAGCGATTTATCCAGAATTTTAAACTTAAGGGGGTGTTCAAAAAATCTGGAGGGTGCAATCTTGCATTAAAGCCGTATAGTATTATCGTCTTTTTAATTAGCTTTTTTAAACAAACTTTAAAATTCGTTGATGCAATGAACGATTGCATTGGATTTCTTTCCTCAGCCAGAGCCAATTAGCGTCAACTTTCTCATGCTTTGTGTGACGTCGAGATGAAATCATTGGCAATCGATTGATCAAATGATGTTGTGACGATCACAGCCTTGTAAAAGTTGATTTCCATTCAATCTTGCATTGCGTGCTTTGCTTGAAAATTTATCTTGTCGAAAGTAAGTTGTTTTATTTTATTGTAACTTAAAAACAAGAATTCAAAATCTTTTAAAAACCAAAATAGCAAGACTTTTAATGGTGTCTTCACGTTCTGCCTAAAGGCCCTCCAGCACTTTGTAGAAAAGATTTTAAATGATTTTATCTTAAATCTTTCGAGACATGGACTTCTGTCCAGGGAGGGATTTCTTCAAGGGAATTTTTCTTTAGTAATTTAACAGATTCTGTAAGAAGAATAACTATTTCTTTGTTTTGTCATAAATTTTAGATACTATTCCACTTCTTCTTCTCGGAAAAATGACTAGATACCGTTCTGTTATTAACAGTGTTATTCACATCTATTTCAGTGAAAATAAATGTTATTAAAAAAATTACCTGCATAGAAATGGAAAATTATTGACTCAGTTGCAAGAAAACCGTTTGATATTGTAGCTGAAACGAACATAAAACAAACTTACTTCGGTCTAATATCAAATCATTTCACAACAAAATTTTATTCAGTTTTCCAGTAGCTCACCTCCAACATGCTAAGGCTCGCAGTACGTAAAAGGTGCCACAGTTCACAGCCTCAAGACATGTTTGGCCATATACTAAGCAAACAATGGAAAAGGATGCGTAAGACGGCCCTTATAGGCGATTATCTGACCTTTTGATTTCATTGAAACTACCAAAAGACATACAAGTATTTCAATATTGATATTGATATTTTGTATTGTTGCTATTTGCATTGACAATATAAATATGAAAATAGAAGTATATACGATACTATTGCATATAGTATAGAATTATGTATATAATTAAAACAAATCGGCTGAAAAGGTGATGCCGAAAAAGGAGTTGTGATGTAGAACACTAACATTCTTTCTTAAGAGTCGCCTTATGCATACTCTTGCATTGGTTACTTAATATATGGCCAAACATGTCTTGATGATGTCAACTGTGGCACCTTTTACGTACTGCGAATCTTAGCATGTTAGAGATGAACTACTGAAAAAGTGAATAAAAGCTTGATGTGAAATAATTTGACCGAATTAAATTCATTTAACGTTCGTTTCAGTTACAATGGCAAACGGCTTTCTGGCAATTGAGTCAATCAATTTTCCATTTGCCCGCAGGCAGTGTTGAAAAAAAACACAACATTTTTAAAAAAAATCATTTTTGTTGATTTTTTGATTTAAATCGATTTTTTTGATTTAAATCGCTAGTACTTGATTTTTTTTCAAAAGAATTTAAATGTCCATTTTTGTAATTTTCTTTTTATAAGTTACGGAAGCTTCCCAGTTTTTTTTTAGTTAGACTAAAAGGCAAAATTGGGAGTTTCCCGATATTTATGGTGTGTCTTCTGAAAGGTGTTTCTCATACGTGACAATTAGTCAAGAGCAGTACATCATTATTCTCCTAACTTGTAAGAGTGGGTGGTTATTTTGATCTTGGGAGTTCAAATCTCAATGGCTGGACAAAAGGAAGACAACGTATAGCTTTCTTTTATTCGAATTGCAACTGCAAGCGAGGAACAATTTCATGCAAAATTCAAAGTATGTGGCTCAGAAATGCAAGTCTTGAGATCCGGATGAAGAAACATTTAGAAGTGTACAAAGCACAAGAACCAGTGGAAGATTCTTGAGGTGAAGAGAGTGACATTAAAAATTAGTCAATTTTGTTTAGTATAAGTGAAGAAGCCAATTTTGTTTAATATATGTAAAGAACATCGACATATCGTTTTTGAATATACGAAACGATACAGCAGAAAGTGAAAAATCTAAATATGGAAAGAAATGTAGAACACATGGTCCAAATTCTCAAGCCGATCTCTGTTTGATTGGACAGAATCTAAAGAAATGAAACAACAATATCTGACGCTGTAGGAATATAGAAATGTTTTCGTGAAGAGTTAAAAGACGCACTCCAAGACAAGGAAATGGATAACAAATATGGAAACAGGTATAAGGAAGCAGTAACGCCTGTCTATTTCTTGACCTACCTTCTCGATCCGAAACAGCGAAAATTCAAATTAACTGCCGAAGAAAACGATTTAGCTTTGAAATTTGCAGAATAAGCTTATAATGGTACTTCTCTACTTACTGCCCATGGTAATTAAATTTCAAGCAAAGTCTCTTCCTTTTTCTAGTGTGATGTTCACCGACTAAGTTCTACAAGGTGTAACAGCTATTGATTGGTAGAAATCACAAGGAATTATCATTGACATGGAAATATGAAGCCAATTACACAGATTTTTACAGCTGCTGCTTCATCTGCAGAGTTGTAAGAATTTTTTTCTTCTGTTGATTTTGTACAATTTAAGATATGAAATCGTTTAGGCACTGATAAAGCCTCTAAGTTAGTTCTTTTTAAGCAACTTAATCAGTCAAGAATTTAAATATGCTCTAATAGAAAAATTTGCATTACACTGGACAGTGAGTATATAGCCCTTTTCAAATTTTTGTTTATAAAATGAATAATTTTTACACTCTTTTATTTTTACTATATCATAATGAATATCAGTGTCTTTTTATATAATGTTAATCAGTGTCGTTTTATATAACGTCACATGTTCTTGTATTTTTTACGCACTTACATTTACTTGCAGAAGAGTAATAATAACTAGATGTACTGTATTGGTAAATACTTAATTTTATTTTGTTACACATCAGTATTTTTTTTTTTGTTTAAAAACTGTACACGTATTCAAAATAAAGTTGCATCTCGACATAAAATATACATATGTTTTATATGTTATACATACATAAATAAATTATTTCAAGTTTTTGACTGAGAATGACCAACGTAATACAGCACTATGTAAGATGGTTTAGTAGTTAGTAGAAAGAAGTTTAGCACAGGACGTACACACTGCCATAAAGAACAGCTTTTAGTTTCTATCAAGAATGCCATTTCTTAAAAATATATTTTTCAATGTTCATTTTGCAGTTATGGTTAAGAAAAAGTCTGTGGTGTATATTACCAATTACAATTCTGAACTGAAAATTGTGAATATTGAGTTCTAAATTCTTCATACTCATTGACAATGAATTCTACATTCTCAAAATTCTTGACCCAGGAATTTTAATCTTAAAAGTATATATTTGGTTTAAACATGCATCCTACCTGATATAATCGTAAAATATACGAGCTAGTACGAACTAATAAACAGAACAGCAATATCGAGGTTGGCTAAAAGTTAATTTTAAATTCCATATATGGTATCGTCTGACAGCTATCTACTTATAAGCAAACAAACACGATTAGTAATTACAATTCGTCACATTATTTAATGATCAATAATATGCCATTCCAGGAAATACGATAATTGATCTTAATAGCTCAGTATATATATATATATATATATATATCCTACTTGAATCATAAACTAACTTCCATCACTACACATTTGAACAAAGTAATCTATTAAGAGCATTCTTTCTTCTGATTATCCTATTAACTGGTATCACTATTGCTACACAATACGGATTAAGATACGAATTTTAGATTTTAATTCGATTAGAGTTTCGTAGTGCTCAAAAGTACTGCATTTTATTTCAATTTAAAGAAAAATAAATTTGATTTAAATCATTGACTTTTTTTAAAAAAAAAAAAAACATGCGATTTAAATCATGATTTAAATCAAACAACCCTGCCGCAGGCATTTTTAAAAAATCACATTCGTCTTTACTAAAGTAGATGTGAATAACACTGCTGATAAAGAACTGTATCACCGTCATTTTTTCGAGAAAAACAAGAAGAATAATATCTAAAATTTATGATGAAACTTGAAGAAATAGTTATTCTTCATACAGCCTCTGTTAGAATTACCAAACAGATTATTACGAATGCAGGACAATATTCAAAAGGACAAACTCCAAGGAAAATTCTGACAAAACGGACTAAATTTAAGAGACAGAATCATAGGCACAGATTAATAAAGAATGATTACGTTTTTCTTCAATTGTTATGCATCTAAAATGTTATCTAAAATTCTTCACTTTACGGAAATAACATTTAAAAAAAATGCTGGAAACCCAATAAAAGACGTAAGACTGTTATAGTAAGTATATATATATTTCACATTTTGGTCTTTGCTAAAAAAAAAATCTTGATCAGTATTTCAGAATTAAAATATTATTTATATATTATTCAAAATAAAAAAACTGCTAAATGCTACCACACAAGAACGACTTTTTAAAAATCAAATAGCACCACAGTTACTTTTCATAATTAAAATTAATGGTCTTACTGTAATATGCTAAACGTATTTGAAAAGTATTAACAGTGTAATAAATAGGAGTACCCAGAACTTTTCATATAGGTATGTGTGGAAGTAATTAAATCTAATCTGCTCTTTTATTATAACATTTATACATTTTATTGAGTTTTCAGCATTTGAAAAGAAAGAAAAAATATTTCAGTTGAAAAATACAGATAACATTTTAGAATATATGACAATTGAAGGGAAAAATAATCATATAGGATGTGCACTGGTATATCCAATATATATTGCTGTGCAGAGATGGAGTGGGTCAGTGGGTCAAGTGGGTCAAGTTTTCTGAGTGGGTCAGTGGGTCGTGGGTCAACGGCATGTGACCCACTGTGACCCACCACCCACCATGACCCACTGCGACCCACCACCCACCGTGACCCACTGCGACCCACCGACTCAGTATGATCTACCGACCCTCTCTGCTCACTGCATTGTAGACAGTACCTTCTGAAGACTGGTAAATTTATCTTCGTTTTACCTCCAAGACCTTCATTTCCCTTCCTTTTCCACTTGTTTCTGTCTACTTACCTGAAGTGAGTATATTTAACCAAGTGAAAAAAGAACTTCAGGCGTTTTTGAATATTGATATTTTTATTTGTAATAATAACAATAAGACTTATACTACTACTTGGCTTTCGAGATCTGTGAGTTTTTAGAGGAGCTAACTACTGGAAAAAATACATTTTTGAATCACTGTAATATATAAATTATTATATAAAAATTGAATGTAACTATGTGTGCCTGATCATCACGGCCGAATTGCAAAGTCAAATGAAATTACTTTTGGTATGTAGTTAGGCCTTAATCCAAATTGGGATGTTGTATTGCTTTCATTATAAAAGCTACATATCCTAAGGAGGGTGAGGATCCGAATTTTTGCGAAAAAAATTAGTATCTCGCAAGCCGTTATACTTACTGAGCTGAAATTCAGTGTATTAACTCTTTATTGAAATTAAACAAAATGTGTCCTAGCATATTTTTAAATTCTCCTTTATGGAGGGGAGCACTTTCTATATATGGAAAATTGGTAGTGAGTTGGTTTGTAAAAATGATCGAAAACGATCGATGTTATTTAAGAAAAAAATATCAGAAACAAAAAATTACAATGCTTGACTTCATATATCCATTGCTTTCTACTATAATAATTGCTGAAGCTTATGTTTATTATATGGAGCGCTTACAGCACAGGGCAATCAACCTATAAAGTTGTGAGAAAAAGAGGCATAAAATTTGTACTGTAAGCTTAATTACAAGGAAATTTTAAGTTTGAATTGTACGCATAATTATATGGAAAATTTCACACTTTTTTCTCTTTACGTTGGTCTACTTACCTTGATTTGGAACTTTCAAATTTCATCCTTTTTTCCACTGAAAAGTATTGATAATTCAACAAGGAAATAATTATACTATAATAATTTAATTGAAATTCATCGTAATTTAGCACATGGCAAACAGCAGTGTGGTAATTGAAGGGGAAGAAGGAGAGAAATTCCCATTCACCTCTGAACACTTTCCAGGAACCACGTTCTCTTTCGCTTTCTGGATGGGAGAGGGAACTTCGTAATGGCATCAAACCTTCATGTGTAATTACAAAAATTAAATTTATAAACAAATAAGAAATCTTCAGTTCATCAGGCTTCAATTGATAATTTATTCACAAGATTCCCTATCGAAGGCGTGGTAGATGAAGTTTCTGTTCTCCATGAGTCGACATTGCCAACTGACATGGTCGATATGGAAAAGATGTTGTATGGTGATAGTGAGATGATACTTCTTGCTGAGTATTTCAAAACTGACCAAGGAAAACCGTTATCAGACTTAAGTCTAACAAGCAGATTGTCGATGAGGAGTTGCAGAAATCGGGTAGAAGTATTATCAATTTCCACGAGAGAGTTCGAACGGGGATTTTCCATTATGAATTTACAGATGACTGAGAAATAGACTAAGTGGTCAAAGATTATCTAACTTGTTGTTCATCAATGTTAATGGCCCACCGCTAGACAAGCTCAAAGTAGACGAGCTATTTATTTCTTGGCTGAAGGATGGACACCATGCCGCTGCGGATTATTTAACACGAAAATGTTACCAACAGGAAATAAACCCGATTTCAGATTTGTTTTAAAGTGGAAAATTACGAGCTATAGAAAATGTATAGGCCTACTTGTATTACTAATGGCTTATTTGTGCTATCCAACTTTGTACCTATTTTTTAGTAAGTCTCTTCTTTGCTTTAGGTAAACTACTTTGAATAAATATTCATAATAATTGAAATTATGCATATTTGTATCTTAAATTTAACGTGGTGTTCAGTGATTACACAAATTACAATTATGAGCATACTTTATGGAGATGCTCTCACATAGGGTACCCGAGCACCTTTATACCCTATGAACAACTGATTTTTCAAGTCTTTTGTGAGAAAAATACTGTGAACTGAGAAACCATAACCTTTTCCATATTGTACAGGGGTATTTTGCTGCGAATAGAAGTCTCTTTTGGAATACGTTCAGAAATTAACACTTGCAAGAATACTCTCTTAGTGCAAGTATATTTTACGCACACACTAATTTCCCCTCACCTCGAACTGTTTCAATTTCCTCACTGACAAACACTTTACCATTTTATATCATAAAGATCAGATCCACCGTTATTCTGACAGAGCGGTGCTTGAGCGATTGACTAGAAATTTAAACTCCGATTAGTGACAATTTCACAGTCATGTTTTATTACAAGTGTAAACTCTTTAGTCAGTACAGAAGAGGCCGTGAATCGTGTTCAGAGTTGATGACGATGGATTTTGGTGAGTCAGAATAGGTCACAGTGGATGAGTGGTTCATGGTGGGTGGTGGGTCAGAGTGGGTCATTGTGGGTGGTGGGTCACAGTGGGTTACCGTGGGTGGTGGGTCATGGTGGGTCGTGGGTCAGAGTGGGTCACGGTGGGTGGTGGGTCAGAGTGGGTCACGGTGGGTCGTGGGTCATGGTGGGTCGTGGGTCAGAGTGGGTCACGGTGGGTCGTGGATCAGTGGGTCGTGGGTCACGGTGGGTGGTGGGTCAGTGGGTCGTGGGTCGTGGGTCAAGTTTTCATTGACCCACGCCAACTGGTCAGAATTTTCCTTACATTTTGAGCGCTTGGATTTAGTTCCCGCCCTCGTTACTACAGCCATTTTTATACATGAGTTCCGATCTGCACACAAACATGCTAGGAGTCAAGCTTTTCGATGCCGCATTTCCCTAAAATTTCTTCCTCGCATAGGATTCCCTGTCTCCAAAGATTAGGCAGAATGGGAATTCCCGTTCAGCCTAAAGATAAGATCATTTAAAATATTTTCTACAAAGCCCTGGAGGGCCTTTAGGCAGAACGAGAATAAATCCTTTTAATATCTCATCCCCTAGTTGGGGAATGTAAGGAATTTATTTTCGGGGATGTCCGAAAATTTTAGGGGGTGCTGGGGGTGTTAGGGGATGTAGATAAATCACTGTGTGTATCTAACCCGAAAACTCTAAAAGAAGGTGCACACGTGATCTGGGAGTGTTCACATACCTCTTTAAGGAATATGTTAAAGAAAATGACAATGAAACTTTATCGGCTAAACTTTCTGCACACATTGCACGAATATGATCCGAACCGGCGCGTTGAGTTATGCGGGAGCTTTCTCATTTGGAACGAAGCTGATAGACTTCTGGAATCGAATTCTGTGGACAGATGAAGCCTCATTCAAAATGAAAGATCGCATCAACAGACACAATTGTATTTATTGGAGTGATACCAATTCATATGAAATTATGACAGAAGAGTTAAACGTCTCTTGTGTCACGGTTTGCAGTGGTATATTGAGTGGTGTATTATATATCCATTTTTTAAATTTTTTTGGAAGGAACTATTACCAGTGACACGCCTTCATATGTTCCAGAAAGTCGTCATTTCAGAGCTTGAAAATAACCCTCGTTGCGAAAACATTCAGCTCACTTGGCAATACAATGGAGCATATCTCACTTTAGTGTTGTTGTGAGGGATTTCTTGGACCAACATTTCGATGAATGAATCCATTGTCTTGGTACAACAGATTGGCCATCCCATTCATGTGACCTCACGCCATGCGACTTCTCTATGTGGGGTATTGTCAAAGACGAGGTATTTTCAGAACAATCGCAGGTTTCGGATCACTTGGAACAGCTCATCGAACAATCATTCGAGAGATTGGATACAAATCCTCAGGTGTGTCTTGATATTTGTAAATCATTGCTGAAGAGATGTACCTTGTACATTGATCATAGCGTGGGATAGTTTGAACATTATTCGTAAGTATGAGAAAGATTGCCAAGTTACCTAGCTTCTTTTATTTTATTTCTTCACATATTGCGGAAAGCGATTTTGTCCCCACACTGTATACACGTACATGCCATAAGCTACAACATACTGTATTGTTACTGCCACTACTACATAAAAAATGAAATAGGAAGTTTTTACCTTACACCATTACCAGCTTTAAGCTAAAGGAGATAGGTAATTAATAAAAGTAAAGGATTGTGATGGAATTGACGGAATGAGAATGAGGGCGGAAACGGGAGAATCTTGAGGAAACTTACCGATGTTATGGGCCACAAATCACTTGTCCTGGAATCGAATCATGGATCTTACCATCATATACCTAATAGCAATATGAAGCCTATATTTTCACCAATAATCGAATACGAGGTGAACACGTACAGTTTTGTTTAAGAAAATTCTACGTTTGGCTTATTATCTATCTTCTTCTTTGTCTTCGCCTTTTCCCATGTTTGTTTTTATATGAATTCGGCGTTCTCCTCTTTAATTCTTTTCCTCTACTCTCTTCTATTCTAACTGTCCTCTGGGGCCGCGGTGGCTTAGTGGTAGAGCGTTCACCTCTGGTGCTTGGGGTCCCGGGTTCGATCCCTGCCCTCGCCAAGTGAACTTTGTGGTGGACAAACACTGTGTGCGTGGGTTTTTTCGGGGTTCTTCCGTTTCCTCCCACTTTCTTCATTCCACCATTTCATTCATCTCTCATCACCACCGTCCCCTTTAGCCTAACCGGCATAATCGTGGGACGTAAAACTCAAAAATTTCATTTTTTCTATGTGTCCTCTATTCTCCTTTCTCTTCCAACTTGTATCTTTTGCCCATCCGCCTCATCTTGGATTTTCCCCTCCTCACTTTTCCTATTACTTCCAGTTTTCCAATTATCTCAGCTCTCTTCCCCCGGTCTTAGTGTTCTAACTACGAAATTGTACACAGGAACTGTACAAGAAAAAACGTAACAAAAATGAACATTTTTTGAACAATGATGGAAGAAGTGGTTGAAAGAGTCAAGGAAAATAGAGATCCCTTGAAAATATCCATGGACATAATGCTGCTTACCACAAGCTCAAAAAGGCTGGAATCGATCCCATGAATTTTCAGACTAGAAGCAATACCTCACAACTTCATTGCTCCTCCACAAATTCTGATTAAAACTCTGGGTTGCGCTTTATGAATAACACCATAAATATATAGCGGCCACTTGATTCTCTAGAACTTTTGTAATCAATAAAATATTTTGAAATTGTTCTTTGTGTCACTGCTATTTTGAAAGTTCTAAAAGTTCAGTAGATCTACAAGAAGGGATTTTAAAATGACACTAGATTTGAAAGCGTCATGTATTCCAAACTGAAATCCCATCAATATGGAATACATAATAAGCGTTCACTTAACTTCAATCTTGTTGACATCTAGATCTGTTCACCGATAGATTTCCAACTATGTTCCATTACTGTTCAGACACTTCTGTAGTCTTTTTTGGATTTTTTGTACGTTATTTTTTAAAATGGCTTTGACATTGGAAACACACAATTACAAACATCGCAAGTATTTCCAAGAGTTCAGAATTACGTAAATAAACGAAGTATGCACAATGCTGTTTACTTGGAACAAGGCATGATCCCCACTTTGCCCTTCGACTGAGCTATTATCAGGGTATACAATTTGCTGACAGACGTACGTATTGGTAGCTGGAGATTAAATCTTGGTCTGCAAGGTCTCGCGATTTGACTCCCTTAGTCGAACTACTTTACTTTCCATTACAATCAATCCTAAACATGTTCTGAAATTGGGGTTTTATCCAGGTTCTATTTAATTCCGTTTTCATTAATTAATACGTAGGCTCTATCTCAGATAGTATTGAAATTTTATCGGAGATAGAAATAAGGCAAAATTAAAAAAAAAAAATCAAAATCAGAGAAAGTGAATGAAAATTTTGCTGTAAAATTTGACCTAAATACACGGGTGAGGATTAGAAAAAAAAAACAAGTTGATAAAATAATGTACAAACAATTCCAACAGCAGAGAGTTAGGTATTCACTTAATGTATTTACAAATTTGTTTAGAGAAGCAAGAAAAAATGAGTTTATGCAGTGGAAAACCGAACTGGATATTGCTGAAGCGTATAATCTTCTCAAGGAAACCATACATATGACTTTGCCATCCCTTACCTATTTTCTGTTTCGAAGAGGAGAGAAGAGGAAGTACAACACGATTTTCCCCCCTAAGTAATTCTCGTCTGTTGACCTTGTAAGGAATGGAAGTGAAAGCACTTCTTCGCAAAAATTTTAAGTTTCACGACAACCGGAGGACAGTAGTGTAATATAGTTCTGTGACATTATTTTCGATTTCTGTTGTACACGTAAGTATTCCTTATAATCAATGTATATGCGTAACTTTTAGGAATATGGATGTCGCTGATAGGGGAACACAAACAAGAACAGGTACAATCTTTCAGTTAATAGTTTAATTTTTTCACATACAGTACACTGTAAAAAAATTCAATTTGTTTGCCAAACCTCTATGTAAATCAATTTACACCTATAAAGTAAAATTACTAATATGAAATTGTGTAAAATTGAAGACCTGAATTGCATAACATCCCAAGTCTACTCTTTCTCTTCGTATTTTGCGTTTTTTTTTTAATGTTAGCATCTATGTTTTAAGGGCTATTCGCTTGTATAACACGTAAATCCAAATCAAAACATTAAAAAAAAATACAAAATAATTTAAGCTAAACAGAATAGCATGCAAAGTATAATCTTGTTTTTCTTCTAAAATCACAATAGTACTCCCATGGATTTGGGATGTTCTGCAACTCAGGTCTTCAATTACATTTTTATCAATAAAAATATCACATTTTCTTACAAATTTACTATAAATTTGTAAAAAAAAAATGTAATTTAATCTAAGGAAGTGTAAATCAACTTACAAAATGAAGGGTAAATGATTTTACATTGATATTTGGTAATTTAATTACAGAATTTTATTTCAGTATACATAAATAGATATACAGTATTTTCTACTAAAATAAAAATTTCCAACTAATATGACGTTGACAGTAAAGAATATACTTATAAGCGGCATCTAAATGACTTTTCTTTAATTTTCCAGAAAACTTTGCATGAGATTTTAAGCTCAAACACGTCATTGTATTTAACTTAACCACCGATTGATATGTGTGAATTTTAGACATTTTTTTAGTTAAATAGAAATTAGAGATTAGATGTTATTTTATTTTATTTTATTATATTTATTTAATCAGTTATCTAAAAACAACCATTACTGTCCAATTACAATGCCAACAAGTGAAACTTGAATACATAATGTTAAAATTAGTACTTGAATACAAAATATTAAATTATAATGATACTGATACTTGACTATAGAATATTAAATTAAAATAATACATTTTCCTTTAAAATCTCTTTTTTAACAAAATACTCAATCTTCGTTTTTTAGCACTACTTTTGAGAACAATTAAGTATGTTGCTCAGAACATGATTAACCTCCAGAGAGTTTCTGCTATCCCGTCCACATAATCACCAGACTAATCCTGGGATGGTACTCTAATATATAAGCTCTAAGTGGCTCATTTTCAGAAAACAAATCTTGCTAGTGATTAAATATTTCCCTGTTATTGTCTCCATTATTAAAAAGGCTTCAGCTGTACTTGGGACCTTAATTTTATAATGTAATTTTATCTTTTTCCTGTTATTTGCATTTATTTTTTCTCTTTAACTGGAAATTGATATTTAATCATCATTATAGCTTGAATTACTATAACTAACTAAGGTCGGATTGCTACTAAAATTAGAGTGCAAAATTTGTTTAAGACCAACAACACAAGTTTATTTCCAGTATCATATTACGTTGTAGATAGATATTGTTATACATTAAAGAATAAAGGTTTGAAATGCAGAGATGTTTAATGCACGGCCAATCACTAAAATCTGAAGCCGTAACCAAGATTAATACAGTAAAACCTCTCTGAAGGGCCATTTCTTTAACCAACCGCATGCCAAATATAACATAACTGATTTTTCCTGGAACGGAACTATTGTTATTTAAGAAGAATGTATTTGAGCCCTCTTAACGATGACCGTCTCTCCCTCCGTCCGTCGACCATCGACTTTTGTCAGAAAATATTACTTTTATCCCTTTAAAGGCCACCACTTTATTACTAACATGTGTTCAGTCAGGTGATATAATTGTAATGTTAATGACATTAGGTGACAGGGAAGATGAGCAAATAAGACAGTCATAAAATATTTGGTGTCCTCTTGATTTTGTGGAAAAAAAGTATGCATTCAAGTAAATATGAAGCTTCTGACTCGATGTAATATCTCAAGACACCTAAAAGTTCTTATTGTAACAGGAAAATTTGTTTCTAGCGAAACAAAGTGCACCAGTTAAAACAAAATCAATTCTAGCAATGTTTCGAAGTTTGCCAGAAGCTTAAAAGCAATCGTCTAGGCGTTATCGAATTTTTTATCACTATATTTACTTTACGTTTAAACGGCGATAGGAGATAAAAAGTTACGGTGGTAGAAGTTAAAATCGAGTTCGAGATTTCAACAAGTTTGCCGAAAACGTAATTTTTGAATGTCTGTCCATTCGTTCAACCTAATATAAACGTACTCGCCTACAGGCTATACCGTTCAACGTATTCCGGATTAATGTAGCCCCGTGTAGTGTACTCGCTAACGTTCTAGTCTTTGGTGCGAGCGATCCCGGGTTCAATTCCCGGTGGGGACACTCGTTCAAAAACGTCCAAAAGCTTTTTCAGGCCAGCCATCCTGAGTGAGGTTTTCCTCATTCACATCAGGCAAATGCCGGGACGGTACCTAACATACAGGTCCCAGGCCACTCCTCCAATTCTTTCTTCCTTCATTTCCTTGGCAGTCTGATCGCCGAGGGATGTCATCCCTCATACGTGACGAGATAAAATGGCCATACATGTCGAAAGCCCAGAAATCTACTTCCTAATCCAAATCCGTATTCCACATCAAATGTTAAACTTAAACCTCTTATAAAAGTATCTAGAAGGCCTTTCAAATTTTCTTGCTACCTCTCAAAATAGGAGTAGTTTACTGAAGAGTGAAACTGAAAAATTGAGTTTTTCTCAAAAATGGCTATAACGATTTCGTTTATATTTCGTACATCCATTTTTCATTAACAATCCTATAATGTGATATATGTATACACAAAAATTAAAAGAAAAACTGTGAGGAATATACTGTGAGTCATACAAAAAAATTAAAAACGATGTGACAATGCTATTGAAATATTGTATAGTATTTTGTGATTGAAGATCCCTGAAACCCTATAATATTTAACGGTTCTTATTGTAAAACAATATTTATGATTAATTGGCTATACACTAATACCTACTCAAGAAATAAACAGTTACTTGTTCCCTTTGAGAACTTCTCTACCATTATTTCTAACTAAAATTTGCAATAAACATAAGCTACAGGTTAATTAAGTATAAACAATTTCCTGATTTGAGAACTTTACATATTGATTGCTTTGCTCAGCTCGACAGATTCAGCCCAAAGACAATGCACAATCCTCCAATGTTCCATCTCTTAGAATCCCAAAAAGAGAAACGGCACACTGTGCCGAGTTGTGTTGTCTTCTATTTGGAGGAATGGATATGTAATGAATTCACTTAAGGTATCTATGGTAACGTATAACGAACTTTGCCTTTCTGCACTCGCTCTCTCACACGTTTGGCTGTGGCATTTAACATACACAAGTGTCTTCCACGGATTTTCCACTGGTCCATTAAGTCTTTCTTCTTTCTCACCCTCTTTCACGCGCCTACTGTACATGGCCACATACGTGGGAGAATGCACGTGGAGGAAGTGCATTTTTAACCTTTCGTAACTCAATCATCTGTTGAACTACTTCCTACATAGCAAGTTAAAATATAGTTGCAAAACTATATTTGTCATTTCCTCTATCCTACGCCTTCCTCTTAAAAACAATGTAGAGACAAAGTATCTGAAAATCGAAGTATCATATAAAATAGTAACAAGTATGCTGAAATTTTTAGAATCTAATTCTGACTGCTGAAATAAGTATCGTAAAGGAAGGAAATATTCTAAATCCTGTAAAATATAAATTTTAATTTTTAACACTCTTATAATAATAATATTCTCCCAGGACTATTTAACTAACGCTATGACCTAGTGGTCGTCCAGGTTACGTAATGCTATTTTTGACCAATTGTTAACCCTCCCCTTGTCACATTTCGTAACGCAAGGTTGAAGCCCGATCCCATTTGTTACGTAAAACTTTGTTTCTGTTTTTCACCAATTTTGCTTATTATGGGGGTTATTGCAATAAAAAAAAATATATTTTAATGGTAGAACTTTTTATTACAAAATGCTTCTATACTGAATAAATTTGCAATTTTTTCAATCAAAAAAATCAAAGTATTAGAAAATGATAGAACCGTAATAATATTTTAACTTCTTAATTCTTCGGAATTGCAAACTGTCATTTTCCCAAGAAGAACACATCCATCCTTTTAGGTCATCGGTGATTGACAAGGAGGAAATACTACCGGAATATGCAAGTGGAACAGGATCTAAGGAACTGATATCGACCTCTTTTACTGAGATCCAGGAAGCTTCGTACATTTGAAGTTCGCCATTGTCGACGATGCAAAGAAGTTCTCTTCCTCATCGACCACAGATTCGAAGTGACTGCACACGTCCAGGCGCAGGGACATCTGGTTTGTGAATATAGTTTCGAGCATCTAATTTGGAGTTTCGACTTCATTTTACCTTTTTTCAGTTTCTCCTTGTCCTAAGTCAGTGCTAGAATGCGAATAAACTCGATTTCTCCAGAAATATTCAAATCCAAAAATTTTTGAAAATCAGTACTAGATGAATATCCTGCGAATTAGATTTTTAACATCTTAGTTTGTTCTGCAAATCGTGAATCGTTCCGTCGCAGAAAATATTAATTCACGAAAATGAGCCTTCTGTTTCACATGCGAAACCCTTTAGAAGAATAGAGTGGGTAATGATTCAGATCAGAAATTTTAAATATTCTCAGAAATAGCGAAAGGAGTTGGAACGCGAAAGCATTTTCAAGCGCTGGTTATGACCACCAACAACTAACTTCAGAAAAGCGTGTGTTGTAAATGCAATATTGCGATAGCCATAAAACGGAATTTTATTGTATTGTAATACTTACGAGAGTTCGTCACCAGTAATGCTTGTGTCTAACATGGTGTCTTCGAATCCCTTTTGCATAATTCAATTTATATAGGCTATATGTTTGCAATTTCCCAAAACAATAAAAATACTTATTTATCTATATTTAGAAAAGAACGGAATAAAATCATTTGTTTTAAAGATTGCAAATAAACCTGAGAATAAAAATGAAAATCGCAGCAAAAAAATACGTTAAGTAACGAAGACGTGAACCCCTACCTCACCCTTGTCACACTTCGTAATGCAAGGCCAAACTCCCTCCCCCTTTACAGCGTTACGTAATATGTGGGCAACCCCCTATGGAATCCAAAGATTCAATGTCACACATACAAGCTCAATGTTCACAAAAGCTCTCCATTAAATTCTATCCTTAGCTACTTTATCCAGCTTCTACATTGTATTCCTACTTCTGCGAGATCCAACCTAATATTGTTCTCCCACCTGCATCTAAGTTTTCCTAATGGTCGTTATCTAGTTCGATTTCCAGTCAAGACTTTGAAAGCGTTTCTACTTTCTTCCATTCTGCCTATATGACCTGCCCACCTGAGTCTCATAGACTTTATGATCAAGTTTCCGCTATTCCACATTCCTGTTTCCCTTGCATCCAAATATTCGTCTTAGGATTTTATTCTCAAATACTTTCAGTCTGCGTTTTTTTCCTCAGAGTAAGCGACCAAGTTTTTGCAACCATACAGCACAATAGGCATGATTATCGTTTTGTGGATTTTAAGTTTCAAATTTCTCGACAGAACACAGGACAGAAAAAGATTTTGAACTGAATAATAACATAAATTCTCTGCTTTCCTTTGACATCTAATTTCTTCGTGGATATGATTTTGGTTTGTTAATATTGATCCTAAACATTTGAAAGTATCCACCTTATCGAAAGTGATATTTTATATTTTGACGCATCCATAATTTTCAGTATTACGGTCCTGGTGAACCTTCATGTATTTTCTTTTCTCTGTTTACTTTTAAACCCATGTCCCAGCAAGCGTTTAATAAAACCTCTGCATTTTTTTCTATTGTTCTCCAATCATATTTACTTCATCAACATCAGCAATAACCAGGTGAATACCATTCAACCCTGGTTGCTATCTTTGATTTTTTTTATAAGTACTCCAGAATAAAGTTGAGTATTAATAGCGATAACGCATTTCGTTGTTTCAGGTGATTCTCGATGTGAAAGCTCGTGGATAAGAATTTTCCTACTCGGACTTTACTTTGAGATTCATTTAAACACATCTTATTTTATGTAACTAGCTTTTTCGGTATTCCAAATTCTGTGACATTGTTGTATAACCTTTCCCCCCCTAATCGAGCCATAGGCCTTTCTAAAATCAGTAAATAATTGATTTACCGCGGTATTATATACCATTTCTTTTGGAGTATTTGTCGAGTGATAAATATTTGACCGATAGTTGATCGATTTCGCCTAAATCCACACTGATAATCTCCAATAATATCATCTGCATATGGAGTCAATCTTACTAATAGAATGTTTGAGAGAATGTTATAGGATGTTGACAGAAAAGAAATGCCTCGATAATTATTACAATCAGTTTTGTTGTTTTTCTTGTGAAGTGGAACATAGTAATTCCTCCTTGTTCTAGATAAGGAGAATGATTTTGTGTATATTGTTCCACAATTTTTCTCCTCCTCCAGCTAAAATTAAATCAGCCGGAATTTCGTCTACATCAGGAGATTTCTGTTTCTTTAATTTCTTTATAGCAATTTCTACTTCTGTTTGCTGTGTGCATTTCCCTTTCTCCACTAACATTAGTTTTTGGCTGCTTGTTAAGCAAGTCGTCAAAAAAATCATTCCATCTGTTCAAAATGTTATCTGCGTCAGTGAGAATTGTTCTTTCAAATTTCTCTAATATATAAGCGCGGGGTTGATACGCGTACCTTTTCTTAAATTTGTTGATGACCTTATACATGTCCCGTATGTTTTTGTTTTTACTATTATCTTCACGCTTCATTAATTTTAGCTTTCAAAAATATCGCTTTTTCCCCTAAAAGCTTTGGAAGTTTCCCGTCGTATGGCAATGAAATTTTGTGTAGTTATATCGTTCAGATTTTGTAGCTAAAGGAATTTTGCCTGTTTTCCTCTCTGCTAGTTTAGTGCATTCCTGATGGAACCATGGTTTATTCCTACGAATTTCCGAGTACGCCAATTTTTCCTTTGCTGAAATTTTAATGCTATCCTTAATTTTATTCCAAGTATCCTCTACAGTGTACTCCAAACCTTCTAAACCCGAGAATCTACTCGGCACTTCAATCTGGTATTTCCCTCTCGCATGTCTCTTAAAATTAAACCCATCCATTTACAGATCTTGAATATTTCTTCTATGCAACGATAATCTCTCTCGTGATCCGTGTAATCCAGGCTCTGTCCATAAGAGCTGTAGAAAAGTCGGGGATGACAGCAGATCTCTTCAGAACCTGTTAGAGGGTGACCAATTAATGAAAAAAATCGAAGGTAACACTTCCGCAACCGGGGCCTTCATTGTGAAATTCAATATTCAAAATGGCGCCCGCGCGCAAGTACCGAATTATATTTGAACTGAAATATCTTCTCACAGAAACAAGTTAGAAACTTCGTTTTTGTACCAAATTAAAGATAATTGATAGTAGAAGTAAGAAAACTGGATATATTGTTTACATGTTGCCGATATATTTAAAAATAACGGTTATTTGGGCCAAAAATTAGTTTCTCTCGTTTCTCTTTTTTCATTTCATGACAAATAACTATGAAGTTATTAAAAATATGAAAATGCAGCCCAAACTAATTAAAGAAGCATAATCTTAGCTTTTTATCGTTAGCAATATCTTTAGTAGATCTTAAAAAATGACGGAGCTATTTAAATTTAAGTGGCGCAGGGTGTAGCGTTTTTTGGACTGTTTAATAAATTACCGAAAAAACACTCACTACGCGCAAAACTTTCAAAGCTATTATTTTTCAACAAATTAAAATAGTCCATTCACTTTATCGATAAATTAAAGGTAATAGGTTGCTGTGTCGTAGGAAATGAAATAATAATGTTATTGCATTTGTCAAATGTTATTATTAACATGTTTGTTCATATAATGTGTAGCTAATGTAATTATTATATTGTTTTATTTTGCGGACTTTGATGTCATAAGAATTTACTTTGTCAGATCTAGTAATATTTAATTAAGGTTTTCTACTGTTTCAAAATTTTTACGAATATATTACTTTAGCTGTGCTTTTGAGAATATTTACATATTTCTTTTCAGAGCGTAATGTAAAATTACTGACACCAAACATTTAACACTCACGTAATTTTTGAAACAATTGAAGAGGCAGTGAGAGATATAACAGGAATTGCACCATTTTCAAGCAGTAATTCACTCAGATACATTTCAAAGACGATAAACATTGCTTTTGTGCATAGGTAGTCTTTTAAGGCATCTTGAATTTCAATTTTGTTTTCCGAGAAAGCCCAAAATCTCTCCATTTGCACCGGTAGGAATGTGTACATGACAGATCAGTTAGTAGTATAGGTAAGGTGATTACCCTTTGCTGTCTTTCCATATTTTTGACCGAGGTGATTAGATAGTCACATAAAATCCCTGGGGGTGCGTGTTTAAACATTGCTGCAGCTCCTGAAGAATACATCAAACAGATCAGCAAATGTGTGTAAACCTTTCATTCGAGTTTTACGAAGTTTGTTCATAACATCAGCAATAATTGCTGTATTCATTGACGAATGTCCTTCGAAAACGTACTCAGACGGTCCCAACAACTTTTGCAAAGTAGACAAAGTAGACTACTTTATTTGCTTGACGAAATAGTGGAAGTTTTCGTCTGTGAATGGTCTTCGACAACGTAGTTGTTTTGTACAAAAATAGCTCGTTTCGGAATGCCACATAAGCTTCATGGCTACGTGTCAGATAATTCAAGATTTCTTCTGCATTAGAATCTGGTATATCTTCATGCGACATGAAATGATACAACTTCACAGGACTGTGAACTTTGTATGGGACTTCCCTGCGCTCCATAAAATTCTACCATTTTGTTAAGAGAGTTACGAACTTCATCAAGTACATTACCAAGGAACTCATGGTCTGTTTGTGATATACCAAGAATCTGACTGAAGATTTGGCATGTCGAAAGAACTTGGTGGTACGACAGTTCCCACTCCGTAACATAATTTATTCTTTCTGCGCGTCTGAACCATAATTCTTTCCGATGATTTCTTAGATCTATTTATAATCTGTTCACGTATCATGTCAGCACCAACTGCGCTAAATATATTGTTCGTTCTTCTGACTACGAAGTGACCATTCATGAACTGAGCATTTATTTCCGGGTGTTGAGTCTCCAAAATTTCTAATTTGTTCGAGACAGAGGGACGCACACCACTGGAAATTGATTCGATTGAATGCCATGAATACCGAAAGCAACTGCTGTACAATATACAGATGCAGCGGCCAGTATCCTTCTCGGTCAGCTCTTTTAAGGCTTTACAGCAGAAATAAAAGATGTAAAAACTGTTCAAGGCAGCGGCACTGCTCTGAGATTGAGCTGGGTTTCTCTGAAAAGTTCTGCAAAGCTTCGATATTTTATTTTAATTAATGACCAACTCCATGAACTGATAAGAGCATGTTAAGCTTGTCTTTCTTTCATAATAGTCATAGTGTCGAACGCTGGATGACAGACGTATAATATTCACCTTCTTCTTAGAGGAAAACCTTCCCTTTAGTATAAACATATCTGCAATCATAAACATACCTCTCACTGCCCTAACGTAGATAGTTCCGTTTAAAATACTCTCGGTCACTTTGGACCCAAACATCTTCTATGAAAAGAGACTCCAAACCACTACCGGAAATGTACTTTCCTGTGCAGACAAGAAGATCATGTGGAATGATCCTAGCATGATGACAATGTTCGAAAATTCATTCCTCTTAAGTTGAATTTCGGCAGCAATGTGATATACCCCTTCGTCATATACTACAGGCATTGAAGATTGGTTTAAGTGTATAGGTAGGCTCTGGAAGTTTTTTCATTGCTGTGTATACACTATTATATTCCGTTACTGGATACGGCAGTACTGGAAGAAAGCCAACTTGTTTCTTGGAAACATCTGAATCCGTTATTATCGCATTCACAGTACCCCGCGTTAGAGTGGATTCTTTAGTTTCTAGCTCGTATGCAGCATGCATTATATCTCGAGTAAACTCCCTCTGACGCAGATTATCGATGTCCAAATCATACAGTCCGGGAGAAATTGTCAGCGTATTTTGAATCGATATAGGTTGTACTTTCCTTTCTTATTTCTTCAATTGCTGAGATGGAAGCAAGAATCGAAGATGACTGGAGGTCTTGCTAATACCGACTTCGACACTTTCGGTTTCGATAGGACTTTTGGTGGCACTTCCCGGAAAAGCACCATGACTGTATCGTGGCTATCACGGATTCCTGACAGAGTAGCCTCTTCATGGTCGAAATTGTTCATAGTTCCTACCTTGAAAGTGGCTTGAAAAAGACAAAGTGGAGGAACAAGTCTTTAGTGTATATTGTGCAAGGTTGCTTCGTGCTTGCATGATATCTTTATAGCCAACTGACACCCTAATTTATTCATAGTTGAGATCAGCTATCTGATTTTGCATTTCTCATGAATTGAATGTGTCACCATCAAACGCATGGGGGTTGCTTTCCTACTACGATATATATTATAGAATAAAGTCTGGAAGATTGACTTCATTAGGTTGTGAAGATTTAGATTTTGTTGGTCGGAAAATTCTTCAATATCATTTTCACTGTTTTCGTCAGTGATATGTAGATCTTCGCTTGCATCCCAGATCCAAAAGAGGTTGAGGAATTCTAGTTGTTGGCCAGGACTTATGAAGTTGCTGACTGTCCCCAAATTCTCTTTCAATACCGAAATCTGTGTGAAGGAGAGCCGTTCATATTTCTTTCGCTGCACTCGTAAGTATGTTAATCGATCTCAGTTTGTCAGCTACTTCGGCACCAAATAATGAGTTGAAACCTAGAATCGGTTTATTTCTTTAAGGCTTCGAAAACGTTATTTTTTCTCCGAAGTTTAATTTCGTTGTTATTAAGTCAGTTCACTGTTTCCATTAATGAAGTCTCTAATTTCCGACAATGTCAATCCACACCTTCATCCAATAGTTTCTCGATAATTGGCGCCACTTTATTAACCACTGCACTTTTATTAGTTTTCTTAGACTCGGTAGTTGTACTATCTGATTTCTGAGAATATTTATTGAACTTCAGAAGATAGTGCTCAAGACAGGCCTTATGATAATAGAGATCTGCACCGAAAACAGGTAATTCATCCTTCAAGTCACAAGTTCTTGTAAATCTGACTCTTTAAAGAACATGGTTGCGGATAAAAATATAGTTGCACGATTTGATTCACATATTTTGTACTTTTGTTTAATTCTGTTGTGTTTCTCTTTCCCACATACTACACATAAAATATTTCTTGCTTCCTTGTTTGAAGGTGATGATTAACGAACTGGAATATCTACTCTCATTTTCTTTGAAATTGGCTCAGATTGAGATTTTATTGAACGTTGATCCAGCTCCTCAGTTTCACTACGTTCTCTTTTCTTTTTCTTCCGTAACAACACATTCTTGTTTGAATATAACATATAGAATGCGTCATTACAATGATTCACAAATTCTGCACCTCGCTGAAGATCCTTAAGTCTCTTCAGAACACCATCCTTGCGAATTTCAGCCGCAACTATGACATCTTCTCACCCTCGGAAAGACAACATTGTTTTACCTGAAGATTGGCCACAATTCTGGAAAATGATGCAGGCATTTACGTCTAATACGGATGCAGAGGAAGAGGTGTCTCGTGATAGGGAGATGCCAAACAGGTTTTCTATAGTCATTGTCTAGAATATTGGTGCCAACTATGGATTTTTATTATTACACTGTCCACATTAGAGTCTGCAACATTAGCTACACATTATATGAACGAACATGTTAATATTAATATTTGACAAATACAATAACATTATTATTTCATTTCCTACGACACAGCAACCTATTACCTTTAATTTATCGATAAAATAAATGGACTATTTTAATTTGTTGAAAAATAATAGCTTTGAAAGCTTTGCGCGTAGTGAGTGTTTTTTTCGGTAATTTATTAAACAGTCCAAAAAACGCTACACCCTGCGCCACTTAAATTTAAATAGCTCCGTCATTTTTTAAGATCTACTAAAGATATTGCTAACGATAGAAAGCTAAGATTATGCTTCTTTAATTAGTTTGGGCTGCATTTTCATATTTTTAATAACTTCATAGTTATTTGTCATGAAATGAAAAAGAGAAACGAGAGAAACTAATTTTTGGCCCAAATAACCGTTATTTTTAAATATATCGGCAACATGTAAACAATATATCCAGTTTTCTTACTTCTACTATCAATTATCTTTAATTTGGTACAAAAACGAAGTTTCTAACTTGTTTCTGTGAGAAGATATTTCAGTTCAAATATAATTCGGTACTTGCGCGCGGGCGCCATTTTGAATATTGAATTTCACAATGAAGGCCCCGGTTGCGGAAGTGTTACCTTCGATTTTTTTCATTAATTGGTCACCCTCTAACAGGTTCTGAAGAGATCTGCTGTCATCCCCGACTTTTCTACAGCTCTTATGGACAGAGCCTAGACTAGTGAGCGACGGGGTAGTGATCAGTGTCACAGTCAGCTCCTCTGAACGACCGAACATCAATTACGTTAGACTGTCTTCTTCTATCTACTAAAACGTGATCAATTTGATAATGTGTTTTTCCATCTGATAAGGTCCAAGTGTATTTTATGCAAGTCATGGTGTGTAGAAATTTTGTGCTCTTCACTATAAGGTTTTGGATGTTGCAAAGTTCACGAGTCTAATACCGTTATCATTACTTTCATTATGCAGACTTTCATTTCCTCTAATTGGTTTGAAAACATCCTCTCATTTTCCCTTCGCATTGAAACCTCCTAATAGAATTTTCAAATGGTATCGAGAGAGTTGGTCAAATGTCCGTTCCACTTCTTCGTAAAAGCTGTCTTTAATATATCGTAGTCCTTATCTTCTGTTTGGGCATATACATTTAAAGATATAATTTAACATCACTGACCCTTAAGAGTATTAAAAGAAAGTCTATCATTGACAAATTCAACCTTATATTCGTTTGTGAACAAAAAAATCTGTTCCTGCAAACCAGCTATTTACTCACAGAAAAAAATATAATTTTGGAGAAATTAGCATGTAATAACATGTTAGGTATCTAATGCAGAATCTATGAAATATTACGCAATTTGACGCAAACCGAAATGTGTGCGTTCTATTTTACTAAGGAATGTTGTAATTCACTCTAGAAATCCAAAAGCATCGGCAATATGAACTGATCCGCTGGCTACACCTCACTTAATCCTAGATATATCTATAGACTGTAACGCCGAAAGTTTAGTCTTGTGTAAGAGAGTGATACAGACCTTATCTGCCAAATAAACAAGATAATTTATATTACAATAGATACATATATTATATGCAAACCTTAAGGACAAAAAGTAAGTTTCGCATGCTGTGTCACTCCCAACTGAAACTTGAACCATATATAGAAAATATGCTAGAGTATGATACAGGAAACAACAGAAAGCAACACGTGATTAGAAGAACGGAAATGATTAATGCAGAGACAACAACCTACACTAAAGGCACCGCGATTCAGGTAGGTTCCCTGACATTGCAGGAGTAAAATGATTCTGGAAGGCTGTATGACTACTACGTACATCAATGCACGCTCCACCAACATGCTCTAACGCTCCTCACAAAATTGGTAATGAGTTGTGTATGGTATTCCATTACTCCACCAGTACCGTTGATGGTTCTTAGTGCATCTACACGTGCTACAAGACGTCTTCCAAAGACCTTCCACATATGTTCGATGAGATTCAAGTTGGTGGAACGGACAGGTCACTCCATTCGCCAAATATCCTTTCGTTCCAAGACAACCTGCGTTGTTCGGTGCGGTACCGCATTATCATCCACAAAGATAAAAATACGGTAGACTGAAAAGAGGCAGGTGAGGAAAGGAGTACAGTGTCAAAATGACATTGACCCAATGAGTGCAGCGCGTTCAAAAATTTGGAGAAGGATATGCCTATGTTATGTTATATCTTCTCACATAGAAAAACCTGGACCACCAAAGCGATAATTTTCGACAATGTCCCTGGTTTCGTTATGTGTTGCTACCTCCCACCAATGAGTCTACGCTGCGAATCACTACTCAGATGGAGTTTTCTGTTATCTGAGAAGAGAATACGACCCCACTCCTCCTTTGTCCAGTCCTGAGGTTCTTCGCACCACTCCATATGATGCCGGCGATGCAGTGTCAACAGACCACAACGTAAATGACGTCGGATAGAGACCACAATCATATAATTCTGGAAAATGTGTTTACAGCTTTACCCTTTTGTTTGACGTCTGTTCTTTCTTGTCTGTAGAACAATGTGGCGGTAGTCAATTGTAGAAATTTACCGTGGTCGACCCTATCTCTCCTTCACACAACATTGACGGTGCTTGGGAACGCTTCTCATGCACTTAAAACTATGCTGTGGGCAATATCAAACTTCTCGGCCATACTCGTCTCACTTCACCCTTAATTCAGTTTCCAGATAATTTTTCTTGTGAAGTTATTCAAACGTTGTCTTCGGGTCATGTTGTTGTGAGTAACATCATCACAATGCATCTTAACATTTCTTTGACTGTCACAAACTGTATCGTCTCTGTCATTCAAGTTCAACTGCTTCGTGTTGGGGAGCAGATCCATTCGACCCTAAGATCATGCGGACGTCACATCACGCAACGTCTTGCTCGATGTGGATGTGTGGAAGACCGCTAGCAATATGCTTCTGGGCTGTCATTCATTTCCTCCGAGTACGATATATTTAGTTACTTCATCTATATCGTCCTAAGTTTTGTACAGTAGTATGTTACCTTGCATAATGGATTAACTCGAATGCCTGTTGTGCTGTATGGTTGCGAAAGATGCTCGCTAACTCTGAGGAAAGAATGCAGATTGAAAGCATTTGAGAATATAATTTTGAGGAAAATATTGGGACCCAAGAGGTTCGGGAAAGGGAGTGGCGGAGACTTTATAATGAGGAAGTGCGTAATTGTACTGTTTACCAAAAATTGTTAGGGTAAATCATGTAGCCAGAATTAACGAAAGTAGGAAAGCTTTTAAAATTTTAACTGTAAATCTAATAGGAAAGCAACCATTAGAAGGACCTAGGCGCAGATGGGAGGACAATATTAAGATAGATCTCGCATAAATTGTATACCTCTATAATCGGAAACACACTTAATTGTTTGCATACTTCCACAAAACATACAAACACCAAATTTTGCATACTTGTTCGTCATGGGATGTGAGTAATGGGAAAATTCCGATATCACGAAAAAGGCGACATTTTCCATGTAAATGAAGTGTCGAAATTTTTCGTCGTTTCGAAATGCTGGTTTTTAGAGTAGTTCCGCACACCATAGAAACGTCATATTTTGTCAGGCAGTGAAGCTAGGAACATAGTTTATGATAGAAGAAAGAGCATTAAAATTCGTTTTCGTTTCGCGGCGCAAATCGAAAAAATGTGAAATTATTAATGGCTGTATGTAGGACGTTGAAATTTCGAGGTGATGTTCATTCTGATGCGTAGTTTGCGAATCCGCCCTTAAACTTGAAAAAAATAGTCATGTTCGGTGTAAGAAAGTGCTAGGAATGTTATAAGGGGGCGTCTAATTCTACACAACTTGTAGATACGGTGGAATCACGAAATTGCGTTCAAGTGTGTAGATTACATGGCATGTGAGGGGAAAAATCCGACATGTTGGAAAAGTCGTCATCTTCGATTCAAAATGACGGCTCAAAAATTTGTAACCATGAAAATTTTAAGTTGTGCTCTTGGTAGGTAAGCCAGGTTTCGCTATGTTATTAAGGACGTAGTTCAGTTTAAGTGAAGAAACAAATCATTGGAGAAGTCGCCATCTTGAATGCAAAATTGCCATATTTTTGAATTGCCTTCATTTGGACTCTTATCTGGTATATTGAGGAGAATAAAACAAACAGAATTCAACGTAGTAAGTTAGCTCCGCGGTAAAGTGTCTGCTTTCTGAGTAGCAGATCTGGGTTCGAATCTCCGCCGAACCTTGTTTTATCTTACGTTTTTTTTCTTATCACGTTGCTTCGTTTTATCAAAATAGTTTGTGTTGGCATTGCGTGAACAAAATATTTTCGTTATTACAGACATAGACGAAAAGAATATATTTATACGCTAACTGTTGATATCGTCTCGAAACTAGGCAGTATGTTCGTGTGAAGCTTCGAGACGATACTCAACTATTTAGAAAGAAACATATGTAGCTTTAGAGATGGGGCAACACCAGTGTTTCTTTCAGAAACAATGTTCCTGAGGATCACAGTTAGTATTCCCAGGGGCACTGCTCATAGTATTCTATTTATTATTCTATTATACACGTATTATTTGGCCTCCTGCGGGGGCACTCTAAGAGCCCCAAGGAGGCCGTGTACCCCCCAAAAACATTTTGGAAAAAAACATTGAGCATCATTTTCACGATATAGTATACAGACGAGACAAAAATACATTTTGTCTCGCGAGGATAGTGTGTGCTTCGAACCGGAAATAATTTCAAACAATCTCCCTTTTTATACTGGTCGTTTAGATAGATGCGTATACCAAGTTTCAAGTCTATACCACAACTGAAAAAGTATAAGATTATAACTTTTAAGGAAATACACACACACACACGTATATATACGCACCTTTTGAGAATTTTCTCGTTGGCAGCGTATATAGTTATAATAAACGGGATACGTGGAAAAGTGCCTCTTTCGGTTCAGTAGTTTGTTTACAGGACCGGTTGGAGTGAAATGCGTTTTATAATAGACTCAACCTTATAGGCAAACAATATATGCTATAAAAATAAACTTTCAAAGAAAGAAAAAGTGAGAAAAAGATTGTTAGGAATCGAACCCCGGTCTCCTGTCCAGTAGGCTCACGTCAATCCCCTACACTACCGATTTCCTTAGATTTTCGACTTCGTTCTTACTGCTCACATAATACTGGTACGTTGCGGCCGTCATCTGTGGGGAATTACTCCTCTAAAATCGGAATAGTAATTGGGTTATATATGCGTTTTTAGTATCATTAATGAAATGATGTCTTGTTATTTCATTTTAATAAGAAATGATAAAGACACCATTCTAATACACTGTTATACTACTATGCAAAAAGTGATTTGTTTAAAATGCTATAAACAAATTTTCAAAAGCCTCAAATAATATTCATATTCTAAATTACTTACTTAAAGATCGTCTTCATTGAAAATATGAGAGTAAAGATACACGAAGACTCTATGTAATTGCCCAGTGTATATAAACATTTCAAGAAGTCTTGCTGCCCAGTAAGTACATTTTTTACTAAAGGACACCATTATAATAAGATGTACTACGTTACACTGCAAAAACTAGTGTTGAATCAAATGTTATGAACTAATGTTTAAAAAGCCTTGACAAAATTCATTTTTATAAATTACCTACAAATTGTAGTCTTTATTGAAAATACAAGACGAGAGATACAGGTTGACTGCAAGAAATTGTCCAGTAAATATGAAATATTTGAAAAAGTCTTGCTGCAGGTAATATGTACAACTATGCCCAAGGTTTCCAGTATAGTCCACTGTACTACATTACAGTACAAAAGTAGTGTTCACTCAAATGCTATGAAAAAAATTTAAATAATTTCCAACAATATTCATATTTGTAAATTACCTAGTAAATTGTAGTCTTCATTGTAAATACAAGAATAAATATGCAGGAAGCCTGAAATATTTTCGCACTCTTATATCACAGATGTGAATTACTTTTAGTGCAGGTAATATGTACAATTAACAACAGGGACACTATTATAATACATTGTACGTACTAAATTACCCTGCAAAACATAATATTTAAAAGAATGGAAAAATTCACATTTGTAAACAGTGAGTGTTTTCGGAAAATGAAAGGTTTAATTGGTAGGCTATTGCAAGACAGTTTCCGCTGTTTATGTTTCAGAAAATAAATTCTGTTATTGTCTCTAACATGTATAGATGTGCGCAAAGTGTATATAATTAGCCATGTACATGATTGCCAGAATAGAAGTAGTAATAGAGTTTTTCTTATAAATTGTGTGTTTGCTGTCCAAAGTTAAATGGAAGAAATAATACCAGTTCAATTGAAGTATGTGTTGGTAACAGGTGTGTGCTGTAAAGGGAAGTGAATTCCTCAAGGAATAGTTTTCTAGAACTTGACACCTTATGGCAAAGCCATGACTGGGGGTCTGGGGGCGGAGCCCCCAGCGAGCTTTAGCGAGTAGGAATATAAAGTAGAAAGTAGATGCAATTGGCTGAGGATAGAAGTCAATGGAAAGTTTTTGTGCATTCGATCTTGAACCTCCGGGTTCCATAGGCCATAGAGGTTATTAGTTAGTCACAGAGCCGTAGTAAGGGAGGGGCGAGCATTGCGGTTGTTCCGGGCGCTGATAGCAAGGGGGCGCCGAACGAGTAAGAAGAAAGAAAAGGCGTGGGAAAAGAGTAAACGACGCGGCGCCTCGTAAAAGAATTGGCACCCTAATAAATCAATATTGTCAGTTTGCAAGGAAATACATTTGTGAAAATTTTCTTGCTCGCTCCGCTCTCAACACAAAATTTTCAATAAGAATACCAAGTTTTTACTCATTCCTTAAACAAAGTTATTATATATAATTTGTTCATGACGATGTGATATATAAGATGCCAAGTATGACTTATAGTGTACGAAAGAGGGTTTTCAAAATAGGAAACGGTCAAAATCTGAAATAAGTGTTCAGCGTTGTTATAGTGATGAGTTTCCTTAGTTTTCTACTAAATCGGATTAATCACGATGGTGAGAATGAAGGTATGAAAATGAGAGAAGTGTAGAGACACGCAAGCTGCTGTTTGCAAGGTAATATTAAAAATGAAGGTAAACAAGGGAAATAATAACATATTCGAAATCGTAGAGTAGGGGCTGAAAGGGTCAGAACTTAACCCAACGAATTTCGTCTTTTTCAAAGACTAATCACTACCAGTGATTTTTTTATTATTCCATTGACATATGAAATGCTTCAAATATGAACGAATTTATTGGGATCATTTCTCCATCAACTAGTTGTACCGCCAGGAGATGTTTTCTGTGCATACGTATTAGTTGTACTCTGTTTTATCTATCTACATAGAGACAAAACATAAAACTTCTGAATTTCCGTTATATTTCAGATTTTTTTTTTTTTTTTTTTTTACCGTAAAAGAACTAATTAACAAACTCTATGGTCTATAGAACCCCGAGGTTCAATGCTGCGTTCATAAAACCTCTCCAATGACTTCTGTCCTTACCCAACTGAATCCAGCTTCTACTTTATATATTCCTATTTCTGGTAGATTTATCTTAATATTGTCCTCCCATCTCCGTCTAACAAAATAGAAAATACCTAATGGATGTTTTCCGATTGGATTTCCAGTCAAAATTTTGAAAGCGTTCTACTTTCTTTAATTATCGCTGCATGTCCTGCTTACCTGAGCCTCCTAAATTTAATTAATCTAACAATGTTTGGTAACGGGCATAAACTACGTAGTTCCTCGTTAAGAAGTTTTCGCCATTTTCCATTCCCGTTCCTCTTTGATCTGAATATTCATCTCAGGATTTTATTCTCAAATACTTTCAGTTTGCGTTCTTCCCTTAAAGTAAGCGACTATGATTCGCAACCACACGGCAGAACTAACAAAGTTATCGTTCTATATAGTTTGAGCTTCAAATTCTTCTACAGAATTCGTGACGACAAAAGATTTTGAACTGAATAATAACACGAATTCCCTGATTTCAATCGACATTTAATTTCTTCGTGGATATGATTTTGGTTTGTTAATATTGATCCTAGACATTTGAAAGTATCCAGCTTGTCGAAATTAGTATTTTATATGTTACGCATCCATAATTTTCAGTATTACGATCCCAATAAATTTCCACGTATTTAGTTATTTTGTGCATTTACTTCTAAGTCTGCAAGCATTTAATAATGTCTCTGCATTTCCTTCTATTGTTCTTCTATCGTCTCCTATCACATTTATATCATCAGCGTACGCCATAACCTGGTGAATACCATTCAGCTCTAGGCCATGGTTGTTATTTTTTGTTTTCCTTATAGCGTACTCCAGAATAAAGTTGAATAATAATGTTGGCAACGCATCTCCTTGTTTCAGACCACTCTCGATTAGGAAGATCGTGCACAAGAATTTTCCTACTCGGACTTTACTCTCGGATTTGTTTAAACACATCTTAATTAATCTAACTAGCTTTTTCGGTATTCCAAATTCTGCAAGAATGTTGTATAATATTTATCTCCTATTAGAATCGTAAGCCTCTCGAATATCAATAAATAATTTATGTACCGAGATATTGTATTCCCATTTCTTTTAAAAGTATTTGTCGAATGGTAATATCTAGTCCATAGTTGATTGATTTCGTCTAAATCCACACTGATAATCTCCAATAATTTCATCCGCCTATGGGATCAATCTTGCTAATAAAATGTTTGAGATGATTTTTTAGGATGTTGACATAAAAAAATTACTCGATAATTATTACAATTCACTTTGCCACCTTTCTTGTGAACTGGAACAATGATCCATTCTTATGGCAATTCCACCTTGTTCCAGATAAGGAGAATGAGTTTGTGTACCTTGTTTTCCACCTTTTTCCCCTCTAGCTAAAATTAACTCAGGCGGAATTGTGTCTACACCCAGAGATTTATGTTTCTTTAATTTCCTTATAGCAATTTCTACTTCTGTTTGGCTAGGCTTTGGAATATACAGTTCTGCTGTGTATTTCTCTTTCCCCACGAACATCAGTTTTTGGCTGGGTTTCAAGCAAATCGTTAAAGATATCTTTCCATCTTTTCAAGATGCTATCTGTATCAGTAAGAATTGTTCCGTCGTCTCTCTTTAATATATACGTGCGAGTATGATAACCTTTCTTAAATTCGTTGATGGGTTGAACAAGTCTCGAATATTTTTCTTTTACTATTATCTTCAAGTTCATAACTTTCAAAAAAATCACGTTTCTCTCTTCTAAACCTTTTGGAAGTTTCCCATCTTATGTCAACGAAATTTATTTTAGTTATATAGTTCGGATTTTGTAGTCAACGCAGTTTCTCCTATTTTCCCTTCTCCGTTAGTTTGATGCATTCCTGTTCGAACCATGATTAGTTCGTACGTATTTCCGCGTGCCCCAATTTTTCTTTTGCTGAAATTTTAATGCTACCCCGAATTTGAAACCAAGTATACTCAACATTTGTGGCCTCAAAACCTTCTGAAAACGAAAATATATTAAACTTCAATTTGGTATTTTCCTCTCGCCTGGTCCTTCTCTAATTTCTTTAAACTAATTCTCTCCGTTTTCAAATTATGAATATTCTCTTTATTCAACGATAAACTCTCTCTCTTGTTATCGCTGCTAACAGATAATGATCAGTGTCACCGTCGGGTCCTCTGAACGAGCAAACATCAATTATGCTAGACTATCTTTTTCTATCTGTTAAAACTTGGTCAATTTGATTGAGTGCTCTTCCATTTGGAGAGGTCCAAGTAATTTATGAACGTCGTGGTGGGAATTTTGTACTCTTCCCGATAAGGCTTTTGGATGTTACAAAGTTCACGAAACTAATGACCGTTGTCCTTACTTTCCTTATGCAGACTTTCTTTCCCTATAACCGGTTTGAAAATATCCTGTCGCCCTACCTTCGTATTGAAATGCTCTAAAAGAATTTTCATATGATATTGCGGGACTTGGTCGAGTACTAGCGATACTCCCTCTTAAAAAGTGTCTTTTATATCATCATCCTTATCTTCTGTTGGGGCATGCACATTTAAAACAATAATATTATATCACCGACTCTTAAGAGTAATAAAAGGAGTTTATCATTAACGAATTCAACTCATTTAATTGTTGATATTAAAAGAATCGAAATTAAAATGCTATTTGTGTGGTCACATAGAGAATAAAATTATAAAAGTTTACAATTATTACTGGAAATTAATGCTGTCACCCATTTCGAACATTTTAAGAGCACATAGTTTCCAATGTATTGAAATTTCATTTCTTATTGATAGTATGAAACGTTACTAACATGGGCACCCGCAAGGAAGGGCAAGGGAGGGCATTTGGCGCCCTCTGAATTTTCGAACCTAAATGAGATTTTTGATATGTCTGACCAACAATATGTGTCAATGAAGAACGACATTAATATATTAGTCGAGTTAACTTTCTTGGACACATTTAAGGACTTTTTAAATATACTAAAATTACAGTAGTTAATCAACTTCATTGCGTTTCGTATGTAAATTGCACACAGTGCATGTCAACCGACAGTAGTTTTTTTTTTTAAATTTAAACTTTGTTTCATTTATTGTCATCATTGTACAAACAGATAAAATGTCTGAATTATAATGTTGAGTTTGTCTAGTTATGCTCTAAAGGTACCGTATACGGAAGAATTATAAAGATATTGTAAGATGGAGACATTTTCAAATGAATGCGTTTGCCTTCTATCTGATTATGTACAATATGTTTGCTTCCAGATTTTTTGATTTTATTGTTCTTTAGAGACCATCCGCGTTCAACTAATAGAATCTGTGAGAACTCATACAATACACTACTAACAGAGTTCAAACTAATATTATATAGACTAATACTATGTTTGCAGTGAAGATCACAGGAATGATTGGAGTTTAATTCCGTACAAGGCGTTCACTAAATATAATCCTTGCAAATATGAAAGTACTGTGAAACATGATACAGACCTTTGCCCTCCCCTGAGAATTTTCTGCGGGCGCCCATGGTTACAAATAGTTGTACTGTAAATTTCCATAACTGATCTCCCAAGTGGATCTGTATACCGACCAATGGTAGTTTTGTCAAGTTTAACAAACAGGCAAAATACGCCTCTTGAAGACAGCTTTTATTTGTAAAAGAATACATAACGATTGCTTTTGGCTTTTGCAGTAGTCTGTCCAAGCAGCTTGGTAAAAAAAAATCAACATAGTATAACAACAAAAACTGCTTCTCTTCTATTCAAAAAAGAAAAAAGAAAAGAAAAAGAAAGAAAATAAAATGGAAGGTAGAGCTTGGTGTGGTGAGTGTAGGGGCGCCTAATTCTACTTCGCCCCGGGCGCCGAAATCTCTAACCACGACTCTGGTTAGTTAGTGGATTAACTCGATCCATACTGCTCACTCTGGTTGCCTGAAAAAAATCTTGTGCCTGTTAAAAGAAATGCTAGACTATATGTGAAAGTAGTAAACATGATGGGCCTTATGCAGAGACATTGTGACACGTGATTAGTGTCATACTAAAGAGTTCGACTACCATATGTTTCCTGCAGTACTCAAGCCTTTAGAAAGACTCTAATCAAAATCATACGTCAAAACGACTTTGCATAAGGCCAGATATGATTCATTTTAAATGGTGTGAAACTCATAATTAGAGACCGGATGTTAGGCAAAATGCCTATTCTTTAATATTAAAGATATGGTCAAAAATAACGTTTTAAAGTTTTTATAGGTTGTTATAGTTTCAATTTAAGCCAATTTTATTTTGCCTATTTTGCCTATTTGTCCCCTTCCTGCCTAAATAATTGCTTTAGTGCCTAATGTTGCCTATTCTATGCATTTTCTTCGAAATAAAGCTTTATTGGTAAAAATATATAATTTAGTATCTCAAGAAATGATTCTGCTTCTTCGAGAAATAAGTGCTGTTTGTAGTAATAAGATGCAATAAAACTTTGGACTGCTATGTGTACTAATAAAGTGCTGTAAAACTTTTGACTGCTGTGTGTACTGATTAAAATGTATAGAATTTGGACTGTTATATGTAGTGATAAAGCGCTGTATAGAATGTATTTACAAAATACACATGGAATACATGTCAACCTTTGTTTTTATATATACATTAAAAAATATTAACAAACAGGCATGTTTCTACATTCTTTGAACAATATCTGACTTAAATTTATTTTTTTAATTGTATCGAGTATTTATCTTCGTTATTTCGAGTTACACTTTAGTGCCTATTTTTTAAATTTTAAGTGCCTATTTGCTTGCCTATTTTCTAGGTTTTTAATGCCTAAACATCCGGCCTCTACTCATTCCCTTCTTGACTACCGCGCTTAACGCGTATGCTTTCTTTTCATGTAGTCTCGAGATTATTCTCCGGGTGTGAGGGGAGGGGTTATATGCTTCCTTGCGATTCAAACTGAATAGTGGTTTAGATTGCAGTTTAAACAATAGATCTTGTTTCATGTAGCCTCAGTGCTGGAAAGAGACATTAAAGTTTAATTAATAAAATTATTAAAATTTATGCTAATACCAAAATATAATTATATGACAAAATTCAAAAGAAATATCCTCATATACAGGGTGTTTCAAAATAACACTGACAACGTTTGGGAGATGATTTCTGACAAAAAAATAAGACAAAAAGTATAGACCAACCTGTGCGCACAAATGCTTCCTTTCGGGGTTATAGGCTGCTGAAAACATGAAAAAGTGAACTTTAAAGGTACAGCTCTAAAACTATGGCATCTACCGTAGTCAGGTCAAGACTTCTCTCAGGAAGTAGTATGTGCCCTATCCAAATATACAAGTTTCACAATCCTGCGGTACTTCCACAATAATTTTTTATAGAGGTAGTTGGTGAGTACTTTAAATATATGTACTCCCTCTATTAAAATTGTTACGTGAGTATCTTAGAATTCTGAAAGATGTATTTTTGGATAGCACACATTAGTTCCTCAGTGAAGTCTTGACCCGACTACGGTAGATCCCATAGTTTTGGAGCTATGGACCTTTGGTTCATTTTTTCATGTTTTCAGCAGCCTATAACTCCGAAAGGAAGCATTTGTGCACCCAGGGTGGTCTATACTTTTTGTCTTATCTTGGTGTCAGGAATCATCTCCCAAACGTTGTCGGTGTTGTTTTGAAACATCCTGTATATCCTTTTATAAATAGTTTGTCAACTAGTGAATTCCAATTTACAATACAGTTTAATTTCACGTAGAGAGAGTTAGTTTTGCATATGTAACAAGACAAGATGAAAAATAAGGTTTTTCGTCTCATCTTATAAATTTATTTTGTCGAATTTTTATCTTGTTTCGATTCTTGGAAAGTTTTCGCATCTCGTATCGTTTAGTAAATTTATGTACAAAATTATGCCTTGATTTTTCTTCTTGATTCATTTAAATTTTATCCGAAACCTGCGTTACGAGAGATCTACGAAGTTTATGGTATAACAACATTTAAATCATATTTATTATTGAAGTATATTGTTTAATGTCTTGTGTACCTTTAAACATTAATAAATGCTTTTCATTGTCTTCGCCAGTCACCTTTATCAATTTATAGTGTTTTACATGGATCATGTAACACTAAAACAATATTTCAGATCGAACACTTCTCGTTTCGTCTCGTATTTGAAAATCAAGTCTCGTCTCGTCTCATGTGCAATACTGGAGAAAGTTTATCTACAAGTCAGTCACGGAGTGTTTCTATTGGCGTTTCTGTAAAAAAATATATTGGACATCAGCTTGCTCTTGCCTTTCGTGCGGAAGAAATGGATTGAATCCTCGAATGTACTAATGACCTTGATTTGGGTCTCACAATGCATTTCAAAAGTACAGATCACGGAAAGAATATCATAATATTCAATTATCCAAGCGACGAAAAGCACGCATGGAGTGAATATGAACTTTAGTATCTACTTCATAATATCGTAGAGAATGCCTCGATCAGAAAGTAGTCTATAGTTTCATCTTGAATTTTATATTGCTCGTTCAGTAGGGTTATTACGATATCCTAGTACAGATAACGCCTATTTGTGACGTAAGGTCCACAGTTTGTATATTTATATAACCGTTACCGATTTATCAAAATATATCTAAAAACTGCATTATGATATTACCTTTTTATTGTAGTACGTGACAGTTAAACATTTACACACTTTTAAAAAAAATATACATACAGTTGTCACGAGATGGATCCTTCGTTTTTATATATTATTTATTTTTGTTGCTATAACAACTCCAACAGAAAAGAAATTACTTCTATTTCTCTTTCCATATTCTTCTTCTTCCTTTTTTTGAACAGCTTGTGCATATTTTAAAAGTACATTTTGCCCATAAATACAAATAAAGATGTTTAAAAAAAAAAAAAAAACAAGTATCACTGTAGAGTTCGAAATTCTCATTCATTATATGTCCAAATTGATATAGCAAGTTCTTTCATTATTTTCTTTAAAAATTACACTTGTTTCTCCCCTCTGCTTTTGAGGGATAGCTGGAGGCACCTTCATTAAAAGAATCCCTTGAGGAATTGGCCTAAGAAATCGAAAATCAATATTTTATAGATTTTTAGTAACAGCCTTTCTACACAGTGGTCAAAGGAAATACTATTGGAGAGTAAGTGTAACTATAAAGCTTTCTGTCAACAACCATAATTACTGTAGGAGGGTCAGAATTAGTAACTAGTGGAATACTAGTGACTTATGTGGAGATTTTAAGAAAGCCAAAATAAGTGTTACAAAAATATTCAAGCACCAAAACTACTAAATTAGTAGTAAACAAAGATATAATTTCATTTGGGATGTTATATATCTATCGATCTATCTGTCTATCTATCTAAAGCTGCTTGAAAGTGGCTTATTGGAGGATTTGTAATTATAGGTCTGACAGGCACGTAGCCAGGATTTCGTGAAGGGGGGGGGGTCCGTGACATGAAATACTGTGGTCATCACAAAAGGGACTCGAACACTCTAAACTATTTTACTGGAACATATATTGGTTCATTTAGCCAGGATTTCGTAACGGGGGGTGGGGGTGGGGGAGGGGGAAGTGTCATGAAACTCTGAAGGCCCAGGAGCTCGATCAATCTAAACTACTTTACTATCAACATATATTGGTTTGTTAGGACAATAAAATGAGGACATGTTGGCAACTATTTTAATAACAAACTATGAACAAATTTCGAGCAAAATAATAGAAAAAAGTATTGAAAAATTTACGTCCTTCTCCTGTTTATTCAAATATAACAATTTTCCATTCGTTATGACCTTAATTATTATAAAAAGTACATGCTGAATACTGTCTTGTAAACTATCTTCTAATATAAATAAAATAAAGAGTTTGTTTGTGTGTTTGTCTGTTTGTCTGTCTGTGTGCGGCCTGGGGACCAGACGAGTGGACAGAGAGTTACCAAATTTTGGTCAGGGGTGCCTTGGCTTAGGTCCCAGATCAAGACGAAGCGTTTTTTTTTTAATTTCGAAACATTGAGGTCTCAGGGGGGCGTTTACCGGAACCGGCTTGGGAACCAGACAAATTGACCGAGAGTTACCAAATTTTAGTCACGAATAACTTGGTCCAGGCTCCAGACCAGAGTTAAACGTTTTGGTCGAAATTCGAACCAGGGGGTTCTCAGGGGGGCGTTTACCGGGACATGTAAAGGTAGTAGAAAATGACCGATATTTATTTATTTAATTATTTAACAATAACCAGATACAGCTCAGAGGCCATTTTATATTGAATATCCAACAACATTAACAATGGAAAGGATTTGGGAAGGTATCGGCCAGGGCCTGTTTAGTAGGTGCCATCCCGGCATTTGCCTGGTAGGACTGAGGGAAACTCTGGAAAACCTCAGTCAGGATGATAGGCAGCGGGATTCGAAGCCACGACCTCCCGAATGCGAAGTCAACGCTCTACCACTTGAGCTATTAGTGTCGGATTCATATTTTCGCGGTCGCTGAAATCAATGATGAAACTCCAGTTGTATTAACTTCCAAATTCACGTTATTCGGCTCCGGGCCGGAGATCACCGGAGGAGGGTGAGATACAAAGACATAAAAAAGTAATCCAAAATGACCGATATTAGTGTCAAATCCAGTTTTCGCGGTCGCTGAAATCAATGGTGACACTTCCATTAGCGATGACTTGCAAGTATGCGGGCCGGGAGTCAGCGGGGGGTGGATACCGAGACATGTAAAAAATAACCCAAAATGACCGATATTAGTATCAAATCCATACTTTTCGCGGTCGCTGAGATCAATGGTGATACTCCCACAGGCGTTGACTTCCAAATACAGCCCCTGTGCGAAGCATGGGTATATTCAACTAGTTTTACAATATATGTGTCCCTTTCTCTGTTGAATCAAATGCTAACAGAACTTTCTTTCAACATATTTTTTTTTGTTTTTATTATTCCGTCAACTACTGTCGGTTCCAAATGACAGGTAAAAGGAGCAACAGAAAATTGTCCTTGAAATAACATATTTGATGCTGCAAGGATGCGATGACGAAAAGTTATGATTAAAAATATCCAGGTGTTACACAACGGCACTTATGCTTTCGAAAGCTTGAAATCTCCCTGACTAGTAGCAGGAATTCTGAGAATTTCATAACTTTTCTTGAAATTTCAAATTCCTTGATTCTTCCAGAATACCTCGCTTACCTCGCCACCATATTGCAAGTAATACAAATCTCCTCATAAGAAAGAGTAAGCAAAAGCTTCCTGTAGTATTCTTTTTAATTTTTAACGCTGATCCTTCTTTTAGCCATTTCATTTTGTTTTATCCTTCCTTAATTTTTTCATTTCTGGTCTCGAAGGGGGGGGGGGTCCGGATCCCCGAACCCTCCTCCCTTGGCTACGTGCCTGGGTCTGAAAATAGTACGTCGGCATAGTATGTACAGTGAATTGCATAGAATTAACCAGAAAAGTAAAAAACCGACTAGTCTTTCATTGCAAAATTGTATTTTAAAAAAGTCCCAAAGTGGTCTATTTGCCGACTCTGAAAACTACAAAGAAAAGTGTTTTATTTTTAGAATATTTATGTTCGATAGGCATTAAAACGACGAACTGAATAATTTAATCTTTATCAACTATATTATCAATCTTTAAATAAAAAAGTTTGCATTTTCGGGACAAAAATGTCCTTATGTTAGTCAAGAATGATGCTCGATCATTAGAGGAAAAACTAAAAAAATATGAATTTTTAAAATTCCTTATATTAACAGTTGATATATCTGTGATTGTTTAATGTGATATAATTAGCTATTAAAAAAAAGGTTTTCCATCCTAATTAAGCGTTTAATATGCAAATATTTATTATAAACCAAAGAAGTCCGCTGAAATACACTAAGTAGGAAATCGTCATACAGGCATTTTTATTGAATTATTTTGTTTTCTACAAGAATCTTATGATAAACAAAGAGTATACGAAGCATTAAGTGATTCTTCGTATTAACAATAAAGTTAGACTAAGCAAAGAGATAAGTTTATCTCACTTGAGAAAAACTCAATAAATATACAAAGTATGAAGTTATTCTTCATATTGATAAAGTTAAACTAGGAAAAAGGAAATTATTCCACTTATTTACGAATACCACAAGAACAAACAAAGCATGGATTTTTCCCCTCGTATTGAAAAGTTACACTAAAAGAAGAAATTAGGCTATCCCAGTTATTTATTTAAAAAAAAAAACAACAACAACAACACAAAAACATGCGAAGCATGGAGTTTTTGTTCGTGTTAAGTTATACTAAAAGAAAAAATAAGTCTTCCTTACTTAAGAAAAGCTCAACTTCTTCATAAAACTTTTCTTTTCATCAACAACGTTAGAGTAAAAGAAGAAATTATCCCACTTATTAAGAAAACTTATGAAGTGAAATAATTACAAAACCGGGCTTGGGTCTAGGCATTTGTCACATACGAACCGGCTTCCTTCAAAAGCTGTGCAATGATGATGCCACCATTCTTCGCACGAATTACACATTATCCAGTCCTCATCCGGTGGATCGATATTTTCCTTTACACGATGGACATACATATTCCACTACTTTTGAAGTTGAACTTTCAGCGGATGCCATTACCACACTTGTGAAAGTGTCTTTAGCCATTATTATATATAAATTTAGCCCTTATAGCTATTTTGTCATTTGTCAATTATCATATGTAAATAATAATAAGGCCATATAATGGATTCCTTTAAATGTAGGTCTTATTGCATTTTATCCTCTTCATACATGGTTCTAATTTCTTAAAGAATGTTCAAAAACTGGATTACTTTGTTACATGCGTGTTACTAGTGAAATGATTTGATATGAGCGGATAACAAGTTGTAATGTTAAAGTTGATTTTCGGATTTCCTAGATAGACAATTATTCCTTTGCTCTGGGTATAGTCAACTTGCAATACTTACGGTATATTTAAACTACAAATTAATATATATAGAAGCGAATCTCAATCTGTGATTCTCGACCTACTGGTGGTCCTAAGTAAATCTATGGGTCCCAAGATTCTTGTATGAGACTGAATTGTTTCATGTAATTCAATAATTTTTAAGGGTGTAAGGACGCCTATTCTGAAACTTAAGAATAAAACATTATATAGCTCATATTTCTTGACCATATGATTGGGTGAAAAAAAGATAACGTTTTCAGCTTCATACGAAAACGAAATTTGACAGTTTTAGAATTAAGAAATGAAATTTTAAGTTTTGCGTACCATAGATAATGCAACTTATTCTAAAGGAGAATGATTATTATAAAATAATTGATAGAATGGAAATGTGGGAGGAAACAGAAAAATTTTGGGAAAACCTACGGACACAATGTGTTCCACCCACTGCCAAACTTGCGGCAGGGGATTGAGCCAGGATGAATCCCTCGACCAGAGGTGAGTTCTACCACTACCCCACCGTATTCTCTTTTAAAATTTAGAGTCGGTTAATTATTACTGAGCATTACCTTCCTGATTTATGAAGAAAAGAAGCCTATATATAAATTCATTCCATGTTAAGTTTGTTTCTAGAGTGATAAAAAATTTTCCTTATTCTTCTGGGTTCCTCGAAGCTTGAGGAGGGTCCCAGACTGAAAAAGGTTGAGAAAACCTGACATGTTGAATTGTTGCAAGAATTTTGAACTGCAATTTCAATCTACCGTAAGTTGCTTGAAATTAAACGAAATTAAGTGAAATAAAAACCACTATGAGCATAGGTCTCTCTTTACAAAGAAATGTGGTTCTGGAGCCAATAAAAAGTTCTCAATCACTGTCTTGGTTGTTGAAGACGTGTCACTATAAGAAAATGTTCAGATGATAGAAAAGGTAGAAATTATTGGACGAGATCTGGCGAGCGTGGTGAATACGGCAGTGCTTGTAGAAATGTGCGTAACTTTGCAGCGTTGTTTATTCATATTGTTGTCGTATAACATGATCAGACCTTTTCTAGTGACCAATGCGGACATAGGCATTGTAGTCTTTGGTGCATTTCGTCAATTTACTGAATTCTTGCCCGTAATGGATTTACCTGGCTTGAGTAGGCTATAATGTATCAGTGTAACCACGAAGCACTTCACAATCATAGTAAACTTAGAATGCTAGTCGGCTTTGGAAACGTTTTAGGAAAGGACGCGCGATCCAACCATCCGCATTGGTGAAATGTATCGATTGTCACGAAGGTTCAATTTTTCTTGTATGTGTGAATATTCTTTAAAAAAATTGATTGCTTTGTAGCACAGGAGCAGTATCAGCGTAGAGCGGAATCCGAAATTTCTATGATTCTCGGTCAATTTTTATATTTTTCACCTTTACTAGTTTCTTTCTTTTTCTTTTTTTTTTAAAGTAGCATGCCACATTTGAATGATCAACTCTCAGTTCCTTTACAACCTCTTACATCTCTTTCGGCGGATCTGTTCAGTGATCAGCTGAAGTCACAGTCGCCAGCAACCTAAAGTAATATGTGACATTTCTTAACCTCCAAGATAAGCCACGAAGACAGAAATTTCGGAACTAATGTCGCATTATACGTATACTCTCCCACATGGCCTTATTTTATCCTGGGCTCCTCTTGGAATGAATTTAAATATATTGAAGTACATTTTGCGAAAATCGCGTATTGGTTTACTGTTATCTAAGCCCTAAAAATAGACGAAGAGAAAGAGATTATTCCTATGTCGTATATATCTACAAAATGCAAAACATGAGCCTCCGAATGATATCCATGGGATTTACTAGACAATATTTGAATATTCAAACATGTGATTATTCCACAGAGCCCAGAAATAACCCACAGCTGCAGGATGTCCAACGGGATTCCACTCTCAAAAATGGGACTCACGTGATCATCCCAGGACTAACATCTCTGTGAGAGGAAATAAATTTAATAATTTGTTTCAGCTCAAATTTTGATACAAAGTACAATATATTTGATAATTATTAATAAATATATTTTGTTTTTAGACTTAATTCGCATCACAGTAAAATATTGAAGAAAAATATTTTTAAAAACTAAAAAAAAAAAAAAAATGAAGAGTAATAAAATTTCATTTCTATTTATTTTTAGATTGTTAAAACACAAAATAATGGATTTTGAAGAGTACAGGACAAGAGGTAAGTGACACCTACATTGAGTATATTGTAACATTTTAGATTTAGAGTAGGCTTGTCTTAATCAACTCATTATTTCCAATTATTTCTGATAATTGTATTGCAATAGAAAAAAAAATGTTTAAATTTTTTCATCAGTGACGTTCTGCTGAATAAAGCTTTCTTCCTAGCTGTACAAAGTTTTATTCCTAGTTGTATAAAGCTTTCTGGTATAAGAAGTTTTTCTTCAGCTGTGCGAAGCTTTCTTCCCAGTTGTATGAAGCTTGCTTCTTAGTTGTATGAAGCTTTCTGCTGCATGAAGCTTTCTTCCTAGCTGTTAGAAGCTTTCGACCTAGCTGCAAGGGCGCCGATTTCTCTGTAAATTTGGGGGGACGCAGTCAGATGCAGAAGGTATATATATATGAAGATTTTAAGAGAAATTGCACTCAAATTATGCCAAATATTGTATACTCATAACTACAATAGGAGGCCCACATGAGCTTTGGGGGGCCCGGCCCCCTCGTCTCCCCCAGGATCGGTGCCCTTGCCTAGCTGTAGGAAGCCTTCTGTTGTATAAAGCTTACTTCCTAGTTGTATGAAACTTTCTGCTGCATGAAGCTTTCTTCCTAACTGTATGAAGCTTTCTTCCTGACTGTATGAAACTTTCTGTTCTATAAAACTTGCTTCCTAGCTGTATGAATATTTTTATCGTTTGAAGCTTTGTTATTAAATGAATGAAGCTTTCTGCTGTATGAAGCTTATAGAGATAAAATTTAAATTCTTACAGATGCGACTCCCTTCAAGACCCGCCTCTAAATGTCTTACCAATTTGGAATTTTGATGGATTTGCTTGATATGAATGAATCGAGATTAATGATCACATCTAGTAGTTAAAAGCTTTCTTTACGAGAAAAAAAACTATTAGTATCTCTTTTCTTGTATTTTCATAGTGAATTTCACATAGCAGCTGTCTAACAATCAAAGACCTGTAGTTGTGGCAAAATAAAACTAAAAAAAACGGCAGACAAAATGACAAAATATATTTTAATAATAACATTAAAATGACAGTTTATATTGTAATAGTTGATATATTCAATGTGTTATTATGTCACTAATTTGTTAGATATTCATGTTAAATGCGTTAGTCTACATTAAGGATACTTCAAGTAAGTACAGAGGTTGTTCAGCCTACGTTTGGCCGATTTCGTTCCTTCCCCCTCCTGGGCAGAATGGACTCACCCGACCTGGCTCGTGGCGTACTGCAGTGTTGTGCAGTGGCTTCCTGGGAACGGAGTTGTTTTTCCGCGCGGACGACAATAACGCACAAAATAGGACCATTGTTGTGAGTGTTGTGTTAAATTTGTTTCCAAGTATATGGGTTTCCGCTCTGTGACCAAACTGCCGCCCAAACTAAGCCGGTTTTGGGAAAGCTATGTTGCGGCTCTTTATGACACCCGCTTTAGTATTTCTGTTATTAGAAAACAGTGCGAGAAGAATGGTTGCAACATCAGTTTAAGTGGAATAAAAAATGTTATTTAAAAGTACAAGGGCAACGAAGCTCCACCATTTGAATCACCAACGAAATTGCCTAGGAAGCGGGAATGCACCAAGGCCATCTCCACCATGCAGAGGAAACTTCCCAAAATGTCAATGCAAGAAAATCCGAGAACACAAAGGTGTATGGCTAATCGTCTTGACGTGTCTTTGGGGACCGAGCCGGACGTTACACCATCAACTCAAGCTGGAAAAAGTCATGAAAGCTCGCGGCCATCTTCTCACAGATGCCCACCAAAAGGAACGAAAGTGTCACGCCCGGAAGCTGTACGAACGAGATCTGGCAAAACAAAGGTGGACGTACGTCGTAACGCTCGATGAAGCATGGATTTACCTTTCCGACTGCGGCAAACCGAGAGCCATCAGAGAAAGGCGCCAAGAACTTCAGAAGGTGGTTCCGTGTCTGTAAAGAATCTTTCCCAAAAGGAGTCATGGTCGTTACTGGGTACTGTTACCGAGGTAAACTGAAGAATCGTTGGGTGGCGAAGAACTGCAAAATAAATTCGCAGTATTTTCAGGAGCAGATCATGCGGCCGATCTACGAACATGAGATTCCAACAATGTACGGAAATGACGCCAACCTGTGCGCATTCACATGGACAAGGCCTCATCACATACCTCACGATCGTCCCCCGCATTCTACAGGGAGAAGGACGACGCAAATGATATACAGGTGATACCCTTCAATGAGGTATCTGTTAAATTTCCAGATGCAAGTCCTATGGACTATTGTGGATTTGGATTGCTGAAACGGGCTTTGGGAAAACGGCGTGTGAGAACTGTGGAAGGACTTTGGAAAGCTGTGCCAAGAGAATGGGACAAGATTCCCCTCTCAGTTCTTCAGAGAAGTCTATTACAGTGGAAATTACGCTATCGGGCTATTGTTAGGAACCAAGGGAAACACATCGAGCACTTACGGACCTGGCGCCATGGATTCTTCTAAATTTTTTGGTAAGTCGAAATTGGCCAAATGTAGACTGAACAACATCTGGTGAAGTATGACTTTAAAAATATAAAAATCAAAACACATCAAAACGAAGAGAGAGAGAGAAAGAAAGAAAATTACAAATCATTGCAATGCTAGTACGAAACATAAAACTGCATAAAAAATACGCTCATGAATAACCTGACTAAAAACTTCGTTAAAACAAATCGTATCACACTAGTAAACCCTACCTTGGCACTTGACAAAGCGGTCATACCATACACCCTTTTCACTTAAATGCATGATATCATACGGATGTTCTTTAGACTGTTTATTTACAAGTTATCACGTCTGTCCGTTCAGTCGTTCTTTCAGAAAAAAATGTTCGAAGGGAGGGGGGGGGCACACTTAGTATTCCTGGAGGCACTGCTGGTACTATTCTACTTATTATTATATTATAAATGTATTATTTTAGTCTCCTCCGGGGGGCACTCTCAGAGCTCCGGGGGGCAGTGCCCCCAAAAAACATGCCTGGAAGGAACACTGTGTCCGTTAAGATGTTTTAGAAACCCGGAAACGATTACATCTTCCGATGCGACTGGATCATATATTTGAAGCACGTCAGAACTTGGAAATTCGTAGGAACATCAATCGAGCTTTCCGTTATTTGGTTGGCCAACAATGACTCATTCCTTCCGGTGGGGACACTTAAATTCCATATTTCATAGGTGATCTGCATTTCACGATAATTGAGAATACTGTGTCTTGTATTTTCGGTGGAACATGAAGAAAGCTTCAAGTAGAAAGTTTAAAATTACAAATATGCCCAATTATTACCAAAAACTGGCATTTATTCATGATTTATTGTAAGAATGAAGAAGTATGGCATTTATAGCATCTAGAACTGACGGTCTTTACCGATAATGTACACAAAGAAATGTTTCTGACATTGTGCCTTACCTTCGAAGGAGTATGAGTCAATAGTTTCCCATAGAATCCTTAGGAGGAAGGAAAAGATCAAACAAGTTTGAGTGCGTATAGAACTGAAGAGAATAAAGCCTACAGGTGCTTGAGACAGAGCAAACAAGATAGAGTTTTAACAATGACCCAACCAATTCATATATATATATTGACACTATGATTATTAGATGAGAGGAAAAATACAGTAGTGGTGTTTACATTTGTGTGGTGTTTAAACCCCTTGAATTTAAATTGATTGAGTGCAAAAACATAAAACTCCGGATTCATAGTTCGAATCTTTACTTTGATATCGAAAGCTCTTATACTTTATTCAAAATAACTATAACGGTAATAATTAATTCATTGTATACTGTTTACTGGGGACACAAGCGCTGAGGCTATTTCTCTCTGTCACGATAAGATCGAGATATGCTGTAGATTAGAAAACTAAAACTTACTAAAGAAAGTGTATTTCATTTAAAACATTAGCAAAGTAAGAGATTTTAAAAATATGGAAAAACTAAAACAGACATCGCGAAAAGGTTTTAAGAACAAATAGCAATAAAATACATAAAAAAATACTCAAAAAAGAGAACAATAATAGTAACACATAATGGTAAATCTAGAAGGAAAACCTAGAGAGCATTAACTAGTCTAATCCCACGAATGAAAGTGAGAGTACGGTCACTAAATACCACATTATCTTCCAAAACCTGGCTAAGATTTTCATGCATGATGTTTTCTGATATCTGAATATTCTGGATATTTTATAATACAAAGATATGCTGAAAACTGAGTGGGACAAGACAGTCTTCAGAACTTAGCGCATTGCGGTAGATAGGAATGTGTGATATGAGAATGTCCGATACACAAACGAGTCAGAATCACTTCAACTCAGCGACTAGTACGGACAATTTCATTGAGCTTATTTTCGTTTCACTTCGCTTGCCAGTGAAAACTCATCCTCTGGAGAAAATAACTACAAGAGAGAGCTCCATTGGAAATTCTACCAATGTGTCTTGTCCCAGCACCTAGCAGACAATGATGTCGCAACCCTATTGCTGTAGCCAATGGAATCTTACGAGGCATGTTTACTAAAAGATATTTTGAAGGCTTTAGTAGCACTTTGTGAGTCAGCCCAGATAATCGTATGACCCAGCGAAAGTTGAAGCGTATGATCAAGGGCAAGCTTAATTTCTGTCAGACCACTTTTTTCTTTTATTATTATTACATTCACTACATGAGACAATAAAGATTTATCGCCAAGGATTTAAAAATACTGTGAATTATTTTTGTGGTTTTGTAACACTCAGTGATCAGTTGTGACGCTTGGTTTAGTCGAATCAGTCTACGGAAAATTAATTGTATTGCCAGATTATTTTATCTAAACTATTTCAACTCTTTAGAACCGGTTCTTTTATGTTAGAGTCGAAATATTTTTCAGTGAGTTCAAGAATTTTCAAACTAAAAATTCTCACACAAAAAATTTTAAACTGAAAATTATCAAACCATGATCGAAAAAAAATTAAACATTAAAAAAAAGCTTTGAGTTAAGTTTAACGTCCCTTTCACTTGGATCTACTGATTAACTAAGAATCCGAACCACATGAGACCCTTCCGGGAATCGAATACAGGTCTTTTACGCTAAAGAAGTGGACTGCTAACCGTTTAGCCACAAAGTAGCACTCAAAAACTTTTAAAAAATTATACAGAGATTCGAAAATAATCTAACTAACTAACTCTATGGCCTATGGAACCCGAAGCTTCAGTGCCGCGTTCACAAAAGCTCTCCACTGACTTCTATCCTTAGCTAATTGCATCCAGTTTCTACTTTGTATTCCTATCTCTGCGAGATCCATCTTAATATTGTCCTCCCATCTGCGCCTAGGTCTCCCTAATGGTCGTTTTCCTATGGGTCTACCAGTCAAGACTTTGAAAGCGTTTCTACTTTCTTCCATTCTAGCTACATGACCTGCCCACCTAAGCCTCCTAGACTTGACGACCCTAACAATGTTGGGTAAACCGTATAAACTATGTAGATCCTCGTTATGAAGCTTCCGCCATTCCCCATTCTCGTTCCTCTTGGGTCCGAATATTCTTCTCAGGATCCTGTTCTCAAATACTTTCAGTCTATGTTCTTCCCTCAGAGTAAGCGACCATGTTTCACAACCATACAGAACAACAGGCATGATTATCGTTTTATATATTTTAAGCTTCAAATTCCTCGACAGAATTCGCGACGACAAGAGATTTTGAACCGAATAGTAACACGAATTCCCTGCTTTTAGTCGACATTTAATTTCTTCGTGAATATGATTTTCGTCTGTTAATATTGATCCTAAATATTTGAAAGTATCCACTTTATCAAAAGTATTATTTAATATTTTAACGCCTCCACAATTTGCCGTATTACGGTCCCGACGCACTTCCATGTATTTAGTTTTCTCTGCATTTACTTCTAAACCCATGTCCCTGCAAGCGTTTAATAAGATCTCTGCATTTATTTCTACTGTTCTCCTATCATCCCCTATTAAATTTACATCATCAGCATATGCCATAACCTGGTGAATGCCGTTCAACTCTAGGCCCTGGTTGCTATATTCGAAAATAATCAGTCAATTAAATTGCACTTAGAATTAACATTCTAACAATGACCTTAGACTAGAGCTATGACTAAAGTTTGAAATGTAAAATCGTTATTCTTACATATTAATAGAATTTAATAATTATTTTCAGATTTTAAATCTTAATTTTTACATCAATGACTTACAAGTTTGAATGTTAAATAAATTCTAATTAAAAACTCAAGTTCTAATCTTTCCACCAATAACCTTAGACTATGAGTCGAACTACAATCATAAGCTTCAAGAATTTTAAAACTACTTTATTAATTAAAAAGTAGATGAAAAAGTTTAAAAATTAAAATTTTAAGCAAAAATTGCCAAACATCTTAAGAAAAATTAAACGAAAATTCGAAAGCAATCAACCATATTTGTAGTAAAAGTAGCTTTCCATCAATGACCTTAGATTATCAGTCGTAACTATAATCTTAAGGTTCAAATATTTTTAAACTAAAAATTTAAAAACAAAAATGTTCAAAGCGTGATCATGAAATTGTAAACAAAACTTTTCAAAAGCTTTTGAAAAATCTTAATAAGATTTAAAAGTGATCGGATAATAAGATTGTAGAAAGAATAACCTTGCACCAATGGGCGTTAGAGTATTAGTTGTAGGTAAAGTTCAAGTTGTGAAACTGTTGTAATTGGATATTAATCGGTTTTACTAATTACCTATCAGGTACTACAAAAATCAGTTTAGAAACTCAACTACATTCTTTAGGAAAACAAACGTTGACAAGCAGAAATATTGTGATACAAAACTTTTTAAAAACTTTTGAAATAAATTGAATCCTTGAGTTCCAAAACCGGTCATCTCCATCGATGCTAATTTGAGAAGAGTGACAAACAAAACTAAATTAGTCAATATGCATCTGGCATATAGGACTATTTTCATTTCCGGACACCAGAACTGACATTTTTCTACTTTCCAAAAATGGAAATAACCCTATATGTCAGACACATATTGATTAATTTAGTTTTGTTTGTCTCTCCTCTCAAATTAGCTTCGATGGAAATGACCGGTTTTCAAACTCAAAGATTCAATTAGATATTTAGAAATTTAAAGCAGAGATCGAAAAATTTTTAACAAAAGGTTTTTAAAACTTTTTAAATTAAAATTTGAAAAGTGATAAGCTAATCAGGTTGTACCAAGTAAACCATTAAATTAACAACCTTAAACTGTTTCATAATTAACTATTTTTTTATTAGTTTTAATTTTTAAAGTCCATTTTCTTTATCAGAATGCAACTAACTAAAGAAACTTTAAAACATATATATAGATATATATATAGATATAGATATAGATATATAGATATAGATAGATAGATAGATAGATAGATAGATAGATAGATAGATAGATAGATAGATAGATAGATAGATAGATAGATAGATAGATAGATAGATAGATAGATAGATAGATAGATAGATAGATATGGTACAAATTTAAGCTTTGCTCAGACAAGTTAAACTTTGTATTTAAATGGTAAAGCCTATTTTCTTTCAAATGAAAGCTTCTGTACTGCGAAAATAATATTGTAATCTGTCTTTTAGATGGAATAGAGATAACAGTCTCCCCACGTTTGGAAAATACATCAAATGAGAGTTTGGTAAAGATGGTGAAGACATTGATTAACCATTGTTTACACTAGAAAATCGACAAATTACTTCCAGGTTTTCCCGTATTACCTTCAAGTGTAAAAACAACTTTGTAACAATCGTAGCAAAATGAAAAACACTCAAGAGCTTTTCTTTAGCTTGTGGGCAGGATACACTTAGAGAGACAATCCAATTTCAGGTTGTTGATCTAATGCTCAGTTGAACAGCTACCTACAGACCTGCAATTCGAGTGTCAAAGTATTCTATACTCCGAACAATGTTTGAAAATAATTTACTGTCAGTTACAGGTACGAAAAATAGTCGTAACTAATATTTTCTACGTCGATTTAGATTTACTCTTTTGTATAGGCCCAAGTTTTTCTTGACACCAATACCGGAAGTTTTGCTTATTAACATATTCATTCATATATGTTATACATCTGCGACATATCAGATTTTTCTTGGGGCTAGATGGAAGGGAGAAATGATCTACTGATATGGTTAGAGTATCACGTTTTTCATTAGTACAGTAACACACTCATGATTATATATATAGGGTGTTCATCTAAAAGTACCACCTGAAATACCAAAGAAATGAGGTATGATGTCGTTGGAAAAATGTCGATAAATAAGGCTTCAGGAGTTAAGTGATTTTTTTTCAAATGGAATGATAGGCAAAAAACAGTAATAATATGAAAGGGCATTCGCGGAGAAATACAATGCCGTTTATTTCATGCTTCTACTGCTTCTAGGTTTGCCTTTAGCTTAAAGAAATCGGAACATATCCTATCAGTGCTAAATAGAAACAATATTTTAACAATGTCGAGAAGATACCTACGCTATAGTTGTCTGATATATAAAATCCTTAAAACTCAATCCCTACAATATTTATATTGTAAATTTACAAAGCGGTCACAAATTCACTCTCACGTTACGCGTAACAGTGAGAAATTCAATGTACAAAGACTTAAACTGAAGATAGTGCAAGGATCATTTTCTAGAGCAGGCCCGAGAGTATGGAATGCGGTACCAAAAGCTCTCATTAAATAAAATCATTTAATTCATTTCGAAATTCATTAAAATCACATTTGATGAAATCCCAGCGACTGCCTCTGGCACTTACGATATGTACAGTTTTATGTAACAACTTAGCTAAATCCAACAATGTCGATACTTTTTATTGCATATGTCACTTGTTTATTTTCTGATTTATTCTTTTACTTGTATTTTTTAGTTTTTTTTTTTTTTGATGTGTAATGTTTAATATTGTATTCTTTTGACAAGGGTTAGGTGGTAGAGCAGCCGTGGCTGAACCTCGACCGCTTCAATAAAGACATTTTCATTTCATTTCATTCACATAGTAACGAAAATATGACTATGGGAATGGTTGTAAACAGAAAGAGAAGTGCCCTACTTGACTGCAAGTACTGCCATACATATGAGCTGTCAGAAGTCATGGGAAGAAGGAAGAAGGAGGAGAAAACGTGAGACATCGTCAGCAGCATTTATTTGACAATATATAGAGCGTAATGGCAATGAGCATGATAGTATGTCGAAGAACCATAGAGCCTAACATTTGCAATGATCGTAAACCTAATCTGTCATAGTGACGTTCAAAATGGTGACGGTACACTGCGATACAGGCATTGAGGCAAACATGAAAAAATCGTTCTACAGAATGTAGCATCGCATGTGGAATGCCCCTATAGGCTTCAGTAATGTACTGTTGCATATCGTCTGGTGTTGTTGGCATATCCCGGTAGACAATGTCCTTCAGTCTCCCCCAGAGATAAATCTAATAGTGTTAAATCTGGTGAACCAGCTGGCCATTAGACAAGTCCTCCCTATTCTATCCACCGATTGGGAAACATTATTCAAACATGCTGTGGTGCGTTATGCACTGTAAGTTGGGCACCTGTCATGTTGGTACCACATTTCCAGTTCTGTATTAGACGTTAGGTAGTCCATGGGTGCATGCGTTCCACTTGGCTAAGCCAATATGGTTTTGTTACAGAATAAGAGTGCATATTCCTTAGGTTAATGTGTCCATGATTGGTAAAGGTTAACTCGTCGGTGAATATAATACGCGACAAATCTGAAGTTTCGTTTCGTAACACTCATGCGCAAAACCGAAAACAGTTCACAAAATCAGTTTCATATGGTGCCTGATGGATGAGAATATGATATAGGTGAAAGGTATGTGAATGCATAATGCGAAATACACTTTGCTGATTCATACCACCGTCCCTGTCAATATCATGGGAGCTAATGTGTGAATTAACAGCAGTTAGAACATGTTGCGCCCACCTAACCTACAGTTGGCTTTTTCCGCACACGTTGTCGCAGTGTTACACTTCCGGTGTCCCTTAATTTCACAAAGAGCGTACCAAAAAGACGGTACGATGGCTGCCGTCTGTCCGGATATCTCTCTGCGTACACACAGCAGGCTTCTAAAGCATTCTTCCTGCATTCTTCATAGATCAGAATCATGTCGGCTTTTTCTACGTTTGCAAACATCATCGTCGTCACTCTTACCACGACGACTGCCTACTATGAACTAACACGATCTCGTGACTCGGAAATCGCAATTTGATCCACATCAAGGACTATTCTGTCAGACAGCTCAGACGGCACACGTTACTAGGTAGTAGATGCATGTGACAAACAGCGTTGTATCGCCCCGCGTGTGCCCTCATGTTATTCATGTTTTTGTCTATCGTAACAGTACTAAAATTCACTTTGTTCCTGATGTTCCATTTGTCGCTAGTTTTCCTACTACTCCATACCTCTATTTGACGAGTCCTATTTGATATTACTTTTACCGTAAATTGTATATTGCTAGCGTTTCTTGTTGCTTCGGTATTTCAGGTAGTGCTTTTAGATACTTCATCCTGTACTCTGTCACACTAACATTTAAAGACGCAGAAATTTACCATCGGAGTTAACATTACACCAGATATATTTGTGGCCTTCTGGCAAGTTTGCTTGAGACTAAATGACGTTTTCATTGTGGTTTTGAGTCTCGTCTTGCGCATGGTTGATCATTGATCCCATTTCAGTATTCTCTGAATGGTCCATTTCCAATCGCTTTTTTCTAGCCTATAAAAATATCAACATAATGTAGCAACTATTTTCTCATGGTGTGATAAGTGTGTAGCCTATCTCATAGTCGTGTCTCCACAGAGCTTAGTTGCTAATGCTCTAGTCTTTATTACGAGCGGTTCCGGGTTCGGTTTCCGGGGGGGAGGGAATCTCGTTCAGATAGGTGCAAAAGTCTTTTCAGGACAGATATCCTGTATGAGGTTTTTGATGGGTTTTCTTTATTCACACTAGGCAAACGTCGGGATGGTACCTTACGTAAAGGTTCCAGTCCTCTTCCTTCCTTACCCATTTTCCCAAGGAAAGTATCGATCATACGTGACAGGCTAAAATGTCTATAGATGCTTAAAGCTCAAAAACGTAATTGCTAATTTCTGTCTTATAGGCTAATTCCCGTCTTATAGGGTACTACTTTATCACTAAATAAATCTGGCAATAATTGTTCCATTTAAACTTACCAATACTCAACTACAAACCTTTGCAGAGAAAGGGAATGGAATACCCTATTAGCACGGTAGGCAGAAATACACCTTACTATTATACTTAGTTCACATAAAACAAGGTAAATACTCCACCAATAAGGTGGAGGGAACTTCCTTAGCAAGTAAGGCAAGGGAAAGCTTTAAGGCAAGCTCACATTATCCTTTCGGTGTTGGAGACGTTCGAACACCGGAAGGTACCGAATCTCACGGTATGATCGCAACTCGTCTGAGTTCAACAAATGATCTGGGACCCTTCTGAGAGCTAAGGGGAAGCTGCAGTACCAGCTCTGCTACCACAGATTATTGCTGGGATACTACCGGTACCAATGACCCATGCAATCTGCCTATTTAGGAGTGAAACGAACCTCTGCTTGCAAGAAGCATGAATACAAAGATACGTTTAAATGTTTTTAATAACATAGATTAAGAAACTTGAAAATCCTATTCTTTTTCATGTCATTATAGTCACAATTGTTGCTACACCCTTTATTCTCCAAACTTCTTGGCTCTCCGAAGGTTTCGTTCTCACATGCACTCTACAATCCCACGCTACAGACGAGCCTCATCATTTATACATCATTATTTGGATCAGCTTCTCCGTATGATCCACAGTGATAAGTGTTTCGTTTGTACTATTATGAAGTTAGTAATTTATATAACTTTCTCTATTCACCCATCAGTCGTATACTTTTGAATTAGCAAATAGGTTACTTTCGAAATAATTTTGTTTCTAGCGACCCTCAATCTGTGTTCTTGCTGTGATTCTTCAATTTTCTATTAGCAAATTTCAATGTTTGAGTGCGAGTTGTCAAGACAGGATTTCTCGCTTGTGTTGAATTTTTTCTACGACGCGAGAGGGGTTCAAAAGGGCTTAGTGGCTACGATTTCATCTCTTCCCCGACTATTTACTCTTCTTCTCTTCCCAGATATCTTGCATTATAACGTTTATCATGTAATATGAAACAATCTTTTTCGGTATAAAAAATAGCTACCTCCCCCAAAATGTCTCTACCCTTCGCCTTTTCCCATTCCCAAGAAATTGAGGTTGGCGTCATCACTGTTATCACTTACAATATTTTTCTGGAAAAATTTGCAGTAGAAAATGAAATGAAATATTTGAGTTTTACGTCTCACGATAATGCCAGCTAGGCTAAAGGAGACGGTGATGATGAGAAATGAATGAAATGGTTGAATTAAGAGCCGGCGGGAGTCAAGTGACCTTGACAAATCGAGGATAGAGTTTCTCCTTGCAGTTCAAAGTGTTTCCTTATTTTGGCAACAGATGGGGTTGTCGCTGAAATGCCATCAAAGCAAATGCACCCGTCCTTTTCCTTCGTTTTCCCCTGCATGTGGTCAAAGTTGGACAGCGTAGGAGGGGGATGGTTACGGCTGTAAATGGGACAGAAGAGTGAAATTCTTTTCTTTTGGCTAAAAGAGAAACAGAACTGAAGAAACAAATAAATAAGAGGGACCAACATGATATCAGCCGTCAGCTCCCTGTCAGAGAGCCACTCAAATATCTACAACGGTCACAAACATACCATAGAGAACTAAAGCACTTGTCGCATGTCTCTTTCTCAAAGGATTCTACCTATGGTAAATAACAGAATAGTGCGGGAAGAATCTGATATAAAATGAAGAACCATGCCAATATTAAAAAAAAACACACACACACACACGGGAGAGTCGATATTCTAATTTATTTAGGGCCTTCCTGCTTTTTTTTTTAAAAAAAAAAAAACAACTTGCAATTGAAAGGCAGAAAACCCAGACAAAGATTTGAAATGTATTGACAATGTGAATCATTTTTTTAGTGGAATCCATTTCCTTATTTTCTTTTCAAAATATGATCACCAGATTTACCCTCTCTCTCGCCTTCACATTCGAATGGTCCTGGGTTCGATACCAGTTGCTGACCATCCTGAGTTTTTCCTATTATAACAGGAAAAAGCCGCAATGTTACATTCAGCCTTGGGGGCCGGCTTAGAAGGACAGGAGGGAGCACATGCCCTGCTTGATGTTGGTTTTTATTGGGGGAAATAGACCACTTCATTAACAATAGAATTAAAAGATGTGTCACTCATGTCCAAAATTATTGTCGCATGTCTATAAACATGTTATTGTAGGAATATAATTTGATAACGAATTCACCCGGTATTTCTTATAATGTTAGTATGCGTACAATCGGCAAAGACATGTATGTGGAAAATTTCATGTCAAAAGAGCAGTAAATAAGAACAATAAAACGAAAACAAAACTTTAGTGTCCATTTAGCAACATTTTATTTTACTCATTCTAATCTTCGTATTTATAATTACTGTATTTTCCTATGAAATTTACCACATATATTTCCCGATTGTACACATAGTATCAGTATTAAAAGTCTCCTGCAAAATCATTATTACATGATATTTTTACAAGAAGACAGTTATAGAAATGCGACAATCATTTTGGACATGAGTGTACAAGGATGTAACAGGTGTTTGTTTCAAACATTAAATAAGTGTTCGTATAAATTGAACTTATTTCCTGACGTCATAGAACTAAGAACTGTTGCAGAGCGATGTAAGTCCGGTGATAATACAATATTCCATTCTTACTTTCATACTTTGCAATATATCTATTTATTTTAAAAGCAAATTTTAATATGTTTTTATTTTCAACTTCCTCATCCTAAAATAAATACTAGCCTTTAACCAGCCCTGGTATCCCTGGTTGCATATCACTTTAGGATTTGGAAAAGGTGTCCAACGAATTAAAAACAATGATAAGACTCCTTTTAAAGACATTCTTTTGTTAATAAATTCCCACTAAAAAGTTAAAAATAATTTTGTTTATGCAAGACTAAATAAAAAGAATGAAGTGCGTCATTTTAAGAATTTATAAAGTAACTGTAAGCCTATATGAGAGCGCATCCCTTTTTTTAGTCACGCATAAACATTTTTTTAAACTTTTAAGTGCGACTTGATTAATGAAAGAATATCTTTAAAATGTTTATTATTATCTTTTTTTTATTATTGTTAATGTTTGCGTCCTTGGCATAGGGTGTTTATTTTGGTAAGGTACCGTATGGTACGTTTCTATACTACTAGGGTATATTAAAATTTAGTTTCCTATGCGTTACTACATACATTAAAAAAACATTTTTTAAAGAATTACTACCGAATATTACTACCGCTCCGCTAATAAGAGGGAGACAGATTGAGGATACCAAACACCCCTACCGTTGATTGAGAAATATTTAGGTGTCGACACTGATGAGCAACATCTACATATGAATTTGAATGTTTTATGGGCTTTAGACAATTGATTCAGACCGGGAAACATGGGGGACAGAATGTTGGAAGCAAGTAGTCCAGTCCCTAGTTTGAATGCCTGGAATGAGTAAGGACTCTTCCCCCCTTGGTAAAACCTGACGAAATTGGAAGCAATATCAAAGAAGCACTGCTTCGAAAAAAGAGGGAGCAAACATGCATAAATAGTCAGAGTCGGATTTAGGTTTAGTGGGGCCCCAAGCTGTTGAAGGTAATGGGGTCCTTTATGTGTCCAGATGAACATACGCACCCTACATACAGCAATGAAGAAACTAGAGATAATTTAGGAAGCAGACTGGTAGAAGGAGCCCTATTAATTACACGAACGTCGGCTACACAGCAGGAAGCACTGTTGCTACGTATATATAAATTTTACTTTATATTTTTAATTTTCTTATATTTTAGAAATCCAATTTTTCTTTAGATTTTGGGGCCCCCAAGAGAGCGGGGCCCTAAGCTATAGCTTGTTTCGCTTACACGTAACTCCGGCACTGTAAATAGTATACATATACAGGCGCGGATGCAAGGGTGGCTATAGAGGCTATAGCCCCGCCCCCTTTAACGCTCAGGTATACACTGGATAAAATGGGATTCAATCCTGTTTACTCTGGATAAAGAGGCAAACTATGGTTTACCTCCTCCCTTGATCATATCCTGGATCCGCCACTATATATATATATATATATATATATATATATATATATATATATACATGTATGTATGTATATAAATGTGTGTGTCTAGTATGTTGTACGATGGAAGCTGATGAAAGAGCTTTATACCATATTATTCTTGATTTTTTGACAGGTAAACAAAGAATATTTCGGGAATTAATCTATCCTAAAGATTATAATAATGTATCTTATTTTTTCTCTTGCATGTATATTCTTAGTCCTGCAGGAAGTTTTCATTTCTTTCTTGGAATAGATAAACGAAGACTTTGGTTCGGCTTCTCCTTCACAATTTTTTGTCGAAAGGTTGACTTTATCGCTACAAACACAAATTACTTCTTCTCACAGAAACCATCTACAAACACACTGTACTGCTGAAACAGAAACCATCAACCAAAGAGGTCATAAATTTTGCCATTCCTCGTGTTTGAAGTTCCCGTTCTTCACAATGATTTCCTTCCTCCCGCCCCTGTTAAGAAGTTCAAAGTAGATTTTCAAAAGGACTGGCTCCCGCTGCGAAGGAAAGTGGGATGATGAATGACTATAGTGCCATCTAGCAGTTATACGGCCAAGTACGTGAACACGAAAAAATCTGATTTCTGATTTCTGTAGATTCAATTATGAAGGATATAATTTCTCATCGATTGTGAAATGGATGTCTTTGGAAACAGCGAAAAAATAGTACAGTAGCGCACAAATACAAAGATTCTACTCCATTCTCAAAAAAGTCCGGAGTTTTTAGCTCTTTTCCTTACTGTAAAAAAACAGAAGACTTTTCCGTCTGATTTTGATCATTTTCTTATGGGAATTTGGATTATAATTATCTGTATTTATAAGAAGAAAATATCACGCACAGCGTTCAAATTGCACCTTTAAAATGAGATGCATCATATTTAGTGCGCTACTGAGACATTTTTGCGAAAGAACGAAATGAAACCGTGATTTGCCTAAAAAATGGTTGAGATCCCATGTTAAATTGAACACCAATATTCCGGCCGCTGTGGCGCACTCCTTCTCGAACGTGGGCGAAAGTGGGAGAAAACGAGAACCCACGCACACCACAAGGTTCACTTGGCGGGGGCTGGGACCGAACCCCGGACCCCAAGCACCAGAAGTGAATGCTCTATCACTGAGCCACCTGACTGTGCAATACAAACGCTTGTAACCAGTAGAAACTTTACATGAAAAGACTTCACCTCAAATGAAAGAAATATAAATTGTCGAGCGCGTAAGAACTAACCCTGACACAACTTTACAAGAAACAAAACATGTTTCCCTCTTTTACATTTATAAAGTCGACAATTTCATTTCCCTTACAGTTGGCTATGAGACGTCGCAAGCGAAAGTATTTTATTGTCTGGCTAAAGAAGGTTAAAATGAAGACATAAATTGCAAATAAATATAGCCGTGAGAAACAAAGAAGAGGAGACGCAATGAGTTCATAAAAGAGACTGGAGTAAAATTGAGGATGTCCATGATTGCTTTCAATTTTCTTCCAACTGAGTCTTTTACGCCTTGTGTTTATATAAGGAAGATGGAGGGGATGGGGGAAAGGAGACGTAGTAGTATAACAATTTACCTCTTGCCCCCGCGCACTAACACCAAACAAGGAAGAACGGCACGACGGAGACGTCAATGCTCATAAAATTGAAGCATCCGATTGGTAGTTTTAGTTCAGTTGACAATGGTTTTACTGCTCCACTTTACTCTATTCTAATGCTTCTCTGAACGACTGAACACAATCTTGGAGTGCTAAGTTTAAGTCCGTATATTCGTCCAATGTGTTCTGTAAAATTTTCTGAAATGTTATTAGCGTTTAATGGGGGGAAAAATTTTCAAAGATGAGACATACATACAAATTGATAGATGTAATCGAACTGGACAAAATGACGTAGGTGAGCGTAAATCTTCATGAGTACTTTTTCGAAGAAGTCGGGAGAAACGATTTTTTTTGCAAACCCGAAGATTAATATCGTACAATAACCACGTCACCAATTACCATGAAGTTATAACGAAGTATAGTCTTATCGGGCCTTATACGTCGGCAGTTGTTTTTAGCGTCGTATTAAGAGTTTGGCTAAGCTAACTTCCGTACTTCGAAACACGTTAGTGAAGTAAGCAACGACTTATAATGAAAAAGACAAGCAATGACTTTTCCGCAGGGTTGTCCAAGCACATTAGGAGAAATCAAGGTAAGAAAGAATTATTCCTTCATTATGTCCGCCTACATTAACTCACAAACAATGGGAAGGAATTTACAGAACCAAATGCACAGATTACCCTGGGAGCCAATAATTCTAGCGCCAGAAGCATCGTAGCGAAAAAACCAGATCGCGGTGTTTTAACATTATTTTCAGTATAGATCTTCCTTAAATTTCTCTCGCATGGGGAACCTCTTTTCCCCATTTCAATCTCGAATTTTTAAAAATATATTGTCCGTGGAAGTTTTTCGTATTGGTCTCGGACCCCTGTAACCCGTTATGTAAATACGGATTTGTATAGGCATGTTGTGATCGTACATTGTACAGGCAATTAAATTATCGTATGAATACGGTAACTACCATACAATTTTCATCCTTGGGTATAGGTCTAGACAGTATTTGGGAGGGTGAAAACAAATGAGGGTTAATTTGATTGAACTTCGGACAAGAAAATAAGCAAACGTGGTGAATGGAACTAATGTTTGCTGAGCGTGCATCCCTCAACTTCAAATCACCGTCAGATTGATTTAAACTCTTCAAGGCCTCATATGCCCAGAAATGTCCTTAACTATTATTAACAGTTCAAAGAATTATTATTATTTACATATCTGACTCATTTCTTCCACAATGGATAGTTAGCAATCACTTTTAAACTAGTTAAGTGTTTGCTATCACTCTTATAAGGAGTCAAAAGTCTGTATCATAATATTTTTAGTTCCATTTCTGAGACAATATATACCATATTTTCTTTTAACATAGAAGACTTATTAAAGGTGCATGTTCATCAGCCTAATGTTTTTTTAAATTATATTACAGGGAAAGAGATGGTGGATTATATAGCTGATTATTTGAAAAACATCAGACAGCGCCGTGTATATCCGGCTGTGAAGCCTGGTTATTTAAGGAAAATGATTCCAGATTCTGCTCCAGTGGATCCTGAGCCTTGGGAAGACATTTTCGCTGACGTAGAGAGGGTCATAATGCCAGGGGTAAGTACATTCATTTATTTTTATTTAATTGTTCGTATTTCCAAATTACTGTGGTTGAGATTTGTAGAAAGGATGAGGTGATGAACTTTTGTTCCCTCCTCGAGAGTTTACTCAGTGCTTCTCTGGTGGGTTCTATCACCAGTCTTCAAGCGTGTCATGTTGTCTATCTAAGTTTCTATTCGTGTATATAGAAACGGTTGTTTCTTATTTCTCATGAGCGAGGAAGATTGCTACCCAATTGGCAAAACATAACTTATTTACAGGTCCGCTACACTCCTATTAAATTTGAATTCTACTTCAAATTTTCATCATATCCAATCTCCCAGATTGGTCAAGGACCAGTGATTTCTGCATGTTCAACAGTCACAAGACTCTATTACCTGGCAAAATACCTGGATGTCACATCATAACTAGGAACTGTGATATATATACTTGCGCTATAGGTAGCTCTTTTATTGATAATTTGTTAATTCCAGCAATGAGGCCATTATATTGGACAGGTCTCTCATACGGATAACATGTAGCTACATTAGCACTAGAACAATCATTTTGATGTGGATCAGTAGCTGTATATAGCGTTGGACATTTGCCGAATATTTGTGAAATATCAGCACAATGTTTCTTGGAAGAACTTACATAAATCAATATCCTTTTTAAGTGAATACAAATTGAAATGAATATTTCAATGAATTGAAACGTACTTTACGTTTGTTGTAAAAGATAGGAATTACATTAAAGCACGATCAAACTACAAATCAGAATTGGATCTGAGTCATTGTAAGTAATAGACACAAAAAATAATAAAAGGAAAACTAATATGGACAGTTATATAAAAGTAGTAGCAGAGGACCACAAGGGAATTTTGATTTAAAATTCTATTGTGTTGTAGTCTCAGAATACTATATTTTCATAGTCGAGAGTCTTTAAACTTTAACTAGTCTCTACTCAAAATTTACATTGTTTTCTGTAATATTCAAAATTGAGTTGAGTTGATTTTGAGTTTAACGCCCTTTTCAGCAGCGAGGCTATATAAGATGGGACCTACTGATTAACATGGAATCCGAGCCACATGAGCTCCCTTTGGGAATCGAACCCGGATCTCTCACGCTGCAATATTTAAAATTAACACCTTGTCAGTGTTTCACAAATATGAAATTATTTGGTATGTATAAATTACGAAAGAGTAAAACATTTACAGAACTGTATTTCTAACCTTATGCTTGTGATTTCATTATCTTTTAACATCTTTTCCTGGAGAGTTATAAATAAAAATGTCACTGTTATGATGATGTGGAAGCCTAATCCTAAAAAAATGATCTTAGAGAATTATCTGTATAAAAAGTTTAAAAATCCATATTTTCCGTTCGTATTCTTTCCACGAACCCAGTTAAGAAATAGACATCTTTGTACTCACTTGTGCATACTAGTAACTAACATATTGCAAAAGGCTTCGTGGGTTGTTTCAAGGTTCATTTATATATATTACAATTCTTGGGAAGCTTTTGCAAATGGTGTTAAGTCAAAATATACTTTTTCTGGAAAATTGAATTGAAGGTTTAATTCGAATTTGACTTAACCCTTTAAAAATACATGTAAATAATTTTCTTCAATTTCCAGTTATTCTTTTCTGGAAGTGATTAGAAAATGGAATTTTGCGACTTAACACCTTTTCTATAAACCCCCAAAAATTACGTAACAAGAATTATTAAAACAGTTTCGTATTTAGGTCGAGGCATTTGGGGTCCCCCAAAAAGCTGGAATAACCCAAATAATTTTATGTAAACAATTGTAAGCGACAGCGGTTGCTCAGTGCTAGAGCGCTTAACCCTAGGTTATGTAGTTCCTGGTTCGATCCCAGCTCGCACCAAGTGGGCTTTATGGAGGACAAACGTCATATGTGTGGGTTTTCCTGGATTTCTCTACTTTCCTCCCACTTTCTTCATTCGACCATGTCGTTTCTTATCATAGAGACCATCTTCTTAACCTCGGTGAATAATTGTCGGACGTTAAGCTAAAAAATTAATCCTGGCTACACCAGTGATTATAAAGGTTACAAATGTTATAAATAGTAAATTATGAAACAATACATTACAATAGTTTTACATTGTTCTTATTGTCGATCATTAATTTTCTTTTTTTAAATTTCCTGTACAGATATAGAGCATATTTGGTTTTATTATAAAAATTTAACTAGAAACTAATTTATCCTTAGAAAAAGAAAGCAAATGCTTCTCATAAAACGTAGTATTACAGTGATGCAAGAAAAGATATTTCTCTGTTGTTGAAACTAGGAAAATCGGGGATCAGTACAGAAATAAAACACAACAAACTGTGCAAGTGAAGAGTGCTCGTTTTTCAATTTCACTTTTACTACATTTTCTTTATCGACGATTAGTGAGCATTTTCTCAGACATATGACTTCCAATACCATCCATGATCATTTTGAGAGCTTCGTCATTGTCATATGGTTAACATGTGTGCCTTCAGTTTGGGAAACTGAGTTCGGTTTTTGATGGGGGCTCATGTAGTATGGATTCTATGTTAAACTGTAGGTCCATATCTGATGTATCAGTGGGCAAGGATGTGTAAGGCGAATATTCTATTGAGAGACTAATATCAGTCGTTGTCGATTACTTCTATTACGTTGTCGATTACTTCTATTACGTTGTCGATTAGTCGTTGTCACCCCCTTTCCTTCCTGTCCCTCACATCTTTCTATCCCTATGCCGATAGTGTAATAAAGCTGAAATAACACCATGGTTCACTCATGTACCAAAGATAATTAAATTTAGTGCAGCAGTCTAGCAGAAGTTGGTCATCAAACATCAATACAAATATTAATATGGAAAATGTCCCCCTTCTCTTCCTTAAAACGGAAATGTTAAAAAAACGCTGGGACATGTTTCCATTTATTCTTAATTAGTTCATACACCGAGTTTCATTTTTCTAACTTAACGGGTTCGTGAGATACATTTTGGTTTACATTTTCGAACCCCTCTAGCCCCTCAGAATAAATCCTTCCAGAAAACTAAACACAACAACAAAAAATGTAAATACGTACCAATCAAAAGCTAAAGTTAAATGAAAAACTTTATTACATCTTTAGAGAAAAAAATGTATTACTTGAAATACATTTATTTGGTGTAGCCCTATAACTATAATGCATTCATATTGCAATACACTACATGTATTTTCCGATACTTTATGGCAAAAACCTTCTGCATTTGTTAGTCAAAACATTTCTGTACATCGAAATTGATTTTTCCGTGTGACAGGTCGTTAAGGAACAGTGTTTCGAAGAAGCAATAGAGCGATAAGGTCAGAGGTGAAACTTTTTCTTTGGACGATAAATCGTTATCAGAAAGCCATTTCCCGATATCTCTTACAGTTTTTGCTTCAATTTTGAAACTAGAAGTAGTAGTAAATTTCTATCACATGAAGTTTTAGCAAAGATAGTGGACGTTATATATTAACTTGAAACACTGAATCGTTTCTCGGAATACACTTGTCGCAAAATTACAGTTTTTGATCTATGACTGTGAATGTTGAAACCAGAAGAGATCGATTTGTAACACTCCTGGTTTAAAAGAAAGTTGTTGGAGACGATGGAACCTATTCTTCGGACGCTGAATCGATTCCCGAAATCCGGTTGTAGATATCACTTACCGTTGTTGCTTAATACCTGTTGATGGGTGAACTGACGGTATGACGGAGATAGTCGTTCTATAAGACTCCCGATATTTATGCTAGCATAGTTTGAAAGTCAAATAATTGTAAACTGGTAGCATCTGCAGTGTGCGAATTAACCAAGGAGGAAGAAGTGATAAATCCTAAATTTTATCATTTTAGCAGTAGACTTCCAAACTACGCTATGCATAAAAATCGAAAGTCTTCTAGAACGGCTATGTCCGTCTGTCAACAGGTATCAGAGCAGAAACGTTACGAGCTACCGAAAAGTAGTTTTCAGGAATTGATTCCGCGTCTCAATAATAGGTTCCATCTACTTCGAAATCCTTCAATTTAAACCGAAAGTGGTACAAATCGACCATTTCTGGTTTCAATATTGATGGCTATAAATCAAAAGCGGTGACAAGTGATTCTCGGAAATCTATTCAGCGTTTCAAGTATATATACCATTTCTACTCCTATAATTCTACTAAAACCGGAAGTGGTAGAATTGACTACTTCTTTCGGTTTGAATATTGATTTCCATAGAGCAAAAAGTAAGACATATTGAGAAGCAGTTTCTGAGAATCGATCCAAGGCCTCAAGAATAGGTTTCTTTTCATCCGATAATCCTCTATTCAAACCGGAAGTGGAGAAGCCAACCGCTTCTGGTTTCAATATAAATCTTCCTAGAGCAAAAATGGTACTATATAACAGAACATGGCTTTTTGATATCGATTTATTGTTTCAACAATAAGTTCTGTCTGAGAATTTATCATTGTAATGCAACCAAAAAATGTAGTTCCGACTTTAGTAATGAATTTGTGTACTTCGAAAGTCTGCTGAGAAATGAAAATCTCTTTTGGTGGCAGATCAGAAATTTGACAGGAGGAGGCGATATCCCCCCTTAATTCACACACTAACCTACCGTAACTTTTGAGACAAGTTCTAATACAAATGCATTCCAACCAGAAATTCCTTTTCTTGTCTAGTTTTGGTAATTAATTGTAGAACAATTACCTGTGTATAGCTATAAAAATGTACTGTAATTCTAATTTCAACAACCGTTCTAATTGTTTAACTAGGAATCATACTATTACTTTCCTTCAAAAATAAATAAGAAAGAAACACTATACGGCAGTAAGCTAAGACTATTTATATGTAAAGCGTTCCGTTTACACTGTCTTTTAGAACTGTCGAATTTTAGCCTTTCTAAATATGGTATATGGATCGATAGTACAACGTCAAATCTGAACGCCGTTGTGAAATATAAATAGTAGAATACATAGGCGACACCAGCAGACAAAGAAAACAACAAAGTTTATTTTACAGTACTGACTTACATGGAACCTTGTTCAAAATACAGAAAAACTTGGATTATTCGAACGTCTTTAATGTGAAATCGTGGTTAATTCAAAGTTTTCCATTGGTCCCTTTAATTTTTCATTAAGTGAATGTAAAAAAAAAAAAATGGATAATTGATGTTAAACTTGAAAATTCGAAGTTTCTATAACAATATGTTGCTAAAAGAAAAGTCTTAATGCAGGAATACCAAGCGTAAGATATCGTTTAAGCTTATCTTTTCAATGTAAAGAGGTCAACTCACCGGGGGGCCACAGATTTCTCAATATTTCGTAAAGCAGTAATTTTTCACTTCTAAAAGTACGTTTCACTATGTCTGTGTGTATTATTTTTATTCAATGTCGTTAACTGTTGTACTACTTACAGTATTTTAATTTTAATTTGATTTTTTAAGTAATGTTTAATTATCTTACGTTACAATCTTACCCAATAAATATTTACTTATATAAAGAATCACTCTCAGGTATTTAGTTGGTCTAAAACTAAACCAAAAAGATGTAAATTTTCTAATTCGAAATTGTGGATAATTTGTATATTTTCAGTAGTCTCTTTGGCTTCAAATTATCCAAGTTCCATTGTATTCCTTGTTATCCGGAATAAAAATCTCGCTTTTTATGATTATTATTTTCTAAACTAAACAAAAATTAATAATCCAGTAAACTAAAAAAAAAAAAAATATGACTTACTTGTTTACCAAATACTTTGCAAAATATATTTTCTCCTTGAGTTGTTAACGTTTCATCGTCCTGAATCCATTATTTCAGAAGATAACTTTCTGGAGGATTTTTCTTTCGGCATTCTTATACTGCCACAATACCACCCAGTTTTTAATTCATACACACACAACGACAGCAACTTTAACTTCCGAGATCGGTGACGTGAAAATTTTGTTGTAGTAGGTGACTTGACACAGTTATTTATATATTCTTCCAAGCAGGTGACAGTCATGCATCATTGCAGAGAGGATGAATCACTCATCTCTTTCTTATTCCCCCTTCACATGACCTTGAAAAATATTCTAAACCGACCATAATAAACCATTTGAAGGTCTTGAGTCTATTTATATTAAAAATTGAAATTCCATTTATGAGGAAAGTTGTTGGACATTAAAAATTATTAATTTCATCATTCCTTTAAATATGCATTTACATACAGTAATGACATAAATATGCACTAAAGTCCGAAATCTGCATATCTCTACTATTTTACCCCAAAACATCTGAAACGAATTTCTATTTAAATAGCATATCAATATCACAGCAGGAAAATACATGCAAATATGCTATAATAAAATCCGAAGTCTAGTGATAATATTTAAAGAAACAAACATGAGAAGCAGTGGAAGTTTGATGAAGATACAGTTCGTGTGTTAAAACTGTGATGTGTTTGTGTTTTTATATATTTTATAGCATAGCCTTGCTCAGTGTGTTATTGTGTTTAGTTTGACAATATCAAAACAAGGTCTGATAGAATAGTTATCGGAAAATTAATGTGATAAAAACTTAAGTAGGACAGAACCCACTCGTGTACCAAAAGTCATCAAAATCAGTGTAAGAAGAGTTAACTGGCAAATATTTTTACATTTCATTTTCATATACCTAGGTATATAGATTTATGATTTTTAAAATCAATTATTTATTCCTTTTGGGATTTTTTCCCTGAAAATAATCCTGGAACATCCGCAGGATTTTTTCCAGGGAGGGGACAAGACCGACACGAAAGCGAAGTCGTGAATATATATACACACACAAGAAGAGGACGAGAACCATCACACGGAAGAACCCTTCTGGCAGATGTAGAAAATCCCTCCAATACATCCGAGAAGAAGCATCAAACTATCACATAAGAGAAGAAGTACAACAAATGGTCAGAGAACACCACTGTAAAACTATTTTCCTTATGAATTTATATCACCACACTGGCAACGTGTCTTTATATCTTAAAAACAAAACTAACGTTACATTACAAGTTTATATAATGTTTGTTTGGAAAAGGCAGGCAGGGGATGCGGTGGCTCAGTGGTAGAGCGTTTTCCTCTTGTGCTTGGGGTTTCTGGTTCGATCCCAGCTCACGCCATGTGAACCTTGTGGTGGACAAACACCGTGCTCATGAGTTTTCTCGAGGTTCTCCCGTTTCCTCCCACTTTCTTCATTCCACCATTTCATTCATTTCTCATAATCACCGTCTCCTTTAACCTAACCGGCATAATCGTAGGACGTAATACTCAAAGATTTCATTTCAATTTTTTTCAAAGGCAGACATTTAAGCAAACATGTTATTATGCCTTTGGCCAAAATATTTAAGATGGGAATTTTTCTCCACCTCTAGTGATGGTTGCCGGAAAATTAGAAACGAAATAAATTACTAATTGTTTCATAGGAAGTTTGAACTATAAACCATTAGGTAGATGAGGATAAAAGAATTTAAGTTTTTAATAATTGCACTTGAAATTAAACAGAAATGCAAATTGTATTTGAAAAGTGCGACAGAAATGGTTGGGAAATGGTATAATAAAGTAGGCGAAAGATGCTCTAATGTGTCAGGTACAGGCACTGTACCTTAATCCAATCAATATGTACCATCTTCGGAAATGGGGGCGTCCTGTCGAAGTGTGCTGTATGAGATCTTAGTGCAAACTGCCAATTGTTACGAGTCCGATTCTCATGCAGTGGTTTTGCTGGGCAGGCGGGTCTCGAAACACCTCCTCCAAGAACCTCTTAGTCCAAATTCGGTCATGGACAATCGATGCTAGGAACATCCTCTTCAAACATCATAACAACCTAATATCTCATTGTACAGGTTGAGGACATTATTACTGACGTCAGATTACACGTCGACCTCTTAGTTGGTGTTTTCGTCCTCACAGATAAAATATGGAGGATTCAGAAGAATTCGAACCTCATCTTTAAGGCAAAAATCAAGACTTCCCAACCAAAAAAGATATCGCAGACATTGTTACAAATTGGATCTTTCTCGTTCATCAGACGATCAGTGCGTCACGTTAAAATGACACATGGTAGTGATATCTCTTTCTTGTTCCAGGTGAAGTAAAGCCGATGTACTTAAACATGCAACAGTGTCATGCTGACATGTAGGAAAATACAGAACATTGATACATTAAAGCTTATTTGAGAATGAGAAAAAAATATTAAAAATTAGAAGCAAGAAAAAACAAAGAATGCTTATGTGAAGGAAAGATAGGTAACTTAGAAAGGAATTCGCCATATGCACTTGTTTTTAATAAAATCTGATGATATGGGCTAAGGACATCGCCATTTACTTCGAGTTGCACGTCGACCTCTTTGCTGGTGTTTTTGTTCTCACTGGTGAAACAGAAAGAAGTCAGAAGAATGAGACTACAAAATGCTTCGTAAAGAAGCTTTAGCCTATTATGACATATTAAAAATATATGATAATTGCTCTCAACGAAGAATATTTGATGTTTCAGGATATGAAACCTCTGCTATCAAACCGGGGACCGACCAATAGGTGAGCCATTTCCAAAAGTACATTTCTCAACACTAATATGTTTCCTCACCTTCCATGCTTTGTTTATACTATGCAATATCAATCACAAATTGTCTTTATTTTACACATTACATTTTAAGAATTATACTGTAATTAAATACATTACCTGCGATATTTTTCAAATCCCGATCCAATTGTCACCAAATTTTATGATTTAGACAAAAGTACTTCAGAGAGACGGATGCAAAGTTCTCGTGCCAAAATAATAGGACCACTGTGGATGTTTACTCAAATCTGGGATGTTCGAAAACTTTTGAGCAGTATTTATAGGTAAGAAAAAGATGATCGAAATGATAAGTCTGGCTCAGGACAGAAAGAAGTGGAAAGATGCATCAAACCAATCGAAAGATTGCTAACTGAGAAAAATGAACCTTGATTACTATTCACAAATTTCACTATACTATCTTCTAAACTCATTTTAAATTTGTTACTTTTTGTAATAGTAGTATCAACGGGATTTGATCTTGTAAATATCCCAATGATATGAGAGTGTTAGCTATGAGTCTACAGACGAACTCAGCTAAATATTGAAAGCACAGGCACAAGCTTATTTTCTTTCTTTTTAATGCTTCCAGAACTAAAAAATAAATAAATGATTATGTTCCTTCCTTATTCTTCAGTTTTAATTTTCATCATGTTATTGTCTAAGATATTCCAGACTTAATACTTAGTTTTAGAATATAGTATCATTTATTAAGTACTTTCTTCGCTACTATTCCAACATCTCATCAGAATTTCAAGGCCATTCTTCAACGAAGGAAAGTAAGCCTCTTCCATAATAATTAACCATTCACTTAATTAGACACAAGAGAGAGATTAATAAAGAGGGAGACACGCTTCGTTGGTTGGTTATTTATGGACAATTCTAATTAATTGTTCCTTGTCGACAACTACTGAAATGTCTGTCAACGTTATTATGTGTTATTTCCTGCGCTCTTAGTGTGCGTAGGTAGTCTGTTGGATTGCAGAAAGACATTTCTTCAAAATGGAAAATATTCTGTGCATCTAACAGTTTTTAGGTATTGAATTGCGAGGGTAGTGAAATGACATGTTTGTAAAAACGGAAAATACAGCAGAAAGAGTGCTATATTCTGTTCCCTTTGTCTTTGATGAAAAAACAATTGAAAAAGACAAATTTAAAAAAATATATGAACTTAATACTCGGAATGGCAGAATCGAGTGAAAATGCTTCTATCGATGTCAATTTTTTGCATGATAATTTCATAGACATCTGGACTCCATGTATTCTTCATGCATTAGTTCTGAAGTCTTTTAAAAACTTGATGTATGCATTCACTATTTGGCAAATTAAAATATAATCGAGGTCCGAGGTTATTAAGTATATTTTAACCAGGTTTTGGCATCTGCGTAATTTTGAATTGTCTTACTTCACTACACAACCAATCTTAGGATGCAGTTTTATGTTACTAACAATGATTTATATGAACACAGGAGTAGTCTTTATACATTTTCTTAAAAAATAATACTTTCTTAGTAAACGAGAAAACTATGTTTAAGTCCTGTCTTACAGATTATAAATATTATGCCTAGCTGGCGTTCCAGTCAAAGAAATAGGATGTAACGAGTCAGTCGAAAATAAAACAATGATATGTACTGACTCTATCCTGGAAAGCTCTCATTTATTACAAGAAGTATGCATGGGTCACAAATGGCCCGATTGCAGCGTTTTGTCGGGTACAAATAATTGTTTCAAATAATGAGCAATGTCATTTTAGGTTTTGCCAGGGTGAGCTAGATTGTCCACTGACATAAGTTTCAGCTTTTTAATAGTATTTTAGCGAGGAGAATTGCCCTACCCTTCCTACTCTTGTCAAATTACACTCCCGGAGTTAATATTTAGGACCTAACAGGTATCCCGTAGTACAGATTAATGTGTAGGAACTTGAAAGTCCTATTCTACGTAACTCTTATTATTGGGTTATACGACTTCCACTCCACGTAACTTGTGCAGGGTACAGTGGCTTAGTGGTAGAGTGCTTTCCCCTGGTGCGCGAGATCCCTGGTTCGATTTCCGGCCAGTAACTTTGTGGTGGACAACATCGTGCTCGTGGCTTTTCTCGGGGCACTCGCCGTTTCCTCCTACGTTCACACCCACCAATTCTTCCATCATAATTCACTTACTTTAACCCTTGTATACTACCATTGGGTTCCTTTTGGGATCCCAGATATACTTAATGCAGTACATCTTTGAAATGAAGGTGAGTATCTAAAAAGTATGTTCTTGTATTTTTCCCCTTTGTATGTTTTATATAACGAACATAAAATATCGTTTCCTGTTCTTTTGCTTTTATGTAAAAAAATGATTGGTTATAACTGGGGTCGTAAAAAGACCCCTAGGTAATACCCATGCTATTTCTCTTTTTGTTTCTTCTTACCAAACAAGCAAAATTAGTAAACATAGTGCTCAACAGATTGCAAAAACTACTAATATATTGTTCCCGAAAATTATTTCGTTATTGACATAATAAAATAAATTGGATGTGTAGCAAAAAGGTTTTCTTACATTACACTACACCGTTTCTGACCTTGTCTCCTTCTTCCTAAGGTTACTATTTGAAGCGATAGATAACTTGAAACCTACTTACATTTTTCAACAAATTTGAATAACACAGTCTCTAATTCCAAAGGGCTGAATAAAAGCATAAATAAATATAATAAATCCTAGACCCAACTTAAATGTCTTGATGTCACTAGCCCAAGAGAAGGCGTAACCTTCTACGGCCTACCCATCTTAGGATGGAAATAAAACTTCACTTAAATAACAGAAGGCTAAAATCCGTTACTTCAAGTAACAATCTGAAGAAGATGACATGACTTGACTATTCTGGGTAGTAGTTGCACCTGTTACCTGGTGACGACGTCATCAAGTATTACTTTTCTATTTTCGACGACGATTATGTAAGTAATGTTCAAGATGACAGTCTGAGTTAGAGTGCAATGTAATAAAGTATTGTTTTAAAATGTATCTGTATGAAATTTCTGAACAAAACACTAATAACTAACTTATTTTTAATTGGGGTCTCTAAGGGACCCCATGGTATGTCCTATGCTATATTTTTCTCTTTAATACACAGAGTTAATGATCATCTCCCTTAGCTTAACAGGCATAATCATGGGATTTCATTTCATTTTTTCCCATGTAACTTGTATACATATTGTGTAGGTTTTTATTATTCCTGTATATCATTAATTCGCCCTGCTCCAATGGTGACACGAACCACCTAAGTCACATAGGTTACGACTTTATCCGTGTCACATGGGACTGAGTCTTGTCTCCCAGACCCGGCCTAACTCGTTGACTCAGTGACACGGAAGTATATTATATAATATCAACTCTACACCATTATTAACCACTTTACAAGGGTTGGATAAAAAGTTATGGCAAAATTGTTGTAACTCGTATTTGGTTTTACGCACAAAAGAACACCTCCTACATTCCTTCAATGTTATCGTCCCCCATCTCTATTACCTACTACCATACGTATGGAAGCCATCGTACACCATCAGTGCGTCAGTCTTTGCAGGAAGCACCTTATGGTACAGATGGAATTCTTTTGTACAATAATGCTTCCTGTGAAATGGTTCCTTCATTTTGGCTAAAAGGTCGTCACGACGTCCCTGAAAACATTGTTGTTCACTGGACCCACGTACCACTTCAATCTTAATCCATTCATGTTGTTTGATTTTCCGAAACATATTGTTATGATGCTTCCACTTTCCTCCTTTACGTTACGGTTCTGCTGCATTTGACTGAATAACACACAGTCGTAATCATTTGCCACACTTAATCGATAAGGAGCTAAAATCCGCAAGTATTGCATGAAAGATGAGTGGTACTACACAATGTTACGAACAGTTTTCATTCTCGAAACGAGACAGCTTGGCCTAAGGAATATGTGGATGCAGCTGGATGGCGCCAATAATCACATTGAAAAAAAATGAAATGAAATCTGAGTTTTACGTTCCACAGTTATGCCGGTTAGGCTAAAGGAGACGATGATGATGAGTAATGAATGAAATAGTGGAATGTAGAAAGTTGGAGGAAACAGGAGAACCCCGAGGAAACCCACGCACACGGTGTTTGTCCACCACAAAGTTCACTTGGCGGGGGCTTAATTACATTGAAGTAGTCAATGACAAACCTTTGACGACATTTCCCAAGACACCTCATCTCCAGATTCGATGATATCCATAAGCAACCCAGATCCACCGATCTAACTCGACCGGACTCTTTTCTTTGAAGTTATCTAAAGAAAAATGTGTATACCACAAAGTCCATTACCGCCAATGAACTGAAGGACAACATCCGAAGGGACATAGCAGCCATCCCTGCCGAAACCCTACGCCAAACTATGCTGAATATGATTGTTAGAAAAAATATCTTCTTGTCAAGATAGTGCTCATCTAAAGAATCTAATCTTCAAACACTGAACTCAGTGCAAAACTCCCGTCCTTTGGCAATGTATTTCACATAACTTAGTTTTAAAACATATTACGTTCGACATGCTCCACAAATGCATTTTAAATGTGTCCCATCAACATGGCCCACTGTAAACTACTGCACATTTCAACATACTGAGGCCTTTTTCTTTTGCATCCATCCTCTGCTGCGATCAAAACATCTCTTGGGCTGTTATTCTGGTCAACTACATGCTTTTTGTACTCCTCTCAGATATTAGGGATGCGTTGGATGGTCAGTGACTACGTGGCCTTGTCGATCTTCAATTCTAAACATATGTATACTTCTATTAGCTTTCTCCTCAAATTTCTCAGGTTCCCGTCTCAATTCATTCTTCAGCCTTCTGTATTATTTGATGTAGTTTTCAGCCTCCTGCATTGCCCCATTTTCTTAAGCATCGTTTCAGTTATCCACAATTTTCTCGGTGTTCTCTTCATCTTATCAATGTTATTGTTACTGTATCTCCCAGATTCTGCTTAACTTTTCTCCAGTTATTTTCAACACTGCCTACTATGCAGTCTGCACAGAATTTTTCTTTTATCTCCTCTTTCATATCACCGTTCATACTCCTTAGTCGTACGAAATTTCATTTTTGATTTCCCCTCCCGTTTTTTTTGATTGACTTTAATCAGGTTTGCACTTCCGCCACTAGGAGATTGTGGTCTGAATCAATGTCCGCTCCTGATAGTGTCTTCACGCCTGGTATACTATTCCTGAAACGTTGCGTGACGAGTATGTAATCAATTTGGAAGCGTTTGCTGTCTCCTGGACTTTTCTAAGTGTACAGCTTGGCTTTTATTTTATTAAGCTACGTATTCGTCACTACTATATCATGTTGGCTACAAAAGTCGATAACATCTAACCCTGTGCGTTTCTTCTGCCTAGTCGAAATGATTTCACCACCTAACTCACAATTCTTTCTTCCACTATGTAGTTGAAGTCTCCCATTACTATGGATTGACTTTATCTTTTCGCTTCTAACACACTGTTATTTTGACACAATATCTAGTCATATATTTCTTCTACTTCATTGTCATCGTGGTCGGTTGTTGACATATACAGTCATATTATTACAATATCCGCTGGTTTTGCAATAAGCTTTACAAACATCAAATGGTCACTACAGCATTCCACTTCAGTTACGCTTTTGGTTGTTTCGTTTCTTATTGCTATCGCGGCACTACACTTCATGCCACCTGAATAGAATATTGTATAATTTCTCGACACCATTTCATCTTTTCTTTTACCATCACACTTCACTCAAACACACTATATTTACTTTAGATTTACCCATTTCCACTTCTAAATTTTCAAATTTACTCCTACGGTACATTTCAGATTCCTGTACCGAAATGAAAGTTATTATTATTTTCTCCTTCAATGCTTCTTCCCGTAGTAGTACCAAACCGGAGATCCGAACAGGAAACTATTTTGCCTTCGGAGTATTGACTCCTGGGAAAAATAGTGTAGTAATATATTCTCATTTACTTTCCACATGTCTATGCCGTTGATCACCCTATGGCGCATCCAGCTTTTAGAATACTTTCTCCTCTAATGACAAGAGGGTGCCCTGGCCTCTACTCGCTCACCCTTCCTCCAATGAGGCGCTGGCATCTGGTAGAGGCCGACTCCTTATCCCAGGAGCCAGTCTGTCTCCACCCACGTTTTCCGTCTAAAGCGTAACCCGCTTTCTCCCACGAGAAGGTGTAGGTTGGAATATTCCTTTTGTTTAGGATGAAACTCAAAGGTATTAATCAAACCTCTTCAGTACTCTTAGAAAGCGGATCAATACCATTATTTGCGAGGGGGACATGTAGTTCTATGTATTACAAAACCAACTAAGCTTAGAATGTAAAAGGAAGCGGTGAGGGCAGTCACCCCCCTTGTGGATTCGCCACAATATCCCATTTTTATTATTTTTTTTCTTGACAAGAAATTCAGAATAAATACATTAATTTGAATTTTACTTTTATCTGGTAATACACACAATTATGGTTCTGCGTTAAGACTTTTGATTTCTTTTTCCAGAAGTTATTGGTAAACTAAACCCTATCAGTGGGAAAACACTCTACCTTTCTACTGAGATTTTTCAAGTGGTAAGACATATTGGAAGAAGTAGGAACACAGTATAAAGTCAAATTCGTAAGAGAAATAGAAATATTGGATAATACTGAATGTCAAAGCATGATTTAATTCCCGATTAGTTATTTCAAGAGCAAGTAGTTATATAATTACTTACTAATAACAATTTTATTTTTCTCGCTTTCGCTTATTTAAGATGAAAGTTCAGCAATAACAAAATACCGAGATAAACAAAACTAATCAACAATTTATATTATTATTATTATTATTATTATTATTATTATTATTATTATTATTATTATTATTATTATTATTATTATTATTATTATATATCAAATTCTGAGAATGGTAATTTTGATCTCGTTATTGTTTCTTCTTTTCCAGGTAACCCATTGGCAAAGCCCTTACATGCACGCTTATTTTCCAGCCTTGAACTCTTTCCCCTCGCTTCTCGGCGATATGCTAGCAGATGCTATTAACTGTCTTGGCTTTACATGGGTAAGTTATATAAAATATTTTTCTTTACCTTTACTCCTAATAAACATTAAATTTACCTTCATTAACGTAAAACTTTTCATCTTCATTATTCATTATCCAAGTCAATCTAACAAAATTATACAAAGTCCACGTTTGTAGTTATATATAGGGGCTGGTGGTAGACGCAACAATTGCGTCACCGTTGGAGCTTGTATTCCTTTGAGAAATCTGCAATCACATTTGACGAAAAGAAGAGCACCACGCTGTATGTACGTAGTTCTGTTTCCCCTGCACTCTCAAGCAAGGACAACATTGAAGTATCTACAGGGTGGGATATAAGTTTTCCTTAAAAGTGAAATATAAAGTTTCTCTCTATGTGCTATAAAATATGATCGATACGAGTGTTTCAATGTCCTTCTTTACACACTCTCGGTACGTTTGTGAACATAGTGGGTATAGCATTAGCCAACGCATCGAGGATTCGGGTTTCCACGAAATCTATTTAACTCAATAATACGTCACCTAATTTAAGAAAGCGGAAATTGGGGATCTAATAATTGACGCACGAATACCACATCGTGCTTAATGTATTCGGAGAAATCGCCATCAGCATTCAGCGCATAATAGTTACCTAATGTGCATGCTATGTTAGAAGAAAGGAAAATGAAATGAAATATATCAGTTTTATGTTCAATAGTTATGCTGATAAGGTAAAGGAGACGGTGGTGATGATTAAAATAGTGGACATTATGAAAGTGTGAAAATCCCGAGAAAACCTACTTACACGATGTTTGCTCACCACAAGCCTACTTAGCATGAATTGGACCGGACCAGGGATTTCACGTACCAATGGTGAACACCCAACCACTGAGTTACGGCGGCCTTATGTTAAAACAATTCGTTTCACGAACATAAATCGTCTTGTGTTAAAGAACCCATAGAATTTGCATCATATGCATAAATTCTGATATGCATGGCAAAGAATTTTCGGAGGCCCCAAAGGGCCCGTATTTACAGACACTTTTTTCCGTTACTTGTCTATATATCAGGGGCTGCGATAGATCAGTGATAGGCTTATCTCTGGTGCTTGGGGTTCCTGGTTCGATTCCAGATCTGACCAATTGAACTTTATAGTGGACAAACACCGTGTTCATGAGTTTTCTCGGTGCTCTTTCACTTCCTTCATTGCATCATTTCATCATAGACGTCTCCCTTAGCCTCGGTGCATAATCGTGGAACGTTAAACTCAAAAAGAAATTCTCTATAAGTTATATCATATGCTACTTGTGTGCTTATGTTTGTTTCTACTCTGTATATACTTATTTTGGGAAAAAATGCCAATCTTCTTTGCATACTATTTTTTTTATCAATTAAACATTTCGTTGGAAAAGGAAATGTTATAAATCAGCAACCAAGAGAACCAGAATATCTTGAAATGACCAAAAAAGAAAGAAAGATCTTGAGAAGAAACGGTGTTTGGACAACTTTGTCTAGCGACTTTCCTTTAATGGATTTCCACGATGAAACTCTTAAACAAGACAGAAGTAGGGGGAAAAGAAAGAACAGGAGGAAAGAAGGGGAAACTAGAGATGGAGTAGCAGAAAAGAAAGAGGGGAGAAACTTTCAAAAGAAATGATAACATAAAAAAAGAAGCCTTCTGGTCTTAAATACTTGATCTGAGAGCGTCGTTCCTAGTCAATAAAATGAACAAATATTGGTTCTGTCACTGCAGGGAGCGAAGTAATGAGGTTGGCTTCCACAGAAGGGAGGAAATAGGGTCGCAATATAGACAAAAAGAGGGAAAGGTCAATTTTTTGACTAAACTATTTTTTAAATGAACAAAAACAGGTAATTATTTTTTGGAAAGAAGAAACAAAACATAAGATATTTTTAGTATCGTTTACTATCAAACAGAAAATATAAATGGTCTTAATAATTGTTTATTGATTGAAAATATTTTATTGTGTTGTTATACCAAAATTTGTAACTAAAGTTTTAAATTTGTTTCAAATTTTTGCAATAAAAGAATGATAACTTTATATTAAAATCAACAGACGAAAGATTATTTTTAGGTCATCGCCTTTAATTTTCTCTCACAACTATCAAAAATGCATTAAATCAGGAAGAAGGTAAGTAACAATCCTCGATATCGTCTATTGCTACTTCGAATCGTCTTCATGTCTACTTAAGAGCCTTAATTACCAATCTTTAAGTGAGACCAAATTCATGACAGAGAAGGAATGGCCATTTTAATATGAATTCATTGATAAATTATGCTATACGTTGATGAGCTTTTCCCACAATTAAATTAAATTTTACTATAACTTCGCGTATAAAAATCATTATTTAAGCTATAACAGTGTGTTTGAAAAAGGTTTCAAAATAGCAGTCTAGCTTTCCCTGTTGAAACACTTGAACTTGATGATCCTATATATCATTTGCAAAATTTTAACTCTTCATATTCAATTCCTGGCTAGCGTGTTCGACGTACTAAGGAGGATGTAAGCAATCAAGTAGACCTAAAATTGAACGAAATAGCTCGAGATTCAATTTTATTATGACTACATTTTTACTCTTATGTTTTGGTGCGCTTTACATAAAGTGGCACTGCTCAAAATCCTTTCTTGTTTACATATTTTTTTAATTTTTTAGTTGTCATATTTGAATTAGCCAAAATCTCAACGTTCAGAACCTTAGACCTTTGTAAGCTCGAATGCGAAAAAAAATTGTGTTAAACAATTACTGCCATCTTGTGTTGGAAACAAAGATTATTTGCATAAAGAATCATTAAAAATAATTTTGACATGATTAATATATAAAAGCAATGTTCAGATTTCATGAAAATATTTGTAGTCATAAATATAACCATGTATACAAAATTGAAAGAAAATCTGGTCAATAGAAGGAAGTAAAAGTTGATTGAAAAATTGGATCTGATTCTATACATAATACTCATGTGACAGAAGTAAAGTAGGATAGTGTAAATTGATTCATTGATTATCTTGAGTTTTTAATGTAGTGTTTCAGCACTCACTGTTTAAAATGTGGTCCAAACTATTGAAAAGGCATTCACTAAATAGAGCGGATAAAATGGTTCTGTAATTCATCTCTCCTGGAAGCAATTCAGCGTGGTGGGGGAAGGCTTATATTGTTAATGTTCATCTTACATAGTGGTCTATGAAGCTACAAACCGCAGCGATAGGTCGGTCATGGCGGATTCAGACCATTATGCACATCTACCCTGTCATGATTCCGAGCCCGTGCTAATAGAAGACAATATCCTTCATACCCTCGGTGCTGTATAAGAAAGAAAAACACAAACCTCAAATTTAAGCGCAAATACCCTCACCAGAAACTAACCTTAATCCATGCGTATAAATAAGCGCGTTACCCAGTAGGTCACGAAGCAGCCTTTTAGAGGATTAAAATGGTAGCGTAGGGTAAAGTAGAAATTGAGTATTAATTTGTTTTAGGTTATGTTAATTAACACAAGTACCACCCAAAATATAAAACGCAAACAGGTAAGGCAAGCCCAATAAACTGGAATAAAAATTTATTAAAAAAAAAAAAAAGTGCATGCACTATTTCCTTTTGGGTAGGCTGGCCTGGAGAACAGCGCTGTTGGTCTGGTTGCATACTATACGAGTTAAATTGTTAATGCACAAGAATCTGGTTATGGAAAAATTCATAGTTGCAGCTAAATACACATTGCAGTAAAACGATCTTAATTATATATATCATTTCTTTAAAAAAAACTATGTGTTTTTTATACTTTCGATTACATTTTAAAGCATTTTAAAACACAGTTTTATTATTACTGCATAAATGTAATTTTTATTCTGAATTTTCTGCAAATTTAATAACGTGTAATAAAATCCTAACACTAGTGATTAACATCTTGGATTTGTATATGCAATGGAGTTATATTACTGGCTGTCGAGTATCTACCAATAATACATAACTACCTGATCAATAATTCTGAATCTTTATGACAAAATCAAGTCATGAAATAAACAGCATTTACTGTGTAACGAAATGAAATAAAATCTTTAGGTTTTACGTCCCACGCATATGCCGGTTAGGCTAAAGGAGACGGTGATGATGAGAGATGAGTGAAATGGTGGAATGAAGAAAGTGGGAGGAAAGTGGAGAACCCCGAGAAAACCCACAAGCACGGTGTTTGTCCACCACAAAGTCCACACGGCGCGAGCTGGGATCGAACCAGGGACCCCAAGCACCGGAGGTGAACGCTCTATCACTGAGCCATCACGCCCCCTACTGTGTAACGATACCTAAGTGAGACTCCCACTTAGTCTCATGGCAAGCGTGCTTCCTTTCTGTGGGAGTACTCGCAAGTTTAAATCCCGATGGAAGTGCAAATTTCGAGTGGGATACATACCGAGTATTACATTTCGAGTGGGAGTAGAGGATTTCACTTGAACAGTAAGTTCGATCCTTCATAAAAATCATTTGGATTGGTTGGAATTTAAAGTCTGAGTTTGGCACCGAGACAATATAAGATGGGGTTTATTACTTTAAGTGGGATTCCAATACTATTTGAATCCAAAGAACACTTTCACCAGGAATCGAGCTGGGGAACATTCGTATTAATCTTTTAGCCACGAAGGAGCGCGTTCATAACATTGCTATTGTTTAGCTCTGCAACAGTGAATCAATCTAATGATAAACTATGGTATTAATCTAATAACCAAAAATTAGAACATTAATTAAACGTCGTAGTTTCAGTATTAGAATTTTTTAAAGAAAGAATTTGAGTTAGATACAATTAATGTGTAAATTATACGAAAAACGGGATGAAAATGGAAGTTATGGAGACAAATTATGGAAAAATTAGATTGTTTTTTTTTATCTCTCTTTATTGTTGATTAAGCTCATTCACACAGAACGTAACGTAAATTTCTTTTAAAACCAATGTACACATCCATAAAATTTACTTGGATATGTAGTTATTTTGAAAAGAAAAGAGCACTCCTCATTCAGGAGTGGGATAGGCTGTGGGAGGTTGAAGGCTGGGTAAATACAAGGCTTAATTCTTTCTAGATTTCGGTACACAGGAAGTGCTATGGTCAGCATCTGGTTCGGCCACCTTAATCTAACAGGTTTTCCCAGGTACGTATTTTACAGAAATTTGGTGAGCCGCCGATCAGCAATGGAACGACAGTAGGATGTTAAAATAATTCCTGCTTCCGAATACTTGAATCGAAACTGGCCTCCCAGTTGTTAGGTTGACGCCTTACCTACTATGCCACTATATATCTTTATCGTTATTGAGAATGTTTATTTTAATCAAGTTATTAAAAAGCAAGTATGTGTGTCCTTGTGTACTTTTTGATACTTCAGTGAAGATCAGATTTCTTGATACTATTGAGTTGGTCGGCTGAAGTGTTTGAGACTGGCGTGTGTCACTTTCAAACGGGGAAAAGAAATACTGTGGAGTATGGTCTCGTCAGTTCTTGTAGCTCTACGTAACAGAATGAAATTAAGAAGTTGGGAATTTAGAATTGACAAGCCATCCCAGAATTTTGTAAACTAAAATCTTTAGACCAGAGGTAGTTGGCTCATGACTTGGGTTTGCTTTACAAATGAAATTGAATGCTTTTCAATTACAAACAGATTGTAATGTGAGAGGGAGAAAAAGGCTGATAGGAAAAAGAGATGAACTTGAGAAAGATGAAGTCTACACAGCACTTGCCTGAAACTCTCGGTGATTCTCAATATGACTCTCGGTGTTCTGTAGTCCTCCTTTAGGAACATGGGATCCCAGATACTGGCGGCGAAATAGCTCGACAAAAGTTCGACACGAAAGCAACGAAATCCGTACGATACAAATAGTAAACGTCTCTTAATATCGAGATCATTCTAGCTGTTAACCAAAGAATACGCAACTACCTGCGTTACCCTTTCGGCTTACAGTAAATTCTCAAATTCGTGATTGAAAGCTCGGAGCCTTCTCTTCTACATCCTCGTTGTAGATTAACTTCGTCTATCTCTCTCTAGGTGTGATCTCTTTGTCGGTTTTGTTAGAAGGCCTCTGTCATTAAATTCTCAGTTCAATGAATCGAGAGTTGGCTGGTGAAATATAGAACGTGTAAACTGACATAAGATAAGATGATCTTTAGAAATATGGACAAAGAAACAATCTGTATATTTATTCATTAAGAAATATATAAAAGAAAACACAAAATAGAAATTCTTTTATATCTGAGCGTATAAATGAACTGTAAGTTCCGCTGAAAGAAATAGAAATTAGAATGTAATTTTAACATTGATCTGATAATGAAAATTAACTATCTATAATTTCAAATAAATAATATTTGTCGTCGTTTTCACGGAATTTTAGTCCAATATGTCCAAAACAACATTATTATTATTATTATTATTATTATTATTATTATTATTATTATTATTATTATTATTATTATTATTATTATTATTATTATTATTATTATTATTAAATATCATTCATCGTGCTGGACACGATATCTTCACACTACAACACTTCGTTAGTCCGAGTAGTCTCAAGCTGCATCCACACACTTCTGCCATCTGCCAGTCAACGATAGGATTCCATGACAAAAGAAGTCTGGGATCTCTGATACGAAGTTGTCCTCAGCCACATATTGCTTCGCTCAGGGAAGTTCCCTAACAAGAAGTGATAGATAGGAAGAAGCCATTGCCGGTGGGAGATACTTCAGAAAAATACGGTAAGTGAGGAATGGTTTTATAGTGCAACTCATGGAGAATTTGTGTCGTCCTATGTGCCGCATGTGGGTATGAGTTATTATGTAACACGGGTAGCACGATGTCGGTCTATGCGGACAAGTTTGAGGTGCTTTTCACGAAATTCGCCACTGTAACAATCTGCAGCGATTGTTCCCCTCGACTAAGAAAAATATGATAGGTCATACTACTATTGTGGTAGCAGATCTATTTTTCAACAGGAGATAATCGAATGCAAGATTTTTTCGGTTGTATCTCACACTCAATGAGCTGCATACATGTAACCGGCGATTATACATGTACTTAGAAGATGTCAAGTCATGTGGTACCCACGAGGCATCATCTTCATCTCAAAGATTGTATAAAGCCGCAGAAAGACATTATATGGCCTATTCCTACTCCCTACTAAAGGAACATCACTCACAATTGTGAGTTCTCCATTGTGCATTTTCCCATTGTACGCGATCCTATGTGTAGCCCAGTGTGTGTTCAGTAACATACTGTCTTCTGATTGGCTAATACCTTATTCTGTTCTCTTAACATGTACAAAGTTTATTACTTCGGTTCATCCATTGGTTACGTTACAGTTTCCAACTTTACATAAAATTAGACATTCAATATCAGCAAATCAACATAATAGGGAAAATGTCTCGTATCGAAAAAGGATGTGCAAATGAATATTTGCATAATGAATCCCATAATTTTTCAGTTCTTGTATGCGTAATATTCCTAATCTTACTTCTCAATCTATACGTTCACTAAGCTTCCCTCATTTCCAGCTTTTTCATTGGACTTTTGAACTACAGAGAGAAGGAACTGGCCATCCTACTCTTCTATATTGGCTTAGTGTCTTCTGTCTAGCATAGATATGAAAATAGGCAGACCTTCAAGCAGAACACTCAGGTAAAACAAGTATGTTTGACGATGTTCGAGTGGTATTTGCTTACAAAGTGTATCTCGCAATTTCAGGCCTCTAGCCCAGCATGCACTGAACTTGAAACCATTGTTATGAATTGGCTTGGCAAAATGATTGGTTTACCAGATGACTTTTTGCATACAACGAAGGATAGTCGTGGAGGTGGAGTTATACAGGTATTGTTCCTATTACTTCTTTTTCATTTCTTTTACTATAGTTTATTACAAAAACTAATTATAATAGTATCACTAATTATACTACCAGTAAAATAGTTTAGCCAATATTCTGTATTTCATATTTAATATATTTCATTGTTCTAAAACGCTCGCTAAAGCCTTACCAAGGATTGAAGATCAGTTCAAAATTCAAGGATCAACTGTTAGAGGAAAAACTTATAGGTTTCACTTCAAGATGCAATCTCATATTCATTAAAGTGGAGAACAAACTTTAAGTATGGGTGACTGTATTCGGAAACCAAAAGTTATTCGCTTTAATTTAGTAGACGTAATCAGTGATAGTTCTTCAGCATAGGAGGAGAGGAAAACAGTGCTAGAGTCCTCAACTCCGATGCAAGGATTACACGTTCAATTCCAGATCATGCGATTTACATGTCGAAAAAATTATCATATTATAAAAAGTTATGTTGTGGTATTCTGACTCTATATCGTTATCCCATCATCACTTGCTCAAACTTACCATTCATCTTATTTAACCTACAAGAATAACTCTTGACTAACATCAAAAGTTGAATTAAATTTAATTTCTAAATTGAAATAGAAATTTGCCTCAGCATTATAGCAATTTCCAAATTATACTCATTCACACAATTTTAATTAATATAGTAAATCATATGATAAAATGGAATCCAGTTTTCCTTTATTTATTTTACTTTAATATTGCCTTTGTTACGAAGTCATGAAGAGATCTCGTAACAAAGCATATCTCAATGAGCATCTTTATTAAAGCAAAGAAAAAAATATGATGCGTTTCGAAACTAAGAATTCAAATCGTTGCGTACTGTACTTGCATTGTATTGTGCAGGTGTTCAATTAGTGTTATTTCTGTCTATAGTATCATGGCCTGGGTAATGATGACAGTCATTCTTACTCTTTTACATAATTTATAGGGTATGGATATATAAGGTGAGTCAAAATGAAAGCTAGCGTAGATAATCGGAATTGGTAGTTGTAGAGACATTTTAGGCCGAGGGGGAACCTTTATGGTGCATGTCAGGTGAACGACCATCGTCTCGCTGCTCTCCATTTTGAATTTCTCTCAAAAAGTTAAATGGGAAGGGGTCATATGACATATGAAACAGAGCTAGAATTTTAAAAGAAACTTAATGGTGTTATCAGATTTAACTTAACTGTAATAACTCACAGAAAGCTCAAATTACCTCCAACAAAATGTGTTCAATATACTGGCCATGTTGTGCTGTGCACTCTCTCAAGACGTGTCTCTCAAGCTATATGAACACGGAGCAATGTCTCAGGTGTGATTTGCGCACATGCAGCCTGTACCTATTGCCCCAAATAATCCGAATCCCTAATCTTTTTGCCACATACCATTTTCTTTAGGTGATCTTACAGGTAAAAGTTCAATGGTGCAAATCAAGTGATCTGGCAGGCCATTCCTCTGGCCCACTTCGACCAATCTATCGACCAGGAAACTTTTCATCCAGATACTGACTAACCAGCGTCTATAATGAAGTGGTGCTCCATTATGTTGATAAAATAAGGGAAAACTGCCATCCGAGGCCTACACTGAGGGGAAAAATGAGTTGTTCTAACATGTCCAAGCAACGCTCTACAGTAAAGATGGCAGGGATAACAAATGGGCCAATGATACATAACCCTCAAATCCCTGTCCACACCATAATTTTCCCTGTAGCAACCATTTTACACGGATCTGTCCACTTGGGTTATCTGCAGAGCAGTAGTATACACTTTGTTCATTTACCTCCTCTGTAACATAAAAAATGTGCTTGCAAAGTTGGGTCATGACGCAATTGTTCTACTGCCCACTTACAAAATTGCACTCTCCGATCTGAGTCATCCTCAGAAAGATATTGCTGCAGCTGCAGCTTGAAAGGATACTACATATGCATCATTAACACCCTGCAAATGGAGGTTTGGCTTACGTGACATTCCAGTGATAATCAACTATACTGAGCTGTGAAGACTTAATCAATGATGTAAGCACTGCCGTAGCTGTCTTGATCAGTTACAGTTCTGGGTTATCTGATACGCTGTCCTCGACTGTAGGCCTACCTGTCTCTTCAAATTTGGTCACTAACTGTGTCACTGCAATGTGCAAAACTGGAACATGTTGAGGATGCCTTTCATTGAAATCATGAACTATATTACGAATACTTTTACCACCCTACATCTTTGACGATCTCGATGCGGTTTAGGAATGGGCACGAGCGAGTTCGAGCGAGTTTTCATTGAAACTCGACACGACTCGAAACAGACATCGTTGAGTTCGACTCAAGAACTCGGTTCGAAAAATTTTCTCCAACTCGACTCGAAATTCGATTCGAATTTGACTCGGCTTTCGAGTCAAGTCGAGCCAAATCGAGCCAAATGTTGTGCATAGTATCAAGTATTCTACATAGACAATATAATTATTATCAATGATACTACTTCAACTATAACATTATTATTATTATTATTATTATTATTATTATTATTATTATTATTATTATTATTATTATTATTATTATTACCACAACACCGTGTATAAACATGAAAAATAGATTATTTGTATCTGAATACTAAAAACTAGTTGACTACTGACCTCGGTAGTCGTGAAGTTTAGGAGGCAAGGGCATCGTTCACGAGGTTCTGGGTTTGAGTTCTGGAGTAGCAAGTATTCGGGCTCGAACCAAAAATTGTTAAAAGTTAGAGGGCGCAGGCCAGCTTGGTCCGGGTTTAGGGTTCTCAACGGCTCGAGCAGACGGCTCACAGCTCATTTCCTATCGAGCCGAGCCAACAGCTCACCCACCCAAACCGACACGAGCCGAAACAAACCGAGCTGATGGCTCACCCCCACCGAGCCGGCTCGAGACAATGGCCCACGAAACTTCCACCGTGCAGGTCTCAGCTTTGGTGGTGAGAACTACAGTATATACTTATGTTAGTGCTCACGACATTTGAGGCTGTCTAGTTATAAAAATCCATTGTCTTGTTAATCGAGACGAGGCGAGATGCGAGCAGTGTATCACCTCGTGAGCAACACTAAAAATATTCCGTATTACTGCTTACGTTTCTCATAGCTTTCGCTTTCCAGTCTGATCAGGCAATGATTTTCAAAACAAGTTAAAACGAACTAAACAAGGGAGCCATTTTTCAAATTCGACTCGACTCGAAGCTCTGCCTCAAAACAGTGACTCGACTCGGAACTCGACTCGAAACTCGGCTCGAATTCCCTTCGAGTTTCGAGTCGAGTCAAGTTTTAGTTCGACTCGTGCCCATCTTTAATGCGGTTGGCTTTGGCTAATGGCGTGTTGCAGCACCTGGAAATAAGAGGTAAATTTGAGTTTCAAAGTTATTACAGCTATATTAAATCTAATTACACCCTAGAGTTTCTCCTAAAATTCTAGCAGTTTTATATATCACATGACTCCCTTCCCACTTAAGCTTTTTGAGTGAGATTCAAAATGGTGGACAGCAATATAGCAGTTGTTCACCTGACACTCACCATAAAGATTCCCATTTGCCCTAACGTGTCCCTACAATTATCAATTCTCCACTATCTCCACTCGCATTTATTTTATGAGGGATTGTAGGGAACTTTTGAGTCACACTGTAGATAGTAGTGTAAATATATGCCTCATGTGTTTCAGAAAGATTATTGAATAAATATCACAAATGTAAGGTGATTTACGTATAAACATATGAAGTTAATCTTTTGGCAAGTATGTTATCTACTTTTTCATATTTTGGGCATTGGTTTTCATATTCTTCTTCATACTTTGCCTCTCTTTCTACTTGGGCAAAAGTAGACAAAAAGTAAACAATTACAGTAGTATGATAGTTTTCAACTATGTATCATGTAAATCCGTTACTATATTGGGAAAAAATTAAAAACCATTATATTTGAATGTAATTCTTTTAATTTCCTAAACACACTTTTTGATAATTTCCTGCAGACAACAGCAAGTGAAGCAACATTTGTTTGTCTTCTTGCTGGTCGGACTGAAGCCATCCGCCGTTATAAACAACAAGACCCTGAGCTCGAAGATGCAGAAATAAATAGCCGACTAGTCGCCTACTGTTCTGATCAGGTAAAGTATTAAAAACAAAATATCAATAAAATCCTGTAGACTTCTTGTAGGTAATTACAGCCTTATAGAACGACTGCAATATTAATACATATAATATATATATATATATATATATATATATATATATATATATATATATATATATATATATATATATATATATATATATTGCATATAGACAATGTAGAATATAATGGAAAAGACTTAATTAATGGTATCGATCTATTCATATACTCACTACAACAGACGTAAGAAGCAATAGTAAACATTATCATCGCTTCCTGTATTTTTAGATAAGCTCTACTTTTTGGATACTGGAAAAGTTTTTCGCCTTCTATGTTCATATTGATTTTCCAAAACATAACTATAATAAAAGGTGCTCTTGAGCTCATTTTTGTGGATCCTGCATTTCTCTATGAGACATGTATTACCTTTGGCTTATCTCGAAACTTGGTACTATTGAAGTAACTCCAAGTTACTTGTGTATGTTGGATACCAGGTAAACATTCTGTTACATATACGTGATCTTTTTCGCATCTTGGAAACCTATTCAGAGCACTCTTGACTGTTCACATGTATATGTATTGTTGGACCGATCATAGTTTGTTGACAAATAAAAGTAGATATACTCAATATTACGATTCCCCCTTTCAGCATTATAATACTCAGAAAGTAGAAACTTGTCCTGAAAATTGCTCTGTGACTAAATGTAGATGTTCTTGCCCTTAGTGCTAGAAATAAGACTTCTAATTTCAGTGGGTGTCCATATGAATCAGATTCCACGTTAAACCGTAGATTCCATACCGTAAATTTGAAACCAATAGATAACTTACTGTAGTTTCGTAAAGCAAATCATTTTCGCAGTGTTACTTGTTGGTAAGAATTTTTAATACCAGTCGAAAATGAAATTGTCTTATTTTATTTTAATTTGAAGGCTCATTCGTCCGTGGAGAAGGCTGGTCTAATCGGGCTGGTGAAGATGCGCTACATTGAGAGCGATGACGATCTCAGCCTTCGAGGAGACAAATTAATTGAAGCCATTCAGAAAGACAGGGAGAAAGGACTTATCCCGTTTTTCGTAAGTACAATTTTATTAAATATTCTCTTCTTTACTTACAACAGTGGGATGTTGAACAGCGAAAAGTATAGAATGTTGTACTCAGGTAATGAAAAAGGTGATCTCAATGAAGTGGGGATAATTCTTGGTAAGCCCTTGAAAGAGAAAGTAATAAAAAGTAGAATTTTTTGATGATAGAGTTATGATGTTAAGATCTAAGGGAAAAGAGAAAGATCTAATGGTGATACAGATACACAAACCGATGACTTCGCATACAACTGAAGAAGTAGAAGAAAATTGTGAGAAAATAGTATAAATTATAGACAGGAAAAAGAGGAGTGCATGCTTAATTGTAATGGGAGAGTTCAATGCAGTTGTGGGAGAAAAACAGGAAAGTAGTGTCGTAGGTAAATATGGTTTAGGCGAAAGAAATTAAAGGGGAGAGGAACTGGTCAAATTATGTAGACAGAATTCATTAGTTATTGTGAACAGTTGGTTAAATCAGCAGAAGAGAAGAAGATATACATAAAGATCCTCAATAGACTGCCGAAGATATTAGGTAGACTATATAATGATTCAGGACAGGTATCAGAATACCTTGAAAACCGCGAGGACTCTTTCCAGGGCCAACATTTTCCCTTACTATAACCTTGTGCTGGCCAAAGTGAATATTCAACTGTAAACTCTAGACAGAAGAAAAGTAGACAACAAGATGTTGAATACTGAAAAGTTAAAAAAAAAAGAAGTAAGAAATCTTTACGTTGAAAAATTCGACGAAAAGCATGCAAACAAGGAGAGGATAGATGCAGGTAGTAACAAACGGTGAGAGCAAATTAAACTTTGCATTCAGCAGGCTGCAGAAGAAGTAAGAGATTACCGCAAACACAAAATGATTAAGAAAGCATTGGTTACAGAACAGATGTTGCAAAAAATGAGAAAAAGGAAGACGTAGAAACAGATTGATTCAGAAGAGGGCAGAAAGATGTACATGAAGTTAAACGATGAGTTACGAAAAGAAACAGACAAAGAAAAGGAAGAGTTTTACAAGAGTAAATATGGAGACATAGAAGAATTAGAAAAAGTAGTGAAATTTGAGAAAATGACAAGGAGGTAAAGTTTGTGAAACTTCGGAGGAAACAAGGCGTTATTACGATAGCAGTACAAAATAAGAATGAAAAGATATATCAGCGAGAGAAGTGAAGTCTTAGGATGATGGAAAAGATATTTGAGGACTTATATAAGATCAGGGATAGACAGTGTGGCCTAGATATTGAAGTAGAAATTGAAGTACACTAGGATGATAAAGGGTTTAGTATTTGAGATAAGTTTGAAAAAGCTATATCCGAGATTAAGAATGGAAAGGTAACCGGGATAGATAATATACCAATCGAATTCATTAAGTATATGAGAGACAAGGGTAAGAAAGAATTGTTCCGACTTCGAAATGAAATACATGAAACAAGAGAGTGGCCAAAAGCCTTCCTGAAGACGATCTGATATCGATGGCTAAGAAAATTGAACTCACAGAGATGTGAGGATTTTAGCACTATTAGTCTATAAATGAAAAAGTTGAGGAGGACCAGTTCGGATTTACGAGAGATATCTAGAAAAGCCTTTTGACCGCGTGAATAGGGCATTATTGTTGGGAATTCTAAAGAAGGTTGAGTTGGAATGGGAAGATCGAAAACTCGTAAGAAACATATATATGAACCAACAAGTAAGTGTTAGAAGAGGGGAGGGAATGGCAGAGGAGAGTGCAATTGGAAGAGTGGTTCGATAGGGATGCTGTCTCTCGGACACATTATATAATATTTATCTAGAAGAGAGAGTGAAAAAGAGCGTGTATATTGAAGACGGCATTTCGAAGAAAGTAGAATGATTAGATGTATACGGTTTACAGATGATACGGCGAGAAAAGCTTTTAAGAGGAAGAAAAGTCTATTTTGTGGGACCTTGAATAAAGAGTTGAGGAAAAGACACATAAAATGTTTTGTGTGGAGTATTGTGCTGTACGGGGCATAAACATGGGCATTACTCATAAATGATGAAAAACGATTGCAAGGTTTCGTAATATAGGTGTGTAGAAGAATGGAGAGAACTAGCTAGGTCGAACAGAAGACGAATGAGAAAGTGTTAGAAATGGTGGAGGAGAAAAGAAAAGAATAATTTTAGGTAGTATTGAGAAGAAAAAGAGAAACTGATTGGGACATTGGCTAAGAAGGAACTGTGTCATGACGGACGTGCTAGAGGGCAGGGTGGCAGGAAAGAGAGGGAAAGGGCGAAGGATGAGCCAATTAATGTATGATATCAAAACAGAAGAATCATACATGAAGACGAAAAGATTAGCTGAAGACCGTAGAGCATGGAAGCTTCTCAGTTGCAGCAAGGAACCTGTCAATAATGGCAGAATACCTATGATGATGATACTTGGAGTAAAATAAGAAACAAATTGCTATTTGAAATAGCACATGTTTCCTTATTGCCGTCGTGAGTATTCAGCTGAGGCATCCGCTGTGTTCTTTGCACCTAGGTTGACAAACACTTCTGAACATGTGTTACAAGGCTGCAAAGTTGTAGACTATTGTTGTCTCTTTCTACATTAACTTTCTATCTATAACTAGTACCATGACGTTTATGATTTGCTCCTCTCTTGGTGATCTTAATAAAGTCGTAATACAGCTTCTCTTCTTAACACAGATTTTCATGTGGCTTTAAACTATCACGTGATTCCCTTCCTAATTTTGCTCTATGTTTAAATAGAGTTACTTTTGTTTTTCATCGCAAAAACTTTATAGATTCAGTTCCATTGATCGACATTTATAACAAGAATCTCGAAATAATTTCGCATTCTCGGCGAAATCAATTCTTTATTTAATAAAATTAATACTTTTTCTTGAAGTAAAAGTTATATTACTCCCCTCTTTTTTATTTTTTACTTTTTTAACTTTTTAAATACTTATTTCGAAGATTTCATGCCCCAAACGTCAAGTGCTCAGCTTTCAAGTCGAACTTCCCAGCAAGTTTTGCTGCGAAATTATAGTCCTCTCCCTTCTTCGTCGTCCAACATTCCGCTTCACGTATATGGCAGGTCTCGTTACTGTTTTATATACTTTTTCTATAAGGCATATAGATTCCCTACGGTCATACAATACTCCTTCCGCTTCTCTTCATTTTATCTAATCACTGTTAATTCTGCTCTTTACATCTGGTTCTATTCCTGCATTTTCTTGTAGTATTAATACCAAGTACTTGAATTACCTCATTATCACTTCTTTTTCATTTAGTCGTATTCTTGTATTATTGATTTCATTCTTCTTAGAGGAACAATATAAATATTCTGTCTTCGTTTTACTAACATTTTGATTCTATGCCCTTTATTCTCCAATGCTCCTGATCAGGTATCTAATTTCTCTTGCAGTGTTGCCATGGTCTCACTTACCAGGACGATATCATCGGAAATAGCATATTCCAAGGTGCTAACTCTTGGATATTTTTTGTAAGCTCATCCATCACAACTGCTAAACGGTATGGGCTAAGACTGGATCCCTGATAAGGTCTCACTCTAACTCTGAACTGTTTTGTTGCTCCACACATGTTTTTCACCCCTGTCCTACATCTATTAGGCATATCTTGAATTATACAGATGAATATTTTCGGAACACACTTCTTCCGTGCCTACCAATAATTTCTCGTTACATTCTATCATACGCTTTCTCTAGGTCGATAAAATAATCATATGAAGGTCCGTTTGGTATTGTGTGTACTTTCTCATTAGCATCCTAGGTGCGAATATTGTATCCGTTATCGACCGAACTGGGCTGAAACCAAATTGGTTCTCTGTTATTTCGTTTTCTTCCCTGAATCTGGCTTCTATCACTCTCTCTCAGAACTTCATTGCATGGCTTATTGCAAGTTTTATTCTCTTGTAGTTGCAACATTTTTGTATACCTCTTTCTTAAGAAAAATAAAATAAAATTAAAAAAACAGGCACAACATAGCTGCTTCTCCATTCTTTTGGCATATTTCCTATTTCTAATATCAAATCGAATAAATCACTGCACTCCTTCCTTATCTGAACTTTTCCATGCTTCGATAGGGATATCACCCGATTCTGGAGCTTTACCATTTTTCATCTTTTTCATGGCATTTTCTACTTGCACCATAGTTACAGACCGAACCAGTTCCTGATTCGTGGGTAGGCTTTCGCAAGATTCCCACTGGTTTTCTTCATTTAGAAGTTTCTGAACATACTATTTCCTTTTCTTCTTTATCTTCTCTCCATTTGTCAGAATCTAGTTATTCTCATCCTTGATGCAGCGCACATGCGAAATATCTTTCTTTTGCCTCTCTCTCTTATCTTCGAAACCTTGTATATATTTTTTCTCTCTCTTTTATTTTTAAGTTGCTGTACAACTCGCTTCCTTGTAATCCATCAGATGTAGTTGATTGTCAGAGTTTCTTCTTCTTCTTTGTATTTCTTCTCCTTCACAGCTGCATGAACTTCTTTATTCCACTACCACGTTTCTTTATCAATTAGGCTTCTTCCTTTTATTTCTCGTACAGGTTCTCTTACTTAAGCTGTGCTTTTGCTATTCTGTTTTCAATATTATCTTCTAATCCTCTTTTGTTATCAAATACACTCTCTAAATGAACTTTACGTTCAAAATTTGTTATCCATTTTCAGAAATTGATCTCTTCTGCTCTGTATTTATGGTGCAAATATGTTAGCACAAGAATATTTGTACTGTACAATACAATAGTTTTCAGTAAATAGTGCATGCAGCGAGTGAAACGAAATATTCTGCAAAGGAATATATATGTAATAAAACAATGTGCTTTTCATTATAAGATAATAACTTAAACAGATAAATATTACCAATCATTTTCCTTTAATGAAAGTCTTGTCACGATTATGGGAGACGTTCACTTCAAATCCTAGGGATCTCCGGTTTGATTCTAGGCTCTAGGAATTTATGCTAGAAAATCGTGTCCGTGGGTCTCTCGGAACGGTCCCGTTTCCTCTGCATTCTCATTCCACCAATTATTTTACAGTCATTCACTTTCATTAATCATATGTCTCCTTTAATCTAAAGGGTATACATACGAGGGTGGATTGGAAAGTTCGTGATCTGACCTACAAAATTAGAAAATATTTGTATAAATTGTTTTATTTTTCTACGTAATCCCCGAAATTCATGTAAGCCACCTCTCCGATAACACTTATATACCATTTACTTTTAATGATTCCTCGACCCCTGCAAAATATCCCGGTACAGCACTTTTCGCCTCTGCATCCGAAGAAAATCGCTGATCCCCGAAAAACTTTTTAAGTTTTCTAAACAAGTGAAAGTCCGAGGAGGCCAGATGAGGCGAATAGGGTGGATACGGCAACAGTTGAACCCACATGAATGAATTTCTGCCATGGATGCAAGGGACATATGAACGCGTACATTGTCCTGATGATTTTCTTCATGTCACAAATTTCTGTCATTTCCGCCGACTTAGCACTTTATAAACTCCTCATCTGAAACAACAGAGAAATGAATTTTTACCCAGTGACTACCAATGGATATGGCTACGCAGTTAATGTGTACAAACAAAATAATTGCGTTCTTTTTAGTTAGGCCACGAGCTTTCCAATCCACCCTCGGATTTGATTTTATCTGTGACAATGATGTAAATAATCATTAGAAAAGCAAAATATATCAATAGACAATATTAAATATCTTTCAGTGAAGAAACTTTCAGCATAATCTTGAAAGAAAACAATTGCTATAATTTCAATAGATGACTTGTAATTGTCATTATTATAATCAACCGCTTAGGAACGACTATCAGTCTTTCTCTAGAGACGCGAAAAAGAAAAAAAGACCCCCTAAAAGGACATTCAATGACTTATTTGACAAATTAAATGCAATTAAGGCATATGAATTGTACGCATCCTTTCCGTCCAGATCTTGTGTTTATGTACCATATCTATCCTCAACGAAACAAACAACTGTAGATGTTTATATGCCACGCCCACCTATAAAGGGTTAAAGATTAACCAGAAAGTGTGTGCATATTATGTTGTGGTGAGGCGATATGGCAAATTCTGGCCTCTCTTGCTTTCGGCCCTATTTTTTCAAACTACTATTGTAACTTTCTATCTGCAATTGTAAATTCTCTGATTAAGGTTTACAAAGTGAAAACTAAAGAGAAATGTTAACTATAGAGAAGGGAAGCAACAGTTGAAGGTGCAGATTGGAAACTGTGAAATGAAAAGTGGGTGGAACAGAAGACAACTGGAAGCCAAAGATAAATTGAGCAAGCGGATCGCAACAATCTCCTGGGAACCAATTAAGAATCAAATGCTTAGAGAACACAAGACACAGACTTCTTGGTTACGATTTTCCTCTCTAACAGCCAAAGCTTTCTCCCTCTTTCCCTTTCTTTCCACTTAAAAAAGAATTCCAACAAATCTTTCTCATCTTCTTTTGCACAACTTCTTTTTTTCTTTTTCTGTTTCCCACCGCCAATTTTCTTTCTCTTTGTGTTGAGTGAAACAAAGACATGAAGAATTAGTCTGTGCTTACTGCATTGGTCTGATATTCTCTGGAGCTTAGAATGTCCAGTTTTTTAAAAAAATACCTTCAACCGCAGAATGCTGGATATCAGTAGACTTGTCTAGTAAATAGTCGTGTTTTTTGACTTACAATGAAACATTTGTTATTGTTTGTTGAAGTTTAGTATCTCTTTCTCTCTTATATATATATATATATATATATATATATATATATATATATATATATATATATATATAGCGGTAATAGATCCGAAACTGTATCAGATATGGACCAGTGCCGTGCCGTGGGGGGCGAGCAGGGCGACGGTCGCCGAAGTAAGGGAAAATTTGAAGAAAAAAGAACAGATATAAAATGGAAGGAAAAAGTAATAAAAAAGTGCCCAAAATCAAGGAATAGCAGGGTTTATTTTTGAAAATATTCTTACACTCCGCGCCAACCATGGTGGCGCTTCGCGGCTGGTCTGTCAACCTCATTATGTGTACGGGGGCGCAGTCATATACTCTCGCCCCGGACACTGATTTTCCACGGCACGACACTGATATGAACCTAGGTTTAAGGTGGAATCCAAACCATCGTAATGCGTTCAAATTTCAATACCCCTCCCCCTCCCCGATAATGAAATTCGGTACCACGTGTACCAAAGGCGCACACACTAGCTACCAGACCAACAGAAAGGGCTTTACTATCAACAGATTTCAGGTTTATGTGCTTCTAGAATGAAATACTTTGCTTCGCCTTCTATTCAAAAAGTGCTTATCCCAAGAATGCTCATTTTTCAACATTCAGAGGAGTATGCCAGAATTTGATTACCCTCTGCAATAAGAAAACTGAGTAAAATTCTTTATCCAGTATATTTATATAATACGTTATAGTTAAGTTTCCTCGAGTCTTATAATGCTCTTCTTAATGGATGTTCATGGCGCAGTCTATCACAATTGAAGACTTTGGGGCAAAAACCCGTTAAGTCCAAAAAGTGAAAGTGTAAAGGAGATAGCTTCACAAGGGTTTCTCGTTGTCCGCTTTTCTTCAAACTTGGCACATATATAGTAGACCAAAAATAAATCGACACGTATTTTTTTGTTTCTTTCGGAAAATAGGTTAAGGGAGCAAAGGCCCCATTTTCTAAAAAGGGCCTCCTTGATTAAAAGGGCCAATTTAAAGAAACGAAACTCTGCCGATGCAAAGATGACTTCAAAGTAGGAAATATGGGTTTTGTGGTTTTTGCGAGAAAAGGGTTCCAGGGGCTATGGAACCCTTCGAAATGACAAAGGACCCCGCACAATCCTCATGAAAATTGGATTTCGGTGGAATTGCTTAAAACCATGTTATGTTGTAGATATGGTGTTCTTGAGAAAAAGTCTCAATGAGCACAGCCACAAACCACTGACCGTTTGGCCACTACTGGGCCACTTTTTTGGAAACAGGCGAAGATAACAATATTCTGGATTTCGGTAAAAATGACTAAACCCGTGATATGTTGTAGATATTGTCATGATGAGGAAAAGTCTTAATGGAGATAACCACCAATCACTGAATGATTGGCCACTACAGGGCCACTTTTTTGAAAGCAACCAAAGATAGTGATATTCTAGATTTCGATGAAAATGACTAAGACTGTGATATGTTGTAGATGTTCTGATCCTGAGAAAAAGTTTCAACAGGCTCAACCATAAATCACTGACCGTTTGGCCACTATAGGGCCACTTTTTTGAAAACAGCCGAAGATAAGGATGTTCTGGATTTCGGTAAAAATGACTAAAACTGTTATATGTTGTAGATATTGTGATGATGAGAAAAAGTCTCATGTATAGAATATTTTAGGAAGCCATACATCCTTACACATATTCGAATGGAGAATTCCTACAATCCAAAACTTGCGACCTTATTCTACAGCAGCAGATAGGTTTTCCGGGGTGCAGTAGGTTCTAACTTAGTTTTATGGATAACAACGCATGTTCATATCTAGCAGCCTTGATAGATGAGTTTTTTGATACGGAAGGTATCAGGTGAATAGTGTTGACAGCCAGCCGACTGTCCTGACTTCCTTTTAGCATGCATGGTATATCTTTGATCGACATATTGGGGAAGCCACTCGCTTGTAGGACTGGCAATGTTAAAAGTGGGCCGATAATATTGAATAAACTTGTACACAGTATACCCAATCGCAGTACGACATGGCTTTGGTCACGTAAGTAGACTTTCAAGGGAACAGTATACCATGGATGCAACCTTCGTGATACCTCTTAGGCAAATCCTTCCTCTTCTATGGGCTCCAACTGGCTGCTTTTAGTTTTCATTGCTTGTTTGTTTGTTAAACTTTCCAGCACTGAGGCTATACGAAATGTCGATCTATTAAATCCGCAACCTATAATAACACAATGAGTTCAAATTTCAAGGTTATCTTACGGGAACCGAAACTTGAACCCCATGTACCAAAAGCCCGTTCGGTAGCCATTAGATCAGCGAGGAGATCCTTCTGATTTTATATATATATATATATATATATATATATATATATATATATATATATATATATATATATATATATATATATATATATATATATATATATATATAAGTGGGCCGATATATGTATGTATGTATATATATAGTCTCAAAAGTTCCCTGACATAGGATAACTCTGTTATTATCAGAGTTACAACAAAATGTAAGGGGAGAGACCGTCTCCAAATAGGATGTTTTTAATCTAAAGTGAAGGAATTTTTTTGAATCGGACGAGCAGTTTGAGCTGTACACTCTTTATGCGCCCAATGTTAATTGAAAATGCAACGTTGCCATTTACCTGGACCTACAACATAAGTGAATGAAGTTACTGTTTGACATGTAGCTGGCCATCGACACGTTAGCGTGAAAGACAGTAACTTCCTTCACTTATGTTGTGGGTCCAGGTAAATGGCAACGTTGCATTTTCATTTAACATTGGACACATAAAGAGTATACAGCCAAACGGCTCGTCTGATTTAAAAAATTCCTTCACTTTAGATTGAAAATATCATATTTGGAGACGGTTTCCTCTTTTACGTTTTGTTGTAACTCTGATAACAGAGTTATTCTATGTCAGGGGACTTTTGAAACATCCTACCCTACATACACACACACACACACACACACACATATATATATATATATATATATATATATATATATATATATATATATATATATATATATATATATATATATATATATATATATATATATATATATATATATATACAGTGAAACCTCTCTAAAGCGGACAGCCGCAGGGAATCAAAAATTGTCCGCTATAGAGAGGTGTCCGCCTTCAAGAGGTTTCAGTACTTTTTATGTAAATTAGTGAGCAAGATAATATACAATTAGAAAAAAAATATTTTTGCATGAATGACGTATTTACGAATATTACATGCATTATTCTCTGTCATCCAATACTCTATGTTCGAGGCACAACATGGAAATAACATATTATAGTTCTCTGCACTTTGCACTTATCAGTATTTCCTTCTTTTTCAGTATGGCGCTTTAATTTGTGGGGTAATTGGAGTACTGAAGTGTTCTTTTTGAGACAATATACATACCTGAGGGCAAAAAGTACTAAACTTGTCATTTGGTTGGTTAGAGACTCCAACGGGACAGTAACATAATGTGTCATCCCTAACGGCGGGCAACTGTCAATCACTTTTGTGTCTAAAACAGCTTGGGTGGGAGTGGGATGCAAGCAAAGGACATAAGAGTGTTGTTAAACAGAGACGATTCGTCTGGGTTGCTGAGCAGACAGTTGAGGGGGCAAAATGTTGTCACAATGCTTCCTTGGTGATACATGTATGAATTACTAAAAGTGTATTTTTACTACACTTTTCAACTTATTTCTAGAGAAAGTGTCCGTAATACGGAGGTAAATGATACCTATAAAAGACAGAAAAGACTGTCCGTGTCCGCACTAGAGAGTGTCCGCTTTAGAGAGGTTTGTCAATATGCTTTTTCCTATTCCAGTGTTTGGGGAATACAAAATATGTCCGTTAAGGGAGGTGTCCGTTAGTAGAGGTTTCACTGTATATATATATATATATATATATGTGTGTGTGTGTGTGTGTGTGTGTGTGTGTGTGTGTGTGGGTGGGTGTGTTTGTGTGTTCTGTTAGTGATGATATACCCAACTCTCGTTGTACTTCCATACTGTTCTGACTGTAACTTACACTACTTCAATGATTCTTAAATTTGAGCAGGAGAATATATTAAATCGGTACTTAACAGTGAATTAGGAAAAACATGTAATTTAAAAGTAAATAATCTTGGCTAAAGATAATAAAGAGAATCACGCGATTTCAAATAATTTTATTACAGGCATCTAGCATTTCTTTACCACTGTATAAGTTGAATAGAAGCTGGAGAATGTTATAAATTTTAAACGGGATATGGATTGTCAAAATTACCCATTAACATGTTAAGAGATTGACCCAATTAACAAACTCGATCGAGACAACCACTGTACCTGTCTATTGCATAAAACAACATTCACAAGTTTGCTTTTACTCAAGATTTATCGTGTGGAATAACGAACGAACACACTAACAGTACAGTCGTATTATGTAACCCCAATAACAATAATATAGTAATATACTAACGTCAATTACCCGTTTTGCTGGATTGAAATAAGAAAAAAACTATTAATAAAAATTAAATATTACTATTAAGATGTGAATTTGGATTTAAACGAAGTGTTACTGTTCATCTAAAGTGTCATCGGAAGTGTCACTGTTCATCTCAACGACCCCATAAACTATAATTTCAACACCAATATCGGTCATTTTCGATCATTTTAAATATCTCCCACAGCCCTTTACCCAAGTTGCGGGGCTGAATTTGGATTTAAACGACATCGGAAGTATCATTGATCATCTCAGCGATCTCGGAAACTATGGATTAGACACTAATATCGGTCATTTTTGACCATATACAGTATATATATATATATATATATATATATATATATATATATATATATATATATATATATATATATATATATATATATATATATATATATATATATATATATATATATATATATATACTTCCATATATGCAAAGAAGTATAGAGTGTATTTTCTTTAATCTTAATTATGATACGCGGCTATTTGAAATTAAAGAGGTTTTAATCGCTACTGAGAATGTTAAGAACCAATTATGTTTTCCGATTCTCCTATATTCAGCATCTGTGCCTCCGTTTAGAAGTGAACACTTCATTTAGTTATTCCAAAGCTTCAAGTTCCTACTGTTTAGGCTCATGGAGACTGAAACTTAGTTAGGAAACCAAATTCAGGACAATAGGCGCACTAAAAGTAAATTCTTTAATCATTTATATATATCGGAGTTCTTGATGTGAGAAAAATAAGTTACATTAACTTTGTTCAATAGTGTAACAATATATTTTCATCACTTTTGTAGCATTTTTTAAAAATGTTTTTCTTTATATTTTCTCCTCCTAGCAACAGTAGTAGCATTGCTGCAAAGTCTCAGGAGTGTGTTTCTGTAAAGTCACAGAGAAGAAATTTAGTTTATGTTGGCGTTAGAGTTCTGTCGTCAGCTGTGGAGATCAGGTGGTGGATGTAAATGGGAAATAAGTTATGACTGTCTTTTACAACTTCTCTGGAGTATGCTTAATTCTCAGAAACGATTCTTCTTGGTCGAAACAAATAAAATTTGTTTTTAACGTAAAATATCTTCCAAGTGAGTTTCCTATATTCAAAACCACTATACACACAATCTTTTGTATACGCGTATATTATTTGTTTCATTCTTTAATCAATTTTTAATTCCATAAGGATCCAATCTTCAATATAAGTGAAAGAATCCGTCAATATATTGATTTACTAACAACAAATACCTTGAACACCAATTGCCAAAGGAGAAACGGTATTATATCTTTTGTAAAAGACTTCTGAGTTCAAACCCAGATCATGTGATGGATTTCATGATAGTGGGTTTTTCTCTTAGCTCTGATCTGTGCTGCTAACTGAAGTTAAAATGAAATGAAATGAAATCTGTAAGTTTTACGTCTCCCGGTTATGCCGTGTAAGTTAAAGGAACGGTGATGATGAGAAATGTATGAAAATGGTGGAATGAATAAAGTGGGAGGAAACGAAAGAACCCCGGGGAAACCCACGGACACGGTCCACCACAAAGCCCACTTGGCGCGAGGTGCGATCGAATCAGGAACTCCATGCACCAGAGATGAATGCTCTGCCACTGAGCCACAGTGCCCCTGCAGTTAAAAGTATGAATAGGTACATACTAATTAGAGAGGTGCTAGTGTGCACCGAACTGGAAGGGTTAAAAATATTTGTGTTTCCTTATGTTTTAATTCTAAATAAATTAATACTATATTCATTTATTTTTATTATTATTACTAATTATTAGAATTATTATTAATTTTAATTATTTCGTGATCAAATACAGTTTTATTTTTCAAAAATTAAAGAAGATATCAACATTTAGATCTTAAAAAAATAAAGTTATTATCAATATAAGCAAACACTATGCAAGGCGAACGGGAATGCTGTTGATTTTTACCATATAGTGACAGGGTAACTGTTAATTTTACTAGCATGTTAAATAAAAGCACACTATCTTTTTTTTCAATTTAAACTTACTGTGCAAGTTTATTTTTATTAAACTTACCTTTCATTCGTATTAAATGTCATAAATACTGATTTCTAACGTAGTAAAGTATGAAATATTGTCGAAGCAAACATACTCAGGAAATTCCAAATGATCAGAGGTTGGAAATAATGTACTCTTGCTTAGGACTACAGTGTTATTATCTCTCCATTGTCGTTGCTGGAAGCATGATATAATGAATTATACACGTGGAGGATTATACAAACGTGAAGTAAAATATTTACAAGGAAATAAACGACATAGGTGTGATCTTTAGACTCCAAATTGTAGGGATGGGCACGAGACAAGATTTGTGGCTGTCTCGTCTCGAAAATGTGCTGTAAAAGTAGTGTCTCGACTCGAAAAATGTATATTTCTCTATTGGAAGAGCCGTGTCTCGACTCGAATTTTGTCAGGAAATTCCTGTCTCGACTCGTCTCGTGCGCATCCCTACCAAATTGTGATGTAAAAATTTATACCAATTAGACTCAGTAGAAACAAGGCAGGTGCCACTGATGTTCTGTGATGTTGAAGTGTGTCTATATATATATATATATATATATATATATATATATATATATATATATATATATATATATATATATATATATACATATATGTGTGTGTGTGTGTGTGTGTGTGTGTGTGTGTAAATGGTTGGACTATTGCAGGTATTTAATAACGGATCTCTTCTAAACACATTCCGATTTGTTACTCATCATTTAGAGTATAATAATTTATTTACATACTGACTACTTATACGAAATCATTTGTAATATAGGTAATAGATTCTCTGGTTCGTTTCAAAATAGATTAGAGGTGGAGCGTAGGGATCATCCTTCTTTCTACTTAAAAATACAGTGAAACCTCTACTAACGGACACCTCTATAAAGCGGACACCTCCCGTAACGGACATATTTTGTAATCCCCAAACACTGTAATAGAAAAAATCATATTGGCAAACTTCTCTAAAACGGACACTCTCTAGTACGGACCCGGACAGTATTTTCTGTCTTTTATAGGTATTATTTATTTCTGTATTACGGACACTTTCTCTAGAAACAAGCTGCAAAATACAGTAAAAATACATTTTTAGTACTTCATACATGTGTCACCAAGGAAGCATTGTGACAACAATTTGCCTCCTCAACTGTCTACTCAGCAACCCAGACGAAGCATTATCTGTTTAACAACACCCTCATGTCCTTTGCTTGCATTTCACTCCCACTCAACCTGTTTTAGACACAAAAAGTGATTGACAGTTGCCTGCAGTCTGTGATGACACGTTATTCTACTGTCCCCCTGGAATCTCTGACCAAGCAGAAGACAAATTTAGTATCTTCTGTCCTCGGGTACGCATGTCTTAAAAAAAAAAAAGACACTACTGGACTGCAATTAACCCACAAATTAAAGGAACATACTGTAAACGTAGTAAGTAGTGATAAGTGTAAAGTGCAGAAAACATCTTATCTCCATGTTGTGTCTAGAACATAGAGTAGGTATATTGAATGGCAGAGGATAATGCAAGTTCAGTATCATTTTGGTAATATTTGTAAATACATGATTCATGCAATTATTTTTTTCTAATTGGATATTACATTGCTTACTAATTTACGTAAGGAAATATTGACACCTCTCTAAGGCGGACACCTCTTTATAGCGGACAATTTTTGAGTCCCCACGGTTGTCCGCTTTAGAGAGGTTTCACTGTATATACAATTGTTTATACTAGAGTAATTCTCCATTAGCGATCTGAGCTATGTGAAAAACAAACTATCATGAAAACCATCACATTGTCTGGAATCGAACAGGAATAATTTGCAAAAGATAAGATTATTTCTCCTTCGCTAATTAAAGTTCCAAATTTTTGTTGTTAGTAAATCAACATATTGACTGATTCTTAAATTACATTGAAGATTGAACAATGTTCTTTTACTTATACAAGTATGTTACATGCTTACCTTAATAAATCTATTGAAATTCAAGCTCAGGATTTCGAGACTGCTCTCAAGTTGGTGATATGGCGTAACAGATGCTCGTCCAATTCTTATTTATTCATTCGTTCCATTACTATTTGCCAGAATATTCGATTACCAGTTGCCAATCAATATGCTTTACATTGATGTTCTTGGTGAACGCTGGATAACCCTGTATGTTCCTTGTACCTTTTTCCATTAATACTAACCATATAATTTTGTTTCTTGGTATCTAAACCGCCATCATTTCCAAATCTCCTTGTTGGTTAGTTTTCTCTACATCATAATCAGAGTTTCTTTCAGATTGTTTTTGGAGGGGCACTGCCCCCCGGAGCTCTGAGAGTGCCCCCCGGACGAGACAAAAATAATACGTCTATAATATAATAATAAATAAAATATTTCCAACAGTGCCCCTCGGAATACTACGTGTGCCCCGCCCCCGGAACATTTTTTTCTGAAAGGACAACTGATCATAATATGTAGTTAGTGGTATGGAAATGACTAAAATGTAAAAGGTTTTATTGTAGCTACTGGTCTCCATTTTCCTACTTCCAACTCTGTGTATGAGAAAAAGATGGTGTAACAATATTGATGTCAATAAGGATTTTATAAGCAGAAAAGAAGTCCTAGTTCATAAAAGTTCACAGCAGAAAATTTTAGTGATGCAGTATTGGTTCCATGACATTCATATTATGTAAAATACAATATATCTAAATTTCACTACCGGGACAATAGGTGTAACTATCTTTAGAAAACTGAAGTAAGAATGCCAATGGAAGTTTTGTACTTCTAATTTTCAATTGAAATGTAATGTGATCTATACTACTCGTCTTTCCCTTTATGTGAAGTAATAGACTAATAATTGTGACTTTAGTAATCAATAGGCCAAGTCATATTAAGGGAACATGCAAAGAGAGAATCATTGAATTCAATTCTCTGCCAAAATAATGACGAAGTCATCTTATGGAAATTGAACCACTAAGCATTCTTCGAGTCCTACCGAAACACTTTGAATCCATAAATTTGCTACCTAGGTACTATTTCAGACATAAAACTCTAAAGATACACATTCAGCTCGATTATCATTTTATAAACAGTCATTTAATTTTCATAGTATTACTTCATGTACTCCTCCATGTATTAAGAATTTATATAGCTATGTGCTTACCAGTTTTTTTTTATTAACTGAACGATGCACAGAGTAACTGATCTTCTTTATACATAATCTGCTATCACTCATATTACTTATTTCTAATGTTGTTCACAAAACGATAAATCTTTTGTCTCGTATTAGGATAGACAAGGACATATTTTCAAAATTGAGACGAGACGAGAAACAATTCTTGTCTCATTTTCGAGAGGAGTCGAGGCAACACTGGTTCAAACAAGTCTTAGGTCTCAAACACTGTTCTAATGTTACATAATTCATAGCATATAAACTATGAATGGATAAAGTGATTATATGAACACAATGAAAAACATTTATCTACGTTTGAAGACACAGAAGACATTACACGATACACTACAATAATATAGTGTGTCCGTAAAGTCATGTTATCAATTAGGGTCTATGTGCAAATTCTCATTGCTTGTCATTAATTAACCTAAAACACACCTGTTGCAGTAATTTTAAGACAACAGTGTTGCCAGAGGCCGCGTTTCTGTCAAAAAATACCCATTTTACGGACTTGCATTAAATAGCCTTTTTATATGGCAACATTGCATCAACCTTCTCATACTTTTGCAATAATGGATAAATGTTGATGCATACTGTACATATACACAGGAATTCACCCGCAGAAAATCAGTTTTCTGCAGCTGAATATTGGTTTTCTTCATTTTGAACATTTTTTTTATTTTACACTTACGGTAATTTCTTTCGTTACTACACAAAAACGTTACAAGTTACACTCAAAAATATCTACATAGAACATGCTTACATTTGTTTCAGGTCTCACGTCTTTATCATTCTTAGATCAAAAGATATACGCAATCAAATTTTGGGTTGCGCAACTTTACGGACACACTGTACATACGGGTTGAATCAAGGATGTTATAAAATAGAGGATCTGCCTATACGTATATTCATCATATGAACTCAATGAAGCCAAAAGAGAACCGAGCATCGTCTAAACCGACACGTCTGATTGGCTGCTCTGGCTTCCGCCATGATCGTTGGCTCGAAACATTGCGATCTTAGTGGCGCGGAGTGGGCAGAATAGGTGTGGCGAAGCTGTGACGTATGGCTTCACGATTTTGTTGTATGGGCAGATTCTCTATTTTATAACATCCTTGGGTTGAATGTTGTTACAATGCACCCTTCGTGGATCTTCGTAGATCACTTCTAGGTAAAATGAAGAAAAGAATCTGAGCATAAATTTTGTACATAAATTTATAGAACGAGAAGAGAAAAGCTTTCTAAGAATTTAGACGGGACAAGAAAGATTTTTCCCAGAAGTGAGACGAGACGAGACGAGATAAGATAACCTTATTTTTCGTTACGTCTCGTCACGCGGCCAGCACTACTTTTATTTCAAATTTAAAAAGAAGTCATGTAATACCTACCTCTTCGTCTTTACTCAGGTATTGTACTTAATATCATCCATCATTCACGATCTGGTTCTCATTAATTTTTATCTTCTACCACATTTCTTAGAGTACAATTTTTACTCAAACAATATTTTGAGCGGTTTCTTTTCCTCATTTTTAATTGTCTCCAAAACTATTATTCTCTCACATTTTTCTCAATGCCTTTTCCATGCATTTTTCAAAAAAAACTATTAACGCTTGTTGGTGTTAATTGAAAAGGAGTATAAAAAGTATAAATGCTTGTTTAACGACAGAAATGGTTATAATTAGACAGAATCTTAGGTAAATTGCCTACTTCTTAATATTAGAGATATGATAAAAATGAAATGTTGAAGTACACTTGAAGTATCATTGCTTTAATTTCAGTAAAAAATTTTGGCACCTTTTATTGCCTGTATTACTGCTAAAATGCTACACTATTATTGATACAGCCTATTGTTTGTATTCTCTCTAAAATCAGGACTTCATCAATATATGAAAAACTTTGAACCTGATCGGATTAACATCTCTTGTGCCCCTATACTTTCGCCCCTCTCTCCCCCGAATTTCAAATGAATTTCAAATAACCTTCTACTTATCGTATTTAAAGGTCCAATCGTTGCTTCTGTCGTAACACATTAAGGAAATTTTCTTTTTTATATTTGATCGAGGTTTTAGACTTCGTTGTAAGTTCCAACGACCAAATTGCCATTGAGAACGGATCCAGCACTCAGTCGCTGTTACACAAATTGTTCAATACATGTTTATGCGGCAGGATTACTCGAAAAGATAAAAACATATAGTAACATGTAATTCAGAAACTTCCACATGGAAAAATTTTAATACAATAAATTAAATTATTCTGTAATATATAAGGAAGGGGAGAGGAAGCCAAATATGACTTCCTAGGCTGCACGCCGCCCTAGGCTTCAGCCTAGTCAGCCTGTAGTATGAAACGACAAGTGTAAACAACTTTTTAAAATTAACTGTACACGAAAAAAGTCAATCTTTTTTCTTTAAATGACGTTCTCTACAAACAAGTATAAAATATTTCTTGATTATTTGAACAACATTCAAAATTTAATTTCAGTTTTTATATGTAACTGAATACATGTGTCCATTATTTCTAATTAGATTTCGGTGTCTATTTCTTGTATTATACATGTGTCCATTATTTCTAATTAGATTTTGGTGTCTATTTCTTGTATTATAAGTGCCTATTATCCATTTTTAATACCTAAGCATCCAGTTTCTAATAATAGTAATTTGCACTTACCACTTAAATTCTGACACTTTATTAACAAAATATGGTACTAATAGAGAATGCGTCCATTATTTTATCTATCTTATATAGTACAATATATTTCAATGACAAATAGTACAATATATTTCAATGACAGCTAATGTAAACTTATAAATTTAGAGAGAAAAGATCAAATTGAATACACCAAATTTCAATATAGTATAGAAGACTTGAATTTGTTGTATATTAATATTTCAGAATGTTCTCCATTTGTAATACTTTTGTTTTAAATTTACAGCTATGTGCAACTTTAGGTACAACTGGAGCCTGTGCTTTTGATAATCTGGAAGAACTGGGACCTATATGTGAGTATTTGTTTGTTGGAAGCATTATTTTTAATGACCACTCATAACTTTGATTTAGGAAGCTACATGTTTGATATTTTGTCTTTCCGATTTCTATTCAAAGTTTTTACGTTAATGAAAATTAACTAATTATGCAAATTAAAATTCTTTACAAAATTATCAAAAATGAGTACAAAATGCTGTTTTACTTTACAACACGAACTTTAAAAACTTACCTTATCAAGTAAGAGCAACTTATATTATTATTATTATTATTATTATTATTATTATTATTATTATTATTATTATTATTATTATTATTATTATTATTATTATTATTATTATTATTATTATTGAAGCTTTGAAAATTCAGTGCTGTGTCTGAAATCACAGAATGGGTCACATATAAAGTATGTATGACCAAAAGCGGAAAGGAGGAGGCGTGAAGTATGAAGGGTTTACAAAGGGAAACATCAGGTAAATAAGGCTGGGGACCTCTGCTCTAGACCAAAATGAAAAAATACATTTTCGTGCAAGGATGACTCGATTAATTATATATGATTTAGATAAGTTGACAATTAACTCTGTTTCTTCAAAGATTTTGTATTGATTACGTCATTTCTTCGATTTAAGATTATATGTATGAGACATACATATTTGATCAATAATATCTATTTGCCAATTTGGAAAGTACAGTATAATACAAAATTTTGTTTCTTTTGAAAAGAATAGAAAGAAAGAATAGGAATGTTATCCTGTTTTGAATGAAGTAACCAAATAAAGTATCCTGTTTTCTATTTTGTTGTTTCTGGAAACATGTCATGCTTCAACAAAAATATACGAAAATAATGGTAATCTCAGAAATAACTGCAATAACAGTAACTATTTTCCCATATGTCATTTAAAAATTTAAATCCTCTTTCATTAAAGACTTCTTTCAAGTCGCATTTAAATAGAATTAACACCAACTATTTGTTGTACAATATATGTTTTCTCTCTCTCTCGGATAAATTTGTCATTTTTGTTCTTTTGTTTTAATACTTTTAAATGTTCGTCTGAAGGTCAGAAGGAATTATTGTGGCTTCATGTGGATGCTGCGTATGCGGGAACAGCTTTCATTTGCCCAGAATTCAGAAAATGGTTGGCAGGAATTGAATATGTAGATTCGATTGCTTTCAATCCTTCAAAATGGATGATGGTGCATTTCGATTGTACAGCTATGTGGTAAGCTATTATATAGTGTGAGTGGTATAAAGAGTAATGGTAATTAAAATGCTTACTAATATTTCACCGATAACGGAGAAACTGCTAAAAGATATTTAAATATATTTGCAGCTAAATGACTATATTTGAGGTTACAATTGATTTATGAATATACAATACTCTAAACATGAACATTTCAATTTGAAAAATGTTCCATAAAGTGATTTTTTTAAAACTACATAATATTTACTAGTGGTCTTTTCAAGATGTTTCACTACGTATAAATAATTATAATGAGTTTTATGATTTTAGGTAAGTTATTTACATAAATTCCAGTTATTATGATTTTATAATAATTATTATTATTATTGTATAAATTCTCAATAAGGAGAAGTCATTTACGTCTAATATTAACAAACTGACTGAACAATGTTTCAGACAGAACTTAGAATAGTTCACTTTTCAATTTAATACAAGTTCACAAATTGAGTAAAAGTGAAGAAAAGAAGTGTAGTAACATAATTTGTAATGTTATATAATATGCCTTAAATTATCAATATACCCGTTATTTCTAGACTTCAACTATCTCTACCGAAAGACAAGTAATTCCGAAGTTGTATTTAAAACATTAGTCTCTATTATTATGAAATATAAATACACTAAGTTACCGTTATTGAAATTTGTGTGTTGAATCATCTTAAAATTCTATATTTCTAACATTTATTTTACGGTTTTATATATCTTCTATATATCAATATATTCCACACACAATTTTCCAGTTTCCTGCATCCTACTATATTTTCTGATTATGTAGTTAGAATTCTGTATGATTTCAGGTTTATACAATAATTTGGTCACAAATTTTAGTTCGTCAAAACTAGTAATATTTTCCTCTAATGATTTAATATTGATTCTAGATGTAACTCTCATATATTTATCAAGTTATTCAATACTCCCTCCTTAATTTTTGTCATGATCTATATCTTATTCAATGGCGAAGCGTGCTGTAAAAAACGGGGTAGACATATATATATAATTTGTAGGATATATGTTTACTCTGTTCCTTTAAGTATAAAATTTTATAATTAGTGAAATTCGGTGTATAGTATTTTTTTCCAAAGTATAGATTTCTGAATGGTACCACATTTGCTAGAAATGGGGGCCATTACTTCCCGATATCTTCTTTAGGGATAGTCATTTCTACTAAATACCTTAGAAATGAGCTGTAAAGTAAACAAAAACAAAAAAAATGATAGAAGTAAAAAACAAACAAGTTACAACACCTAACTTAATACCTAATACCTTACAGTCTTGTAAATGAGCTCCATATCCTGTTCTTCATTTCGGCGAAAATATGAACAATCTCTTTCTCTCTCTTTGAATTCAAGTATCCTACAAAGCTTGTACACCAAGTTCTTTATTGTAAGTGTTCGTAATTCAGAAAGTTTGTCATGCTGTTCGTTAAGTAAGTTACACTCTTTTCAGGGCATTTATTGAATGTTTAGAAAAAAAAACTGGAGTTGATGGAGTGCTCAATAACGGTTAACAGCTTTGTTGTTTCCTGATATATGCTTTGAAGTTCATTACTAAGATACATTTCAAGTATTCGGGAAGAGAAATGTGTTTGTCACTATCGGAAAATAAGTTGATAAGTTCATTCTTAAGCTGATCGGAGCAAAAAGTATTAGGAAAGGTGGAGTCATCAGTTTGTCGTATGGAAGACTTTGTTGATACATACTAAATTTTCTATAATTTATTAGTTCTACAATGACCAGATTTTTATATTTTTTAAATATTTTATCTGCACAATTATTGAGCGAAGAATCTAATATAAATAAAATAAAGAGTTTGTTTGTGTGTCTGTCTGTCTTTGTGTCTATGCGCGCCAGGGGACCAGACAAGTGGACCGAGTTACCAAAATTTAGTAACAGGTACTTTGATCTAGGCCCCAGACCAAGACGAAACTTTTTTTTATTTGAACCAAAGGAAGGGGGGTTACCGGGACATGTAAAAGTACTTGTCACTCTCGCAAAAAACATAAAAGTGATAGAATTGCCAATACATCTCAACATTTCGTTAGGGGGGCTTCTTTTTTTTATTCTGATGTTGAAAACACATACGGACAAAATATATATATACTAATGTTCTTCAAGGGTACATTATAACAATTTAACATTTTATAGAGGGAGCTCGAAAGATGGTTTAAAATAAAAACAAATAAGAAGAAATAGCGGTCTGTTTCTGTCACTTACAAATCCAGCTTCAAATAAACAAGATAGGAGCCCTGTATACGTAGATAGAACAGCAAACGTCTTTTCGCAGGTACTACTATACAGCACGAGTCTTTGGACTTGAACTTCTCACGTGGTTGTTTCTCCTACGCTTCTATAGGTTGATGCAAGTTAAATGGATGCAGTAAAGGAATAATGTTCAAGGTTTCGCGAGACGCTTTGCTTTCTGTCTTTTCATTTTTTTAAAATGCTCAGAATAAATTATTGGAAATTTTAAGTTCAGAATCTTTAAATTACAAAATTTTAAGTTAGTAATTTAGGTTTAATGGCTTAATATATATAAAATTCTAAAGGGTAGACACTGTCTCCCCCTCAAGCTTCGCCACTGATCTTATTTTGAATATTATAATCTCTTTAACCTTGGATCAACCTTTAAATAATTTCCCTTAGTTTGTATTGTTCTACTTTTGTTTCTATACTTGGATATACTTTGTATAATTTATAAATCTTCTTATTATGTATATGAAAAACAAAATTTCAATTCATATCGATTAATCAAGGATTTCTTTAAATGAACATGAAAGAAATTAAGTTTCACAATTAATAGGAGATATTTAGATCTTATAATAGTCTTGCTGAAGAGATTCGAATAATAATTTTCAGTTTTTCTTTTTTTTTCTAAAGTTCCGTAACCTTAAAACAGACCCTTAAAATTATTATTCACTAGCCTCTAAACCTTGAACAGTCAAAGAATTCCAGTCTCACAAAGGTTGAAATATTAATATAGTAGTAATTCAAAATATTTTCTCATGCATTTACTTTTTAAAGACTTAAAACTCAATTTGCTGTACCGTAAATTCGGTGCAGGTAATATATACGCATAATTATTCTAATTATGCCTGTCTACTTCCGTCTGAATAACATCAGCAGCGTAACGTTAGGGTCTGCAATGCAGGCGACTATGCTGCAAAATATCACATAATTTCGTATTTTAATTTTGTACTGAGGTCGATGCAGTTTTTAAGAATGCTCACTGTCTCAAAAATTTATCAATATCACCGATATACAAAAATCGATCTATATCTCGCGAAAGCTGCTTTCCTTTATCTTAGTATTGCCATGCATACCAACTATGAAATCAGGATACTCAAACATGAACAAGGAGAGGATGTTTTATTATGAAAAACTAAAATATAAATGCAGTTAACAATGCACAGAATCACAATAGACTTAACATATATGACACTCCTTAGAACACCACCCATTAAGAATGTATAATGTTTTAATTGTAGGATTAAGTAGGAATACAATAGTAGGATTAATTGTAGGAATACAATCTTCTCCTTGTAGTTTTCATTACCTAACAAATAATTTTTAATCTTCTTTAGGAAGTAATTAGTGGCGGTAAAAGAATGAAACTGGGATTTTAATTACTATCTCATTCTGTACAGTAGTCTATACATTTATTTACAGTATATCTAACCAGTGCCTTAATCTTGTTCTTATCAAATTTTCTGGTTTAAAAAGTCGTTACATTGTAGAACCGATATGAGTAAGATTCAATAGGTACCAAATAGACATCAATAATAGCAGAAATATCAAATACAGTATTTTGAAGGCAGGGTACATGTTTACCTTTCTACCGGGAAAAATGCTTATACCAGCCATAAAAGAGAAATTCCTACATTCAGAGTTATTTCAGCATCAAATTCATAAATTTTCTAATTCATGACAATTTCCATTGATGAACCAATAAATCACTCATAATGTTAATATTAATTTAATGATGTTATCTTGAAGAAAAAAATAAACTTAAGATTTTATGTTTTTATGGTAAAGTAGCAGATAAAAATACATGGTCATTGAAAGTTGAGTTTCTGTTCTCCATATTAATATAAGAATATTAATAATTAGTCTCCTAAATAATTTAATAACCCATCAGATAATAAAATCTATAATGATATACAGTGCATTTTTGTCTGCTGCAATATGTCATAACTACTGTAATTGTAACTCATTTTGTTTCTCTACATTTTTACTATATTTCTAGGGGGACTTGAAATTTATTTTTGTAAATGTGCTGTATAGTTATGGTTACAACACTTAATAACGTTGTTTATTTCAGGGTTAAAAACAGTGGAGCTTTACACAGGACATTTAACGTAGAACCACTCTATCTTCAACACGAAAATTCAGGTATATATATGTCTTTTTTACAATGTAATATTAAATATGGAATCTATATGTTTATTGTAGAGTTTTAATTGTTCACTATTAGTTTTGCCAGAAACTAAGTTAATAATTAGTGCAGTTTATTTATATCTTATTATCTAAAAATAAAATACCTGAAAATTTAAGACATTAGTTTTGATAAAATTGAATTTTTTAGGTTTCGGGTACTTATCAGTATGCCTATTATTGATGATCTATTCATTGCTGAATTTGAAAGTTCAAATAGAATATAAAATAATGTTATAATATAATGTTTTATTTTTCTAGGTCTGGCTATTGATTATATGGTAAGCACAGTATTGACATCGTTGTAATGATGTAATAATACATTAAGAAGAAGTTTTCAGGTACTAACACTATAATAAGTAAATATTATTTCAAAAATTATATTGCCACCATGTGAAATTTGCATTTTATTATTTTATTTAATTTAAATTTTATTTTATTTTATTTTATTTAAAAAACAGACAGATAAATATTACTCAAAGTTACAGTTATAATTACAATAGGTGAAAGATATTTACTTCATTCCTGTATAACGATAACATTTTTTAGTACATGTTAGCTACATTTTTCAAATAAGTATTTTAATGATCTAACAACCCCTTGTGACTGAATGGAAAGTTATTTCACTAAGCACAGCAATATGGGTAACGTCTGCTAATAAAGGTAATGACTCTGCAGGTTATCATACTTCCCACATTTTCCTGAATTTCTAACCCTTCCTCAAAATGTACAATATAACTCATAAAGTTCTAATTTGGTTGCCTGTACAATTCTACATATCATGTTTTGCCATCTTCGTTGAAAAGGCATTGGAAGATTTATTGGATGACGATGAACAGACAGAAGGCACAAGTCTAATAGTGTCATAGTCAGACACTAACCTTGACACTGTGATAGAAAAGTATATGCAGATAGAAAGAATCTAAATTCCTTTCTTTATCATACTCAGAATGACAAATCAATATATCGTTCAGTCTTGAAACCTACGATAGAACAATTCATAGTGAAAAATCTTTAAAAATTCAAGAAAACCAGCAATAAAGACTGATGTAAGATCTAAATCTGGAGGCGGGGGGGGGCTCAGTGGTAGAGCGTTCACCTCCGGTGCTTGGGGTCTGTGGTTCGATCCCAACTCGCGCCGTGTGGACTTTGTGGTGAACAAACACCTTGCTCGTGGGTTTTCTCGGGGTTCTCAAGTTTTCTCCCACTTTCTTCATTCCACCATTTCACTCATTTCTCATTATCACAGTCTCCTTTAGCCTAACCGGCATAACCGTGGGACGTTAAACTTAAAGATTTCATTTCATTTTTTTCTAAATCTGGAATTACATTTTAAGACACACTCTTGTCCTGTATTTGATGTTCTTAATAGCCATCCCTTATCTTCGAACTTAGAACAGAGAGTAATAATACAGTGCATTAAGGGGAAAAAATGAGAAGTAATTACCATTCATATTGACAACCAATTCCACTTCAGCACAAAACTTTCGTGTAGTGGCCTCGTGTAGCATAGCCTTTAACGCTCTCGCCTTTGGTGCAAGTGGTCCCGTGTTCGATTCTTAGTGGGGACACTCAGTCGAAAATGTGTAAAAACTTTTTCAAGCTAGCCATCCAGTAAGATTTTTCCTGGGTTCTCCTCATCCACACTAGGTAAATGTCGGGATGGTACCTAACGTGAAGATTCCAGGTCACTTGCCCTAATAGCATGTTGGTTTGCAGCAAGTCTTTCACTATATTTGATTTCAACTTGCTAGACTTTCCGTGCATTGTACACCTACTGCAGGCTTTTTGAAAGAGTTACCGGCAAATGTCGTAATTTGATTTTCACTTGCTAGATTTTACTTGCCTCGGAGGCTTGCTTCAACTTTGTAGCAAGTGCGTCAGTTCTAGTTTCTACCAACAGGTGGCACAAAAGTCTAATCTTAGAAATCTCGCCGCCAGGCCGCCATTTGTAGTAGGTGCGAAGTGTGTGAAGCATTAAAACAAGTGGATAATTAAAATAATTACGTTAAGTATCCAGTATGTAAAGATAATTTATATTTTAAACGTGTATTATTTGACAAAGTTGTTGGGAAAAATATACTGTGTGATTGTTCGTATGTAGTAAATGTTCGGTTTGTAAAAAGCATACAAAATTAATCAATTTCTATAGCAGAATATGTCGTTATATGCGTAAAAACAAAACACACATCTCAATTATCTGACATGAATTGTAATTCCTACTGTCTATTTTCAGTTGTTACTATGAAGTGTACAATCAGGACACTTGCAGCAGACTTGCAATGCAAGTATATACCTGCAGAAGACTTACTACACTCACTTGTTGAAGACCTGCTGTAGACGTGCAATGGAAGCATATACTTGCAGAAGACTTACTACAAACTTGCTATAGACTTGCCGGGGACTTGCAGTACAAGTGGTATCCTTGCAGAGACTTGCTTTCAATCTGCACAAACTTACTGCCAACTTGTTGTGCACTTACAGTGCAAGTGATATGCTTGAAGAGACTTGCGTCAAACCAGCACTAACTTGCTGCCGACTTGTTGTGCAAGTGGAAACTTGCAGTAGGCTTGCTGTGCAAGTAAACCCCTTGCAGAAACTTGCTTTGAAAACTTACCATGCACTTGCACTGCAGGCGTGCTGCAAGTTTGAAGAGCGTCAACTAGGAAGTTTGCATTAAAAGTTGTATCAGACTTGCAGACTTGCATCACAAGTCTGCTGCAAGTTTGCCAGACTTGAATTGCGAATCTTCTGCAAGTTTGTTGTAAGTCATTTTTGCTATCTGGGTCCTTGCTTCCTCATTTCTTTATTCCTTCCACACTTCTCCAAGTAGTGTCATACGTAACGGGCTTAAAAGGCCATAAGGGTCCATAATTCCCAGAAAAATAATTTTTAATCCTAAAAATATTTCGTGTATTATACGATCATATTATTTTAAAAGAAACTATCCTGTTCCTCTTCTTCGATATATTCCATAGTAATTTCTTTCTCTTTTTTATTGCAGCATTGGCAGATCCCGTTAAGCAAAAGATTTCGTGCTCTAAAACTTTGGTTTGTCATTAGAAATTTTGGAATCAAAGGATTACAAAAACACATTAGAGAGGTAATAGTTTGTTCAAAGTATTCGACATTCTAAGATAAGGGAGACCAGTTAAGTAAAGTAAACTAGAATAAGGTAAAAAGAGTATAAAGAAGTTATTGATATATGGAATACAGGAGAAACTATGAACAGAAAAACAAAAGTTAAAAGTACTTGCCCATAATAAGGTCTTAACGATACACATAGGCTTCAGAATCGTTTCTGTTCTTAAATATTGCTATCAGACATTGAGACTTGATAAACGTAAACTTTTGAGAAAACAATTCTATTACTATTGTATTAAAGGTATACTGTTTGATATAATATATCAAACAGAAAGTACATGAAATAAAGTATTTTCTTGATCCTTAATCAACATTTTTAAACAGGTTTCGCAAGGAATTTGACATCTTTACTCTGAATTTTGATAAGGATTTCCAACTTTTGTTCGGAAACCTCTTAGGCAAGCTGTCTAAAACACTTGATATTACCAACTTTAAATGAAGGAGTTGTCACTCTTTTTTGATCAGATGATATCATACGATACACTATATCACACTGTTTAATGTGTAACAATATTCGAAGTCCTTGTCATGAATAAGGAGTGACCATTTAATTCCTAAAGTGTGTCTATTAAAGGCAGTTCCAAAGTAGCCTATATATTTTTGCTACTATCTTTTCGAATTAGTTTTGTTGTGTATCTATTAATGATTTCGACTATCTTTTTTTTTCTATGAGCAGACTCATAATTTTGTTCATGGGCGGCGATTAGGGGGGGCAAAGGGGGGCAGTTGCCCCCCACTTTTTTGAAGTGACCCACTAATGAATATAGTTTCATTTGGAAATGTAAAATTTTTGCATGTATTACTGGTTCATAGAAAAAAATAGTTCCATATAATATTTGCAGTTGCGTAAGTTCGTATTGGTTGTCTTCCCGTGGAGTTAAGAAAGCTACAGGAATTGCGTTTCAATTGTCACAGAAAACGGTCCAAAATTAACTTATTGGAGCGCAACAATTCCAGCGTACTTTCATTTCTTTTTACAAAGGTTCGATATGTTAATCACGCTCTTCGAAACTAATTGAGAGAACATTTCGAAAAAAAAAAAGTTTTTCACAAGTTATTCTTCAATTACACAAAAATTGATAGTCCCTAAAATGTCTCTTCTTCTTTCTAATAGTATGGAATATGGAATATTCATTACAAAGAGAGTTGATTCTGAATTTAAGGTCCCTTTCAGCAGCGAAGCTATATGAAACGGGACCTCCAAACCACGAGCTCCCACCGGGAATCGAACGCAGGTATCCCACGCCAAATGATTAAGAAAAGAGTAATAAGAAACAACTTCTACCTTTTCCATTGTTTTGCAGTATAATATACGAGTGAAGTGGCATGTTTAGGGGTGTACGAGTGTATATACAATTAAATTTAGTGAATTCGACATAATTCTAAAAGTTTTAGGATTATTTTGTAAAATTGGAGTGTGGAGTGTTTCTAAGTTTTGTTAAGTTTTGATGTGTTTCAAGAAAATCAAAACTGCACCTAATCGCAATTAACATGTTTCGGGAAGCTGCAAAAATATTTCTTTAAATGTCGTAGCGTATGCTTGTAGCATTTACTGTCTTTCTAAGAGAAATAACATACATTTAATAGCATGTGTGGAATTAAAGATGTAAGTTGTTCATTAATCCCAGGTTTAAATATAATTTTGCAAAACCGGTCTCATTATGCATTACTATGATTAATATTATTTTTTCTATTTATTTGTTTTGCAAATTGTTAGACCTATTAAATAATCTGATCACAAAATTTTCCAGATAGAATTTTAAGATGTTTATGAGCAAGGAATCAAATCTCTTCTTACACCTTCGTTGTTTAAGGATACAAAGGACAAATATCTACTTGCGTTGCTCTTGTTAATTCACTTAATAAAATATAAAATACGATATACGGTATTTTAACTGAAAAAGATAGTATCCTATTTGTTATACAACCTTTCGTCACACAAAGTGTTAGAAACAACCACTAAAACTAACATTGATATACAAATATTCGTGTCTTGCCCCCCCACTTTTAACCTCCAATCGCCGCCACTGATTTTGTTTACGGAATGTTCTTTGAGTTCCTTCATTGCATCATGCTGGATATCAGTGGTGTCAAGAAATTTTCGTCCTTCTGGTACAATCTTTAATTTTGGCTACAGATGGAAATCATAAGGGAGTCAAATGATACGACAAAATTGAAGAAGCAAATGACTACTGTCTTGATAGTTTATTTAGGTATTAACTTCAATGTATACAAACAAAATTGTTTATAAAGTTCTAAACAAATCAACACTAAGCGGCTGTTCTAGGAACAAAATTGTCACTCCTTGTGCATCAAGATTGAATTCTTGAAAGAAAAAAATCCCATATTATTCATTTTCTCTAACTTTTGGAAATTTAGTTGTACATATGCTATCGTAGTACCTACGATGTATTAGTGAGACACATGGTATCCCAATGCTTAAGAGATATATTTAATACATGCTACGCATTTATGTAATGTGATACCAGTCTGATAGTAATTGAAGATGAATGTGTGGCAACTTTAATGATATCCACATGATTGCAATACTGTTACTGTTATTACAACAAAATAGTATTATCAATTAAAAATATGAATAAAATTAGGAAAAAACAAGTATATTGGTATAAATTTAGAATTACATTCCATATTGGAAATGAACCTTTAAAAAAGTGTAATTGGTAGACCCTACATGTTTTTATTCTAACAATTAAGCTATATTTACACTCTGCGACAGTCCATCTCGTGGAAAATGCATCCTCCTCTACGACTCAGATTATGTACCATTTAACACGTTGGCTGCCGTGTTGGGCCGATAGGCCCAACAGTGAACTTTCCTACTGCGCCGCGTTGGTCCGATGGGACCAACATTGTAATATTGAGTTTATGACTCTATTCCCAGCCGTTGGCCCACAACTAAAGCTACTTATTCGTGCTTCGGGACCAACACGGCGCACGACAGTATACCGGAACTAATGGCCTGTGAAAAAATTTTTTGCTTACTATATGGGAGGAGGATTATAGCAAGCAGTGAATATTTCAGTGAGAGTTACATAATACTGCATCAATGGCGCCTGGGGCCCAACCAGCTAATTTTGACCGGCAGTTAACGTGTTAAAAGCCCACTCAGTTGTGATTTAAAAAGTATTATTGTTGAGTCCAACAACTACCGTATATAGGAGTTATTAATATTTAAAAATTATCTTCCAAATTGGACTAAAATAGTAGAAATTTGTATATTTCATGTAAGTAATAACAAATCATTTTAATTTCCTCACACTAAACGGATCTGCGTGTAATAGTTGGCGTATGTAATAGCGAATTCGTAACTTAGTTTTATCTGCTTTGGCATCTATTTACCAAATAACAGCCAAACAAACTGGACACATTTTACAAATACTTCTCTTTTACTTCCATTTCATACCTACGAACACATCTTTGAAATTCTACTTACCTGCTATTCAAAGTAGGTCATAAGTAGTATGTATATGACAATTGCATGAGGAGTTATAAATGAAGTACAACACTGGGATTTCCCCACAAACCTTAAGAGATTCTAAGAACTAACGATATGATTCCATATTGAATTCTATATTTCATAACATAACAAGGCAAATACTGTTAGAGCATTAAGTGAAGGAGACACACTCAGTCAGGGTGACCTAATGCATTCTTTTGTAAAAATTGCAATGCAGAACGTACTATACTTCAATGGAAATAAAATATCTCAAAGTTTCATTTCATGATCACACTTACTCAACGCGGGTATATTCTATTACGCTGCAAACATCGATATGATAGTCGAGCTCCTGCCATACACAAATGATGTTTGGATATTTGGTATCAACATCAGCAATTCGTCGTATAGCTCCGGCAGAGCTCGTGACAGCCGTGGCGTATCTTACTAAACCTTTCACAACACCGTCTTCATACCACTGCCATCGAATATGTCTTATAGAACTCTATTACAAAAACACCTTGTCCATCGTATATCTTGTTTTCCTTGTAAAGGGTTACGTATGCTAATTATCAGCAACGTGACGCACGAGATAACACGTTGACAGTTGCTCTTTTCATGTGCATACAATTTGCTACTTCATTGCAATTCTTTACTAAAAGCAGTGTCTCAGTGGTAGAGCGTTCACCTCTGGTGTTTGGGGTCCCGGGTTCGATCCCAGCCCCCGCCAAGTGAACTTTGTGAAGAACAAACACCGTATGCGTGGGATTTCTCGGGGTTCTCCCGTTTCCTCCCACTTTCTTCATTCCACCATTTCATTCATTACTCATCATCACCATCTCCTTTAGCCTAACCGGCATAACCGTGGGCCGTAAAACTCAAAGATTTCATTTCATTTCATTTTCTTTACTAAAAGCACAATGTTGTGAAACTGAAAAAATATTTTTGAGTCACCCTGTATATAAAGGAAAACAATTTCTATATAACTTTTCATTTATAGTTATTTGTAATAACACATAATTACCCAGTATTGCTTCAATAACCAACATGATCACCATATGATATTTATTCTTTTTTTTAGGGAGTAAGATTAGCTCAAAAATTTGAAGCACTGGTGTTAGCTGATACAAGGTTTGAAATTCCTGCCCAGAGGCATCTAGGAATGGTTGTCTTTCGTTTGCGCGGAGAGAATGAGCTGACAGAGAAGCTGCTTAAGAAACTGAATTCGTCTGGGAAGCTTCATTGTGTTCCTGCTTCACTCAAAGGACGTTACGTTATTCGTTTCACTGTTACGTCGACTCATACAACTGGAGCTGACATTATCCGTGACTGGGCAATTATTCAGAGCACAGCTGGACAGTTACTGCAAGAACTTGGTATTGGTGTTCCAACGAAAGCTAAAGTGCCATTAGCAGGTTGGTATTTCAAGCGTAAGATCAGTTAAAATAACAATAATAATAATAATAAGTTAAATGACTACCTCTGTATGGGGATTTATTGTTCATGCACTTAACGTTGAGTATTGTCTCTCAAAGGAGTATATTACTCACAAATTACTCGTACATTAAACCATCCTTGTTCGTTTCTTAAGGTTTTTAAAGCTCAAAATTAGCTTCTATCCAATTAGCTATTTTGGTTCTATCTTCTTTTCTCTGATCTAAAACTACCTATTAATAATCGAAATTCTCCAAAATTCAATTTGACTTCATTTGAAGTTTTACGTCTATTTTCAACACCAAGGTTATGCAAGATGCAGACCAAATAAATTCACATACTGGGAAAATAGTCTGTCTTTTTGATACGTATTTGTTTTATGTATTATTTTCTATATGCCAACTCTGCACATAATGTTATTTTGTGCCGAATGAAGACCTTAAGAAAAGTCAAATATGCAAAAAAATTATTTTTTATCACTTCAAACAAAGAGAGTAAACCTTACCTAATGTATTAATTATTGTATATAGGAATGAATATATTGAGTAAGTTTTCTTTCTCTAGTTTAAAGAGATCAAAATTTAATTTTTACTGATGTGTCGTCTCTCAGGAGGTCTCAGTTTTCGTTTGTACCTTTCCCCCTTCCTTCAGCTTAGATGAAATATCTCCGCTACATTTGATAATTAACAATTGTGAATAAATACTGATATTAAATGAGTGAAAAATCCATTTGTAAGAACGAAAAAGATTGCACCATGTTTACAATCTCAATATTTTGTTCCTAGGAAGGAAAATTCTCAAGGAAAAAGCTGAGTAAACGGAATTAAAAATGTCAAAGGAGTACAGATCTTTATTGTTTGTATATGTTATTAATGAAAGATGATAATGTTTTCAAGAGAAATACAAATATCATAATATTGCTTTATCCTATTTTCAGAAACTCGTGAAAGAAATGAAAATTTTGGTTCAAGTTTGTTGCTTGCAAACTCTCCCATGTCGCCGAAGATCGTCAATGGAAGCTTTGCTGCCATATTTGAGAACAACGACGTTTTGTTTGAATTTGCTCGGAAATTTTCTCAATTGAATCTGGAAGCAAAAGACAGTCCAGGTAAAGGAATTTACATATATATCATTTTTATCAATCTTGTTTTTAAAACAAGGTAAAGAGAGATAATGTCTGCTTTTGATCATGCAAAGTATATAATTAAGCCTAATGTCTGTAAAAATTAAATATTTATTATAATGTCTCACTGTTATTCCTCTGGACTAAATCAAGCAAGTGACAAAACAGGTGAAGGATACAATATGACAAGTAAAGATAGTGAAAGGTAACGAGAGAACCAGAGAAAACTTATGGAAAAAATGTCCAGCACAATCTAATATAGCGCAGAATAAAACAGGTACTTCACACACCAGTGGAGAGCTCTGACCATTGAGCCACTGTGACTTTCCTTTCTTAAAGTTTGCAAATAATCAACAAATAAACTTAGATGCCTTCAAAGTATGTACAGTTTCTTATAAGAAACTTTAAAGCACACTTACCAAATAAACAAAAGTATTTTGGAAAGGATTTCTATCTGACAAGCGAGTACTTACTAAGAGCGTTAGATTTTGAAGATCAGTTCATGAACGAGGATCCCACAATTTGGAATACCATTCAGGCTTAGTGGTAGGCCCTTCCCAGGAAGGATCTCCTAAAACTGCAGTTTAAGATATTTTTGAATGAAAATGGATTTTTTTTTTCGTATTTTCCTTTTTCTTCCTTTTTTCACAGTGGAAAGCATGTATTCTTGAATGAGAGTAAGGGGGAGTAATCAGGCAGGTTCTACGGTTCAAAGGTTCTAACCTCCGATGTAAATTCTCGTAACGCCATTCTGAACGCCGACTACTTGTGACTTAAGAAGTGAGAAACATTTTAGCTGAAAATAGCACGTAGAACACACATTAAATTTGTTACTTAAAAAAGAAATGCCCAGTGCCACAATTCCGGAATTTTACGTGTTTTCATCCATCGTAAAGTCTGGCCAAAATTTATACTCATTTTTTGCTTTATAAAAATATCGAACCCTACTACCATTTAAGAAATGCAATGAAATATTAAAATTTTTCTCTCTATTTTTATTTACTTCTCGTTTTTTGTATGGATGCTATGCACCCCTACAAAAATTTGGGCTGGTGCTTCAGACCGGAGCACTCTTAGGAGTCGATGCCCCTGTAAGGTACTAAAAGCAAGATTGCTATTAGAATATGTTTTTAACTAAAACGTAAATCATACAAGTGTTGTGTATATATACATATATATTGTAAAACAATATATTTTCTAGTTTTTTTTTTTCTGCCGTAGATGCTACGCTTACAATGTAATAATCTTTTCTACTAATAGATTTTCTTCTTTCAGCCATGAGACGCAGGATTCGTGGCATGTTAATGTCCGGTAAACAGTATTCTTTGGATTCCCGAATGGACTTAGTACAAACTATTGTATCAAGCGCACGGCCACATTCAGTGTCAAATCTTCCGCTCATGCGTGAAGCATCTGTTGAAGGGGAATCAGAGCAGAGGCTTCTTGAAGCAGGTCAGTGTATGATACTTATGAACACTTTTACTTAATAATTTAGGTATTAAAAACAAAATAATGACTAAAGGAATAATAAGGACTTTTAAAGGAATAATATGAAAAATATAATAAAACCATTCCACTCTAACATATACACACTGTGAGCCCCTCTGTTTTTCAAAATATTACACATATTTAATTTTAGCAGTAGCAGGAGCACAGTAGTAGTAGTAGTAGAAGTAGTAGTGGATGTTTGCTGTTTTTATTCAACTTTTTATCGTCTTTAGGTTATGTTGGGAATGTTAACATACAAAAATCAAATGTTAAGATGTACTCAAATGAGTGTACGCAGATTACATTGAATAATAATATCAATATTCTTTCTGTTATCATTTACAAATTGAATTGAAATATATCTTTTCCATTCATTTACTGACAGAGGTCTTCTACTTTACAGTTTTATTATTACTTAGTAAGTTGTACAGACGTTATACTTATTTTATGTGCATATAAATGAAAGTCATTCTTAACTCTTGTGTCATGACTGTTAATTTTACATTATTATATCATTTTCTTTTTGATCTCGAGTTAAATGTAATAAATGTATACATTAAAAAGGTAGGACTTTAAGTCTCTTAAACAAGTCTTAACTAGGAATATTTGATCTGCATTTTTAAGTTGATCTCACAGTAGAACAATGTTATCAAAATACGAGTAAGTATCCTACCTGTTAGTACATTCTAGGACTAACAGGGGATTCCTCCTACCCTTAGGTTATGTTCTGTTTTGGAAATATTCCTTCCACGTTTCTCGATCTTTACCTTCCTTCTTTAACTCCCAATATTTACTTCTATTTTTGAAATCATCGGTAAGTTGTGTTCTTCTTCTTCCTGCTCCTTCCTTTCCTTCTATTTTACCCTCTATGGCGGTATCAAGAAGTCAATTTCTTCACAAGATGTATTCAACTGAGTTGACTTTTGTACGAAGGATACGCGTTAAGAGTGTCCTCTTCTCTCCTACTTGTTTTAAAATATCTTCGCTTGTTATTCTCTCCGTTCATTTTATCTTTTTTCTCTTCCTCCAACACCATATTTTGAAGCTCTTTCATCTGTTACCTTCATAATATCCAAGTCTCCAAACCATACAATGCCGTGCTCCATATATTGCACTTGACCACTTTCTTCCTCAGTCCAATGTTAAGCCTGCTAGTTAGAATAAATATAATTACTAACCTCATTTCAGACTGAATAACATAATACTGTTCTAGGACTGATTGTTTATCTATAGTTGCTATATTTTCACTTGGTAAACAATACCCTTTAATGAATAATAATGGCTTTGCATGTTCGTAGTACAGTTTAATGTGTGTCATCACTTCATGCTCGTAAAACCACAATTATAAACCCATATTTTCTTAGCTCTTATTTTTATAATATTTTATATTTCAGTGATTCTTTAGTAATAATTTTCTTTTGACAAATAAATGGTACATTAATATGAGCACATCACAAAAAAAGCGAGATTTCTGGCATTCCATTGAAAGTACATATAATTTTTTTTAGTGTTAAGTAGGGGAACATCTATACAATATGGGACTCTTTGCATCATTAATTTAATACAACCCTGCAATAAGCGCTAATATAAATTGTTATATTATATTTGTAGCTGTTCAAACAGAAAATGGAACCCCCAATAGAACTCGATCTAGGTCGGTCGATGATCCACCAACTCCAGATGGATCCTTCAAAATGACTGTCAAGTTTGATGATGACAACGCTATAGAAGAAGATGGTGAAACATCTCCTGACACATTTGAAGATAAGAACTCTCAAAAAATGTGTATGAAATGTGGTCATGCCATTAGAATTCAATAGAAATGTTGAATAGAAATGAAGCATTCAAATTTATAAAGTTTTGGCTTCTATCAAGTACTACATGAAGCTACTTGCTCTGTTCCCTCTACAATTGTTGGAGTACGCCGATTGTATGTTTTCCATTATTTATTTATAAGTTGTTTTTCTTTCATTCAAAATTATCCTGCTGTGACGAAAAACAATACATTTTGGAAATTTTGATAGGTCTGTAATAATAAGTATGTGTATTTGTATGTATGTCTGTCTGTATGTATGTATGTACCTATTTTACGATTACAGAAATATCACATGATCAAACTACTACATAAAAGAAACTTAATAACAGACTAAAACTAGCAAACAAAGATAAAATTCTACTGAAGACTATGTTTGATTATATAAAGTTATATTAAAATTTTCATTAATCAAATTTACTATGCGTTACGTATCATGCCAATATATCGAAAACTTTTCATAATACATTTCAAATTAGCTCCAGATTACACAATAATACTCGTTCTGCATGGGCTTACTTCAAACATGCTCTCCTCTGGTTCACATGATCCTGGGTTCTTTTCCCGGTGAAGGCTCAAGTTTGCACAACATTGTCAGAACAAGTGAAAACCTACTTGATTGAACAAGTAGTGAAGTAAGGATTAAGAGAGAGAGAAATAGTGACGTTGGGATTAAGTGTTAGTTAATTGGGCGTTAGCATGTACCTACAAAAGCTCTATACGGATTGCATGCAGAGTTTAATATTTATAAAAATTACGGGTGAAATTTATTTAATGTTAGAACATGAATCTACAGATATTTTAGGGATGTCACTGCAAGGTAGGAGAAAAGTTACGTAATTACTGTATTTGAACGATGGAATAATACATCAAGATATGGTGACGACTGAAAAACTAAATCTTTAGCTTCTGAGAAACTGCTTTACCAATTGAGGAACTATCAACATCACTAATTTGCTGTGTTTTGGCGCTTGATAGAGTAAAGCTTGGAAAGAGAAATTGGGTTTAGAGTCCTCGTTATTTCAGCTACCAGGCTTTATTTTCATCGTTGTTCTGTATCTACTGATACGCAATGCATATGAAATAAATAATTCTGTATTTCAACAAAGTAAGTATTTGAAGTAATGTATCATTCGAAGTGATTTCGAATTCGACATTGAACAACTTGATTTCTTGTGTTTAATAAGTTCAGCGGATTTAGAAATTTGGCTGGATCTTAAGTTGACAGACTCCAGAGTATAAAGAACAATCAGTCTTCCAATTTACACTGCTGAGCTTCTAAATTCGAAGTTTAAAATTAGAAGTCCAATCATTGCACTTGTAAAATGAACTAGACAGATACGAAATCTCTGTTCCTACTCAAATGGAAATTAAATACACTAATTGTAAGTTTAAAGTATATATCCATATTTTTGGAAAGAGAAAGAAATATTACAACAATTTTATTGCTGTCAAAATTAACTGACATATATAAAAATATTACAAAGTTTTTTGTTGTATTGAATGATAATTAGATCATGTTCATTATATTGGTTCATTTTTCTTCATTACGAAAGCTCTTTTAAAGAAAACTATTAACACATTTCTTACGTAATTTCTTAATAGCATAGAAAAAGACAAAATAAAATGCATTAACTTTTGAAAACGCATGGTGATAACTTCTGTTAATAAGTGATAATTAAATTATGTTCATTGGATTGATTAATGTATACAATTCAATTACAACTCTTTTTGAAAAAAAAAAACAATAATATATTTCCTTCGTAACTTCTTAATAACACAGAAAAAGTGAAAACAAACTACATAAACATTTAATATCATACAATTATATACTCTCATCCTCGTTGTAATACAAATTGTGTAGAACCAGCACTGGATATACTCGCCATGAAGATGCAACATTTATATACTTATAACTCAACAACAGATTAATACTTCAGTTCGATGAATACACTCATTATTTATGTGTTCAACTTAGATATAGTTTCAGTAACATACACTGAGATGTTTATTCTTAAGTATGGGACACCTTAAAATATTCTCTAAGGAAGTATCACTTTGGTTAGAAAACATAATATATGCGAACTAGAGTTCGCATTTTTGCGAGTTTTATATGAAATGAAATGAATTATTTTATTGCATTATAATATTCTCTCGCATTGCTACAAATTACTTGTAACATTTAAATATTTTTCTACCACGTTAAGTCTTTTCGAGCATTATCCTGACACACTATGAGCGAGATAGTTTATAACCACGGACGAAAATTATTTTAGTGGATTGAATATATGTAGATGTATATTTTGCAAGTTGGTTTTTGCTTTCTGATTCTTCTTTATGATCTCTATGAGTCACTCGACCATATTTTTCAAATTTTAGCTTCTTCAAAGCGTGATCTTGTAACATAGCGTAGGACTTCAAATACAATAACTGCTAAGGTCTACCAGCCTTACTAAAATGACTCAAGATGGCCTTCTCAGCGTTGGTCATGGGACATGAAATCAGTTAAACAATTTTTAGTGTTCATTTTAATAAGTTTTTTTCTTTTGGTTTGAACGTTCTGTTTGTTTATTAAAACCCCATCGACCGTTTTCACCAACTTTACTACTATTACCACCACTAAAACATGTAATATACTGTAGTTCTAGTATGCATTAATGTAATGAACATTTATGTGTATCTCCTAATTGGATTATTATTACAAGTATAATTACTTTAAAATAACGAATGTAACAGATATTTTATCAATTGCATATTCATATTGATCTCTAAAGCAGTTTCCAATCAAATACTTATTGCTTTTCGTATCTCTAAAAAACCATACATTATTTTTGTTGTCTTGACTCTAATGAGGTAAATCAATATCTGATTTAACGTATATCTTCTTTATCTAAATTGTTTTAAAGTAATTTTTAACTTCGATTACTTCTTTTAGTTTTATCTACCTTCAAATCTAATCACCAAGTTATTTTACAGCTATCATATTTTTCAAAGAAAAATAAACAAAATTTATAGGCTATTATAGGAAATAAATTAAATTGAAAATTCTTTTATATATATAAGAAAACGAAGGAAGTACATAGATATGCAAACTTGATAGAATCTCAGAGTGAAAGTTTGTTCAACTGAATGAATGTTTAGATGTAAATATATATAAGATAAGACTCAAATTTGTATGCAATACAACAAACATATTTGTTTGAAAAACATAGTATTTTATGTTTCATATTTGAATTTTCAATGAATGAAATTACTGTAATATGTATATCTTGAGTGAATATATATTCATTAATTCTTAGTACCATCATATAATTTCCTTTTGAGATAAAGGAAAGGAAATTAATAAATATATTTATTACTACTTTCAGTCAATTTTGAGATTATTTAATCTTTCCATATTATTATCCTCAGTATTTCTCTCTTTATGGGGGACACCGTGGTCAGAGCGTTGGATTCATGTCCACGTGGTCCCGGGTACGATTCCCGGCCGGTGCTTCCACCCAGCGTCGTGAGGCAAACTGGGAAGTCATGTGAACGAAAGACTGAGGTCTAGAAAGCTCCCGATACACCGGTTAGCGATAGGGCAACGCGGCTCACTGACCACGCGTTTTTCGCTAGACTGGACGCAGTTCCACCAATCGCTAATAGATGGCGTAGAGCTGCTCAGGCCCACAAATCGAGCCAATGAGCCAACTGTTTTTCTTTTATTTATTTCTTTATATAGCTATGTACTACTCCTTTTTTTCCCTCTCTCTTCCTCATGATGTTAGCATACTCGTAATAATATACTTCTCATGATTCACCTCATAATCTTTTAGTAAACTATATATACGCAACAACTTCAGTATTATTACTTCGTTTTATTCTTTTTTTTTTTTAATTCATGCATACAAATTCGAGTCTTTATATAAAAATTGTGATGACCTATCATTTTGTTCCTAGGAGTGTAATAAATTTTAAACAAATTAAAAGAACCTAAAAATTCAAATTTTGTCAGTGTAATTGTAAATAATATTTGTTCTGTGATAGAAGAAAAATCTTCCTATAAAATACTGTGAAAAAAATGAATAAATAATGTTCCTTCCCAATTGAGGGGAATGAGAAAAAAACTCCATATAGTGTATCAAATTGTTTGAAAAAGAACTGAATAAAATTCCTGATCTAGATCGGTATTTAATTTTATTTTTAAATATAGTAGTGCAGCCCCTTATCATTTAAGTTGAAGTAGACCATTTTGTCCATTCATCAAGCTTGTTTTTCTACTATTGTTGCTAATGAGGAAACTTTTTACTATTATTAAATCCATAACGAAATGTGAAATCAGTGCTGATAAAAAGACAATAACAGTTTATAAAAACATCAAAAGGAAGTTGGCTCTAGAACAAACTGATTACTCAAATTGTTCGTCCGTATTTAATTTATGCGTGCTAAAATTGGTAATACGCGTGCTAAACAGTTGATCTGAAATCTTTCCTCATTTCTTTGGTAGAGTGCCAAGCGGAATTCAAGTGAGAAAAATCGGTTAGGAAATTTGAATTTTCTCGACGTTAACTCTCAATTTTGGTAGATAATTTGTGATTATTATTATTATTATTATTATTATTATTATTATTATTATTATTATTATTATTATTATTATTATTATTATTAACTTTTTCTTCGAATTCCTTCTGTTTCCCTTTAGCTGAAACTTTAAAGATATTTTATGAATCAGTTAACAAATATGCTCCATTATATTTTCGTATATTACTGTATATTATAAGCGCCTGTAAAACAGTAGTTTTCATTAAATGTGATGTCAATTTCTACACGAGAAAAACAAGAAGTACTGAAAGAGGAACTCCAACAGAGGTATGTCTCCAAAGCAACTCCGATTTACCATGTTTAAAAATTATACCACTATATTTTTACTGAAAACGCTAAAGGTGACAGATTCAGAGACAATTCATGTAATAGAACAATATTTATATATAGGAATAATGTTCGTACCTAATTTCATTAGAAGCATGAAAATACCTATTTAACGATCATTTCTTTTTACGTGTTTTCGAACAATACAATTTTCCAATTACTTGATTAGGGCTATATCGGAACTTTAGAAATATATTACCTGAAATAGCTAATTAGCATGTAGGTGCGAAAGATGAAGTTATAGTTACGAACATCTACTCAAATACTACACTATTCGTTACGACTGGTACACTATTCGTTATGATATAACCACGTAAAACTCTTTAAGAATGTTTTCTCAGGTTACAGTAAATGGTATGCTATAAGTAACAAAAATGTACGGAAAACAAGATATAAAATAAAATAAAACTTACCCTTAATTTCAATTGAAAAGAATGCTTTACAACATACATCAATGAACTAAACTTTAAAAAAATGGCTTCTATGACATAAACCTGTCAATATTTCTTTTCGAGAAGAAAATTAGTTCAACCGATGTAATTTATAAGTTAATAATTTTAGTATGACATATTAATAAACAATTTTCTTTCTTAGATGCAGAAAAGGCGAAACTAAAACAATCACAATTTCATTTTAGTTCGCATCTCTTCTTAAAAATTCTTTTAGAAGAACTGAAATTTCTTCCTGTACATCCTTCTTATTGATACCAGCATTACGTTCAAAATAGAATGGATAATGTTATAATTTTCACCTTACAAATTCAAATACAACTATTGTAGGCTATACGGAAACAGTAAGTACTAATCTTAACTAAATATAATAAAATAATGTATTTCAACTTTACGTTAGTAGAAACTTATAAAAATAAATTAATTTTTCAGAACCCAACAAATAAATATTTGACAAATTACAAATAAATATTTTATTATCAAAACCTTATAAAAAGTACAAACTTTCTCAAAAAGGTTTAAAATGATTACTAAAAATATACAAAAATTATTTATGATCATTAAACACAAAATTTATCATATTCATGTTTTTCTTGGAAGTCCCGGAAAATGCTGAAATTAAACAATAACAAAAATCAATAAATATAAAAGTTTATGTAGCAGCATATTCATAGCAGAACAGAATATGTTGTTACAAATATTAAGAGATATTAAACATCATACTTTGTCCTTTATATTTTTGAATTTCCTTCTTAGAGCTACTCTAAAAACACGCTAACTTATGTGTGTACCCTTATTGATCGTAATAGATCGTACATCTTTTGATTGTAATACGTATATACAATAGAATTAATATACATTTATAATGTTAATTTACAGCATTTAAAACATTTTTTGGTATTATAATAAGAATACCTAAGTTATGGTTCTAATTCAATTCTACTTGATTGTGAGAAACAAAGAATATTAACTAAAATGATAGGTTTTGAAATAAAATCCGATACTTTGAGCTAACGTTAGAATTATTTTTATTTATATTTGAACTCAACCACAAATATTCCTATTTTCGATGAAAACTATTTTTTATATGTATAGAACAAACAATATTTTTAGTTATCCTTTCTAGTTTATATATTGTTTTATAATGATTGTTCATAGCAACATTTCACCACACCTAGAAAATTAGAAAACATTTATAAGTGCTCCTATATCATATAATGAATGGTAATGAGGAAAGTAGCAAAAAAAAGTATAAGATCTGTGAAGTCGTCATAAATGTTTTCATCTAGAATTTTAGAGTAATAAAAGTCAAGCCGTGAAAGAGAGCAGAAATTCTGTCATTGATAATACCGTAATTTAAATATGGTCATCTTTATTTTAATATAGTGAAAAGTAATGACCAAAAGAGAGTATTCTTGAAGATACAATCACATTAATACGGGAAAATTTTAAAAGTAGTTTTATTTTCAACATATCTAATTACGGTACATTGTGTAAAGTCGTAACAAGAAATTTATCTTCAAAGCCTTTGTGATATTACTTTTCAACTATATTTTGACTATAATCATCAATGCAATAAATAATCACAACTGTCGCTCTTATATCTATTAAAATTAGATGATTTCGACAATCGATACAATTATCAGTTCTCAACACTCTAGATATTTGAACGTTACAAAGAGAAGGTTTACAGTTGAAGTTAGGTTAAGATTATTTAGCGAGAATTTAGAGTAACCAAATGATACACATTTTCAGCACTGCAAATTGCACATGGCGGCAAATTTTAAGCCATATGACAGCAATTTACAGAAATTAAGCTACAGTTTCTTTATCTTTTTTATTTGTTGTTTTTGTTTGTTTGTTTACATAAAGTATTCTTTTCAGTTTCTTTATCAATCTTTATATTCACTTTTTTAGCTTCAACCTGTGTGACGACTACAGCCGAAATATTATATTTCAAATTAACAGAACAAAATATTTTTAAAGATAAATTTGTTACAATTTTTCATCTTCAGTATGTTCTGAAGACATGGTTAAAATGAAACTAGTTAAAATACTTTCGCCATGTGTAAGTGTGACCGTATCTTCTAAACATTATCATGTGCACTATAGTCATATACATATTTAACTTGAATTGTGTTCTGAATGATAACCTTTTGCTTTTCTTTATCAATATTTTTACTTACCTTCTTTTATAAAGTTCTATATGAATACTTATATCTCTCTCTCTTCATAGAACGCCAAGTTCTATTATTAGTTTCCTCATTTTCAGTTCATTACTGGACAAAAGATTACTTACTTTTTAAAATGTTTAAGCGTCACACTACTGACTTTTTAGATAAGAAATATTGCCATGAAAAATCAACATAGGATAATGTATGAGCTAGAAAAGAAAACTGAAATTATTGTTTGATACATTTGAGTGTTATTATTATTATTATGAAACTTTGAACATACCTTTTGTATACGAAATTTTTATACGAAGCAATCAATTGAAATAAAAATTGAATTTGACTCAAATTATTCGTAGGTCTCGTCATCTGCATCAGAAAATCTTTTCATACCAGTAGGATTTGTTTTTGTTGAAGAAGGCACTTTGGTGTCACTTGGTCTGAGGAATGCAAACAATTTCGCACCTGCAAAATTTTATTCATACATCCTGTAGTAACAGAGTTAGATGTGACAAATATAACTTCATATGAGCGTGAAACTTCAAAATATGCCAACAAATTTGTGCTATAGTGAATTCAATCGCTAAGCTGAAATATAATTTTGAAGTCACGGTGAACGTAATAACTAATCTCTAACTTTACAGGCAATTTCACAGGGAGTAAACAATTTTGAATTTAGAAATTTCTTTTTTGATATTTAGGAAGCTAAGAATATAATAGTGATTTGCAACTTCACGTATATGAAGAAATATGCAAATCCATTAGAATATGTATTCTCATATGCACATGTGGATTTTTAAGAATTGAACCCAAATCATTACCGTAGGTTTGTGTGTAACTCGAAACAAGTGTTAAATGATTAAACATGTCAATGTTTTTTTTAAACCGAAATGGAAATTAGTAAACAACGGAACGAATCTAGGAATAAAAAATTTTTTTCAACGAATTTAAAAAGTTTGTTACTGAATTCTCTCTCTCTCTCTCTCTCTCTCTCTATATATATATATATATATATGTGTGTGTGTGTGTGTGTGTGTGTGTGTGTGTATGTGTGTGTGTTATGTGCGAATTTTTCAATTTTGAGCCCTTTACTTAATAGAGCATCAAAAACTATCTGAAAGAAGTGATGGAATTTTTCGCGTCAGTTTTACCGTTCCCGGGATATTGGCCAAAAGTGTTCCGATTCCGGAGCCATATCTCTGGAACCATAAGTCATAGAGAGATGATATTTTGCGAATTGTTCAATTTTGAGTCCTCCATTTTGAGCATATGTCTTCGTAGAACGTTTTAACAGAACCCTTAAACAAAACATGTGGAAAAAAATTAGTACTCAAGGAAATTATAAATGGATAGATATATTACAAGAATTGTTTAATGAGTATAATAATAAAGTGCATAGAACAATTGGTATAAAGCCTATAGAAGTTAATAAGGAAATTGAATTATTTTTAAGTTCGTTTTGGCAATGCTTTTGGAGCAGTCTCAATTGCTTTAATTCTGAAGGCAATTTTAAAGTCTAAATTGCACAGTTGTAAATCATTAATTACTATTGTTTAATAGTGTTATAAAAAGTTATAAAACATTATAAACATTACATAATAAAACATTATAAGCATTAAACTCTATAAACATTATAAAAAGTTTCTGAAATCTGAGTTTCTAAATTAAAATCATGTAATTTTACACTTTCTCAGACACTAAATCCGTATTAAGTCTCTTCGCTAAATTCACTCTCACTTTAGTGAAAATTCAAGTGACAATGAAGAACAAATATATAGGAAATAAATTAGATTATATCTTCAAAATGCTATTAAATAAACTAAAGACAATTTCCCAAACATTCCCTTTAGACTAAAAATTTAGGTATTCAGTCTAAGACGTCATAATTATCGGGTACCCAACTTCTGTATTATACGAAAGGGCTTGAAAACAACAAGTAGTGTATTAAATATCATTTTGCGTAATTTTTTCTGGCATACTTATTAAATTTTTAACCTTCTTCACTGTTTCTAAGTTGTTCACCAAAATTCAAAGAAGTTCGGGTGAATAGCGAAAACTCTTAATGAATATAAATATTGGTGTATATTAGTTATGTATTCACAAGCTGCCTTGCTTATCTACACCCTTGTCAAACTTCACATTATACAGATTTCGTTAGTTAGCTTCCTCTAATAAATACGACACTCAATAACAGTAATGTGCACCGGGTAACAACTTAAATATAATTGCACCGTAATTGCTTATTATTACAATGACTTATGTTAGATAATGCAATTGATAGACACAATAGAAGTAAGTTTTACTTAACACACAAAGAGTGAAACAATGAATAACCAGACCGGGGAAAGTGAAAGACTCGCACCTACAGAGGATCTGATGTGTAAAAAATTCGGGTATTTCTTCTTTTCTTTAATATATAAGTTTCGTTTATTTTGTTTCAGTTATCCTGTTGTCTTGTTCATTCTGTAATTTTAATGATTCTTAAATATATGATATATTTATAGTATCTAGTAACTACCTTACTGTGCTCTTTTGAAAAGTGTGTCCAACACTTGAAATGCTTTGGGACTTCCTTATATAATAACATGGCATATTTCTTTCCAAAATATTATGAAAACTATTTATTTTATACATTTCAAAATTCGTTCAAATGTTTGTTGGTATTAATATTGCATTCTTGCTACGGTAATATTAGAGCGCAATTAAAAATTAATTTTCTTCCATTTAAAAACTGTTTTAAATATGGCCTACATTTTACAACAACGCAGAACAGCAGATAGGAGGCTAACCAGGTAGGTTTCTTTCATTCTCTGCCCCGGTTAGGTAACGTGCGCGAACTTTGGGTTGTCCCCGGAGATAAAGAAAACGATGGAATGCAGATTGACAGCAGATAAGAGCAAAGTCTATTTTCTCTCTCTTCATACATTTTAAAGATTTCATTGAATCTACATAAACATCTCTGCGAATAGTAACCTGTACAGGCCTATTGGAGCTAACGACGTACGAAAGTTTTAGAAAATCTGTCTACATTGCTTTCAAGTGAGGGAAGTGTTCATTTTATAAAAGTAGTTTCGAACTGTATAGTGTAGAGTAAACTCGCTTATTTGTCGCATCAACTGACAAAAGTTTACATAGAGATTAAAGAGGATTTACCCTGTTGTGATGTATAGCGAACTGCAAAGTAGTTAATATATGTGTAAGAAAAAACGACCGAGAACTGCTTTTCGATATATCGTACCGTTTTTGCTCTATAAAAATCAATATTGAAACCGGAAATAGTAGTAAATTTCTACCAGTTCCGGTTTTCAATTGAGATATAGGGATGGAGAAGGTATATTTTCTAGAGACGTTGAACCAATTCCCTAAAACCGCTTGTCACTAGCTATTATAGTTTTTGATTTATGGCTCGTAACTGTTCGATGTCTATCACTTCCGATGTATATAGAAGATTGACGGAGGAGATGGAACCTATTCATAGAACGCTAGATAGATTCCGAAAAACCCTTCTCAATATCTCTTACCGCTTTGGGTCTGATACCTGTTAACAGACAGACGGACATAGCCGTTTTATTAGACTTATGATACTTATGCATAGAATAGTTTCGAAGTCTAATAAACCCAGGTAGAAGAAATATTATTTACCAAATCTATTTTCGTGCAGATTAAGAATATGGGAATTTCAAGAATTCTTTTACATAAGTTATTATATCCTAAAGAATAACGGGGACCGCGGTGGCTCAGTGGTAAAGTGCTCACATCTGGTATGTGGGGTTCCCGGATCAATCCCAGATCTCACCAAGTGGGCTTTATGGTGGACAAACACCATGTTTGTGCGTTTTCTCGGGGTTCTCTCGTTTCCTCCCACTTTCTTCATTCCACCATTTCATTCATTCTCATCATCCCGTCTCCTTTAGCCTAGCCGGCATAAACATGGAACGTAAAACCTAAATATTTCATTTCGTTTTCTAAATAATAACTTAATGCATTCTACAGTGTTCTGTTTTTGGCCAATGCTCCAATAATAGAGTACAGATCGATGATACGCTTGCAGATTGGTATGCCATAAAAACGATTATTCATGAAACAAATGCACCAATATCTGCCAGGTAGTCACAACAAGCAAGAATGATATCTATTTCGTTCAGATAGTGTTCCCCCATAAGACGAGACGAGACGAGAAGTAAAGTTTTCTCGTCTCGTCTCGATCCTCGAAGACTTCTTTCGCTCTTGTCTCGAAATTTTATTGTTCCGTTTTGTTAATTTATGTAAAAAAAAATTATGAACTAATTTCTTCCTTAATTTCATTTGGAAGTTATCACAACAGTTTCGCGTCACGATTAGTCCACGAATAGTGTGATATAACAGCATTTCAACCATATTTATTATTGGAATAAATTGTGTAATGCCTTGCATATTTTAAACTTAGATAAATGCTCTTCATTGTTTTCGTACCATCATGTTATCAATTTGTAGTTTTTTTTTTTTTTTTTTTTTTTTTTTTTTTTTTTTTTACATATGAATCATATAACACTAAAACAGTGTTTGAGATCCAAGACTTGGGTGAATTAGTGTTATCCACAGGACTCGAGAAATTTCTCGTCTCGAAAATGAGACGATAATTGTGTTTCTTGCTTCGTCTCGAATTTAGTAAATTATTTTTCATGTGGTTTTCGAGATTATAATCAAGACGAGACAAGAAATGTCTGGTCTCTTGGACAACACTACGTTCAGAATTGGATGAACTAGTGGACTTCCGTAGGGAGGAGGTGCGTTAGTAACGTTGGGTATGCGCGTAAACTAGAAGTGTATCCAATCATTATGTGAACTAGAAATATATATATATATATATATATATATATATATATATATATATATATATATATATATATATATATATTTGTGAGCTAGTGGTCTACTATGCCACGCTTAATTGCATGCATGGAGAGCATGCCCGCGACCGTTCGGTGTATTTAATGGACGGGTTCCGCGAGAAAGTAATGCACCCCGCCCGTAGTTGTACAATATACGCTATTGTTGCTCGTGCACGTAGTGCACCGTCAAGATTTGTCCCTTAACCTTGACACCTTAGTGTGTCACCCCCATTCTCTGAGGGAGTGGGATACGCCCACTGCGCGGCCAGGCCGAAGTCCTGAGTGCCTACCAGTAAACCTACTGGTTGAGGCAGACTGCTAGCGAGTCAGTCATACCATGCTCTGCAGGCATGGCGCCCGAGCGTTATAAGGCAAGCTCACCTCCCGCCCGTGTTCACCGTTACCCAGAGTCCTGGGATTGGCTCCCACAAGCTACCGAATCCCACGGTATGACCACAGCCCGGCAGAGTCCAACCCAATCCGGGGCCCCAGGCTACTACGCCCGAGGGGGCTTGTTCAATCCCGGCCCTGCCTACCTCTATCGTTCAACTGGCAACCGCCTTGTCGTGTAGAGGTACCACGCACACGTCGAGATACTCCCATATCTCATCCCGGACCCTGGGATTGGCCCCTCCCCCACCTCCGGTTGGTCCTCCCGCAGGCTGGAATCCGACACTCCCCCCCCCGGTAGGGTCGTCCAAGCAATACGGGACTTCCTCTAATTACGGTAGAGGTACACCGTACATTACCAAAGCCAATGACTGATGTAGACCGTTTCCTCAAAGGCAGACGTTGTCATTTGGGAGCCGTGTCTCCCGAGGGAGCCGTGTCTCCCCTGGTAGGCCCGCCCAAACAATACGGGGCTACCTATCTTTAACGTGTTTAGGTACCACGTACACGTTGTAGCAAAGCTACCTGTCCGAATCCCAATGGTACGTGTAAGCCACCATTAGAAGGGACACCCACACCCTTCCTTCGGTAGGGTCGTCCAAACAATACGGGACTACCTCTTCTTACGAGAGAGGTAAACCGTACATTACCAGACCCAATGGCTGATGTAGACTGTCTACATTTAAAGACAATGGCCATTTGGGAGCGGCGGCTCCCCTGGTAGGGTCGTGGCTCCTGCACCCAGTTGAACGCAGAAGACCTGGGACGAAGGAGTGACCCACTTCCTCAGCACTCCTGAGGTACGAGTATGCGTTAGGATACTAGGTATCTCATCCCGGACCCAAGAGAACGCATTACACTCTCTTTGAGAGCAGCTACAACTCTCCCGGTAGGGCGCTGGATCCGCCCACACTCTTCGACACACCAGCTACCCACTCTTTTTAGCGTGTTGGGGTACCACGCAGCCTTATCTATATATACGTTTCGAATTGCTAAAATTTAAATACATCATGAATATTGATAAATATTCAGTTTTTGTTTTTCTTACGCCACAGTAAAATATTTTCCAGTATAAACTGCCAAGGCGCTCGTAGAGATTTTAGTTTCAAATGCAATGCAACTTAACAAGTATCTCTGACACTTTCATTCAAGAGGTCAACCCTTTGGGAGTTCGTTCCACAATGCGACTACAGTTACTAATGTGTTACGAGTTTTTATTTCTGTGATAATTCAGGTTTGAACTTCCTATAAAGTATTTCTACTTATGAATTCAAATGTTATCAAAAAAGTGGCGTATTTAGGATCTTGTTTCGGAGGGAGAGTTTTGAGAACCAGAAAGAAGCGTTTGTGTTATACGTATAATGCGAAAGAAATAATAATGAAATTATTTCGGGGGGCTTGAGCCCGAAAGCCTCCTTAATGCACCATTAATCAAAACATTTGTTATAATTATTGATGAATAAATGTAAATTACCCTTCATAGTATTACTAAATACTTATGTTCATTGCATTGTTCACAGTGAACAATATAATGGCGAGGAGCAAACTGCTGTATTTCAGTTACATGAAGTACACGTTATCCGCTTACATAAATAAGTTCTTCGTTTCTGAGTTAACAGGTTTCGCCCACAAAGTTAAAGAAAAAAAATAAATAAAAGTGGCACCTCATTCTTGTTCTACACCTCTATTTAATTAAGTTATATGGTGAGTGTGAATTGCGAAGATCTGTTTTTGACACAACTGTTATATTAATAAGCTGCGAGCTAACTGCTTACCTATCTTTGTTTTCCTCTTTTGAAAATTAAAATAAAATCATTTATTTTGTTCTGTCTTGTCATTTATTTATAATAATAATTATTATTTTCCAGGTGTACAGTGAATATTTTAAATATATATATTTTAAACATTCTATACAAAAGAAATCGCTACTGCAAGGTTTGGTACCGCAAGATTTTAGATGGTTAAGTTTTATCCCGCGAGGTTTTGGCCAGGCTAGATTTAGTCCGCCAAGATTTTGGCTATGCGAGATTTTGGTCCGCGAGGTTTTCGCCAGGCGAGATTGTGGGCCGCAAAGTTTTGGTTAAGATGTTTCACCCGCAAATCATCAACAGATCAAGTATTAACTCTGTTGTGATACATAGTCAGCTACAAAATAGAAGTATGCATGAATGTGGATATATGGACTAATATGGCTTTCTGTGGATACATTTTTATTGATTGTGCGGTTTGTGATCATTCCAATATGCGACAAGGCCATTACTGTTCATATATCGGCCAAATTTGATTGAGAGTTTGATAAGATTCCTCAGCCGAAAATAATAATTCCAGTTTACGACCAACCGGTAATTGGTTCTTTAAATGAATCAGAAGAGTAGAAGTGATAAACGTTGCCGGGTATCTGTTCCTAAAATTATGAAGGTTATGAGTTTTCAGTCAAAATCAAGTAAAAAATATTTCACTTGCTTACCCTGCGAATACCAATATTGGGTCCAAATAATCTAGACCCTCAGAAATATTGTAATATTTATTTATTTATTTTGTATATTACTGTTACACACACGCATGAAATGCCATGGTTTGTTCTTTCATCTTCCCAGATATTTCTTTTAAAGTTTTATTTTTAGAAGTTACATTCCTTATTTTGGAAAGCAAAATATTGATGATTTTGCATTTCGTTTGACATGTCTCCTTTTTTCACCGCTCAAGAATCAAGATTTAGGATCAAAAATGGTTGAAATAAGAAAATATTAAAAGTGCACTCTGTTTGACAAGGCTTGTTATAAAATACAAGTAAAAAGATGTATAAGTAGATAAGGTTGTCACACTTCTGACAGCACCCAGTCTTGCCTCCCGCAATACTTTCTTCTTCCGAACCATTTGATCAGTTTGTCAACTAACGTAACTTCGAAGATATGCATTCTCCACATTATTAGATGAACGATTTTTTCTCATTTTCCCCCTCCCCTACCAACTTTTTGAAGATCAGTGAGGAACAATGGTATGAATGGATCAGGTATCTACACCTCCACGTACAGGAAAAGAGATATTCTTTCCAGCGCTGCCATATTTCCTTGTAAAAAGTAATATTAATGCACTATAAGAGCTAGTTTAAAAATAAAAAAGTGAACATGTAGTATTGGGGTAGGTTAACATCTGGAGAAATTTTGAACTACATAAGACAAATAGTTTTCATAATACTTTGGAAAGAAGTTCACCATGTTATTACATAGGAATTGATGATTTCAGTTGAAAACGTTAGACACGCCTTAATTGCAGAAGTCATCATTTTTGTAAATATCTATAGCAGTTTGCAGATTGGCTACAGTAGCTACTAGAAATTCATATGCATAAATTTTTCTATAACATCTACAAATGCTCTATAGGTGCAACACGTTTGACACGATATACTACGTACAAATTGAATTGTAACTATATGGCCTCTAATTACATACTGCATCAATAGTATGGTGTCTAATAATTACTGACTTTATCACGTAAAATTTCAAGACATAATAAGAGACTATTTATTCACACTTAAAGCAGCTATACCTATAACTCCGCTACATAATAGTAAGAGCATGAATTACAGCAAAACAATCTATAAACGAAAAAAATATTTGATTTCCTCTTACTTTTATCATTGATTTAACTGTACTACGCTAAGTAACTGAAAATTGAAACGCCGAAGATAATTTTGAAACGTTCAGAATAGCGTATATAATATATCCAAAGCACATACAGATGGTGATCAGAAAAATGGAAACACCTGAACGAAATTGCAACTTACCAGATTAATATGGTGTCGGGCCACCTTTCGCCTTCAGAACAGCCTTGATGCGACGTGGGATGGGGGCATAGAGGTCGTGAATGGTAGCAAGTGGAATTTTACACCATTCCTCGTGCAGGGCATCGGCCAGTTCTGTGTGAGAGGATGGAGGTGGAAACCGTCGCCGGAGTCGTGTTTCCAAGACGGACCACAGATGTTCAATTATGTTGAGATCTGGGAATTGGGCGGGCCAGGGGAGGTGTTGAACTTCATCCCGATGTTCCTCAAACCACGCTGCAACAATGCCAGCTGTGCGAATGGGTGCATTATCATCCTGGAAGATGGCTTCATTGTCCGGGAACAACATCCGGACCATAGGATGCAAGTGGTCTCCTAAAATTGCGACATAATCGTTGGCAGTGATTCGTCCGCTAAGTGTGACCACAGGACCCAATGAAAACCATGATATGGCGGCAGACAGCATCATCGAGCCGCCGCCATGTTTCACAGTTGGGCGGATACACTGCAGATCATAAGCTTCTTTGGGCGTTCTCCACACATAAACACGGCCCGTGGTTGGGAATAGGGTGAAGGATGACTCATCCGACCATATCACACGTTTCCAGTCCTCAACGGTCCAAGTTGCATGGTCGCAGCACCATTTGCGGCGTGCGAAAGCGTTATGGTCCCTGATGAGCGGTTTGGCCCGTGCAACGCGACCCCGTAAGTTCAAGTCATGTAATTCGCGGCGGACTGTGATTGTCGAAACAGGGTGGTTGAGGTGCTGATTGAGTTCCTCCGTCACTTGCTCTGCAGTGGCACGACGGTTAGGCGTGACAATGCGCTTTAATACCCGGCGTGACCTGTCACTCATGATTTTCTTCCGCCCACTGTTCCGCTTCCCCGATGTGGTTTTCCCGTGTGTTGTGTAGGCCGTCATCACCTTCGACACTGTCCCACGCGACACACCTAACACAGTAGCCACTGCCGTCACACTCACTGCACATAACCGCGCACCAACAATTTGCCCTCTTTGAAAATCTGAGAGGTCTCCCATTTTACACTACCTCCGTCTGCTGCAGCCACTGAACATTACTGTTCCACTGCGCCTGACGTAGTATGGAGACCGACCTAACACACCACCACCAGCTGTCCGACGCTGCGGGCGCCACGACACCACTACTAACCCATACATCTGACGTGTTGCCAACTACAGGTGTTTCCATTTTTCTGATCAGCATCTGTACTTGTATATAACAATATCTCTATAGCAGTTTCCATGCATAGAGGAACGTATGTACATAACTTGAACAATACTCGAATACTAGCAGGACAATGCACCATTTGTAAAATATATAAAGAAGATAACCACATATTCTACTCATGTCGTAGGCACTGTAAGATATATTTTCAGCAACGATCACTGTGTATTTTTACTGTGTGACGTATAAAGAATAACGAATATTTTATATTTGTTATATTTGAAAAGAAATGGGAACTCCAGGAAGAAACCAGAAACTACCAAACTCGTGAGAGTTCGTTTGCTATAAATATGAAACATGTATTTTTAATCTTTACCTTTTTTCCCACCTTTATTCTCTGTCGAAGGAGTGCTTTTAGTTTTTTTATCTATACTTATAGTTTTAGGAACTGCAGAAGTTTGAGAAGAGTGTGCAGCAGTATGTACAGAATCTGACAGACTTGATCTAGATTTTACTGTAGGTTCTTCGTGTCTTTGTAATACCTGAAATAACATATATACCATGTAAACATTTCCCTTAGTTTATTTGAACATACTTCACAAGGTTGACTAATTTTGGTTAAAAAATAAAAATGTTTTTAAAAATCTAGGAAATAAATTTGTATGCTAGGAAAATATTTTGAAATTAGCAACATATGTACTTGTACCATTTTTATGTTCAAATGAAGCACACTTTTTATTTCTGATCGATTACATAATTATGATATATTAATCATAAGATCATCCATATATATATATATATATATATATATATATATATATATATATATATATATATATATATATATATATATATATATATATATATGGGATCTACCGTAGTCGGGTCAAGACTTTACTAAGGTACGGTACTAATATGTGCCCTATCCAAATATCTACGTTTCAGAATCCTCGGTACTTCCGCAACAAGTTTTATAGAGGAAGTTCATGAGTACTTCAAATTATATGCCTGTAGCCAAACTCCCACTATAAAAATTGTTGCATTCTGAAACAGGATATTTGGATAAGGCACATACTACTTCCTAAGTGAAGTCCTGACCCGACTATGGTAGGTCCCATAGTATTGCAGCTATGGACCTTTAAAGTTCTTTTTTTCATGTTTTCGGCAGCCTACAACTCCGAAATGATGGATTCCTGCACCAAAGTTGGTCTATAACCATTCTTTTCATCTCCTCAAATTATCTTACAAATTTTGATATTTTCAACATATCTTATACATTTCCTTACCTTAGAATGAAAGGCTGGATGGATAATGTCTAACATTTCTGTTACTAATATGAAAGTTGGATTAACTCATGTTTATACTAAATTTTCCTAACGTTATAATATACGCAGCATTTCCAGAGCAATAATGTAGGAAATATTATACAAGAAATATCAAATTTTGACTATGTACGTATTTTTATTTACTAATATACACGTTACTTCAAAATTTACAGTATATTAATAAAGAATTGTTACAAAAAAAATAGTAGCTAAATCTTGAATAATATTTTCTTATCTTTTCTTAAAAATTCATATAAATACAAAGTTTATTCGTTGCTAGTAACCAAAGGAAAAAAAGTTAATATTCATTTAAGAGTTCCTCACCTGTTTCCGGATTGTTAAATTGAGACTTCCAAATAATATGTGTTACTTTTTGATGTTTTATCTTTTTAAAATTTATTATTTACTTTCAGAAGTAGCTTTACATTTCAACATTTAAAAACCTACGATATAAAAATTGAATAAATATCTTGAAATGCTTGTTTTAATTGTTGAAATATTTCATACGCTTAGTTGCTCTGGAAATACTGAAATGGTTAATTACATTAGCTTATATAAAAAAAATGAAACAAGAAAAGATTGTCCTTCATTAGTCAATATGTTCTTGACACTATGAATCCATACTTAATTAAATTTATTCTTGTATCGACATCTATCACCAAGTAAACTCATAATACTTTATCCAGTTTTATTAAGTAAACATGTATGCTTTAAGTTATCATATATTTCAGATCATTCTCGTTTATAGATTCTAATACATGTGATTAGGAATGAACACTAAAGAAAATATATATTTAGGAAAGTAGCTGGAATTACCTTTCAATACAGCAACTTGAACCAGTATTAGAAAGATATTACTTATCAAATTGTATGCTCTTCTACTGGTAATTTGACCACCATCAGTTTGTAAATTCTAAAGATACCGACCTCCAGAGCAATAAACATGTGAAATATTTCTTTACATTAACCAGCATGAAATCAAATAAAGAAAATACTTTTTCATGTATTTCTTTGAGATACAACAGCTCAAACGCACATTTATACTTCAATTTCAATGAAAAATTGGGAGTATTTATTTTTAAAAGTAGGAGAAACCTATTTTAAAGGTATCATTTCAGTATTTTCCCGGTAGAACTAGGGACTCTTCGTGGGAAAATCAGTCGTAGGAACCGACCACGGATTCTAGCCTGGAATCCTTCAGTCAGAGGCAATTACGATAATTGTATAACTACGCTCAAGGGAAACCAGAACAAATGTATATAATCATTAGGATATTAGGAATTGTATTGACCACAATAAAATAACAACTTGGAATGTAATACTGCTTATATCGCTCATATAGCAATGCATAATAAGTCCTGAGCTGATGAAGCATATGATCAAAGTACTTCAGAAAATATATAATAAAGGTGTGTGGAATACAGTCATAAATTGGAAATTCCAAAATAGAAAACAGTAGCTCTTTCCACGAACAATTTTGCTGCGGTGGTCGGTATAAATTAAAGCTATATGAGTTCAATTACAAGCATTTTATTATTACAAGTACGAATTAATCAGTAAGTCAAATCTACATTAAGTTTGGATTCAAGATTATGTTGTATAGCAGGATGCTATATGCAAGTTAAACTTATGAGTCTCACATAAATTACATACATTCTGACTCTTCCTAAGTTTTTCAAAGCTAAAAGATTTAAAGAAAATGTGCATATGAAATATGAACTTAGATTTATAATCCCCAACTTAAATAGTATTATTCTTTATATTGTATCTATCATGTTATTTAATTCAAATGGAAACTTTGCGCAATAACTGAAATAGTTTTTATGATTCTCGACACTAACAAATAAAGCAATTTTATTTACAATAGCAGATTTTTGCTACATTAAAATTTTAACAAAAGAGACACTGTAACTAAAATATACGAACAGTTACAAATTATAATTTAAAATAAAGTGGGTTTTAAGCTTTGGTCAGGGTCTCTTTTGTTAAAACAATCAATCCAAAGCCATGAATAGTCTTACTATTAAAATTTTGCTCAACGCGCATTAAATCATTATTAGGATTGAGTTGTGTTCCTTCTGAGATAATTAAATATATTCAAACTAAAACATTGTGTTAATTTTTATTTTCATACAACACTACATACTAAAATTAAATGTACATTTCTTCTAATAACTAAATTTCATCATCATCATCATTATCGGTATTTTGCCATTATTGGCAGGTCATTTGCTACAACTGAGAAGCTTTCATGCTCCACGGTCTTCCACTAACCTCTTCGTCTTTACGTACGATTTTTCTGTTTTGATATCGTCCATTAATTGTAGTCTCCTTCGCCCCTCCCTCTCTTTCTTGCCACCATATCCTCTAGCATGTCCCTCATGATATAGTTCCTTCTTATCCAATGTCCCAACCAGTTTCTCTTCCTCTTCTTAATAACATTTAAAATTATTATTGTGTCACTTACCATTTCTAACAGCCTCTGATTCGTTTTCCGCTCGACCCAGCTAATTCTCTCCATTTTTCTCCACATCCACATTTCTAAAGCTTCCAGTCGTTTTTCCTCATTTCTGCGTAATGTCCATGTTTTTGACCCACACAATACAATACTCCACACGAAGCATTTTATGAGTCTTTTTCTCAACTCTATTCAGGTTCCACAAAATAGTATTTTCTTCCTCGTAAAGGCTTCTTTCGCCATTCCTATCCTTGCTTTTATTTCACGTTCACAATTCATATCATTACTAATAATTAATGATACTACCCAGGTATCGAAAACTAGTCATTTGTTCTATTTTCTCTCCTCCTACTTCTATATTTGAAGTTTATATTTGAAATTTATTGAAAGTAAAATTTATAAAACACTTTTATGTTACATGAACTATGCTTAAAATTAAGTTTAAAAAATTATTTTAATGTTCAAAATGAAATATTGTTTAGAATTTTGATTTGTATCATACATCATACATTTAAAATTAAATTTATATTTCTTTTGAAGTAAAATATGATATTATTATAGCGGAAACTTACTCGCAGTTTTAAGGTAAGTACTATACTGCTATTTGCGCCATGTTTCAAATAAAATGGTTGATTATCCAAACTCATCTTTTCTCGTGTAAGCAAGTTGCCAATGCTATAATTCCATATTCCAAGAACTGAATTATTCGTTTTCTCATCTAGTACCTAGTTGTTGTTGAAATAAAGAAATGTTAGATAAATATACTAAATATTTTTCAAATTTATTTTTGAAAGAAATAGTCACTTTCAAAAAGGCATTTATAACTACACATTTTTTATGAAATAGTCTATTCGTCTGCTTAAAGTATGTAACTGTCACAGGGAAATTCCTTGTTACAAAAATTAGAAATTTATGGAAATTAACATGTATTCAGTTGAGATTTTTCTGAATAGACTTTCCTGTTTGTTTCATTTAATTTTAAATGTATTTTTATTTATAACAGCTAAAATATTGTGATATTTGTTTTAATATAAAGTTGGTAAGTAGTAAAAGAAATTGATTGGTGACAATAAGTGCAAATGTCTTACAAAGATAGCAAAATCAATATTATGAACAATAGCAAACTCTTTTAAGAACATTTGTGTCTGGAAAGCAACCTAAAATATTGTTTGTTAAGGAAATTCTTAGAAAATTAAAGGCGTTGTAAGTAGGAAAGAAATTATTGGGAAGAGGTTTCATTTTCATTAGGAAACTGAAGATTTCATCGCCGGTAATAGAAATTGTTACTAAGTTCTGGGATTCAAAGCTATGGATAATGTATTACTTTTTCGAATTCTAACTTTATTTATTTATTTATTTTTTCCTTTTTACCCATAATATGTCACATTTTTTCACTTTGCTAAATACAAACAAAACGTGCTGAAAGCTTGATGTTTTATATTTCGGTATGTAAGAAATGAACTTCGAAGATGAGTGTTTTATAATCATATGTCTCTTGTGTAGTAGAATAAATACCACTTGATTAGAGAACACCCTTAATTCCATCGTATAGTATTTTCAGTTCATAATTAGCTTGTGTAATATTAAAAATAATAATAATAATAATAATAATAATAATAATAATAATAATAATAATAATAATAATAATAATAATAATAATAATAATAATAATAATAATAATAATAAATAAAACGTTACCTGAAGGAAGTTTCAAGCAAAGAAAACATCTTCCTTGATAAAGTTTCACAAGACAAATTTTTAACGATTCCGATTGTCTTAGTTTATTACACAACTTGTTTTATTTCAATTCACTTACTAATCAAAAATACCATTTTGATAGAATGCGATGAAATTAGTAATAATTTTTCAAATAAATTGCAAATAAAAACCGTGCCGATTTCAGTCATTGTTACTCTTGTGAAAATATTATAAAGTATGTGCATAGTGGTATCAAAAAGTTAGAAGTGGCAATCACCTAGAAGGTGACGGACTACGAACTCCCTCGGACATGTATTTTATAGTTAGCCTTTGTATGTTAACTACAAACATTCTGAACGCGTTAGAACAACTCTGTCTTTCTTTTTCGTAGGTAAATTACTGAAGGTGCGATGATTGATAAGCTTGAGGCACGGAACGTAATTAACTTCTACCATCTTCAGGGGCAATCAGAAAATTAGATCCACGAAGAGATGAAAGAAAGAAGTCTATGGGGATGAAAGCCCATTCTATGAGATGGTATCCAAGTGAAAATGGCAATTCCAAACTGGACATATACCATCGCGGACGCCTCTAGATCTGGAAGACCATCTTTCACTGATGATGCCGCCTTGACGGAGAAAGTTGAGATCACAATGGAAGACAGGATGATAACCATTGAAAGTGTTATGAGTGCAGTAGGTATAAGTTATGGGTCTGCCTGGAATATCATCACAACCAGTTGCATCTTTAAAAAGTGTCTGCACGGTCGGTGGCACGTCTGCTCACACCTTTCTAGAAGAGAAATCACGAGGACGCTGCAAGGGAAATGTTGCATCGCTATGAGATGGGTGAAGAGAACCTTTTCGACAGACTAATGACAATGGACGGACATGTAGCCAGGATTTCGCAATAGAGGGGGGGGGGAGGTCCGTGACGAAATACTGTCGTTATCACATCAGGGACTCGATCATTCTAAACTATTTTACTAACAACTTATATTCGTTCATTTAGCCAGGATTTAGTAATGGCAGGGGAAGGGGGGGGGGGCGTGACATGAAATACTGTGGTTACACATCAGGGGCTCGATTAATCTAAACTATTTTACTGGCTACATACTCATATTGGTTTGTTAGGACAATAAAATGAAGATATGTTACTAAATATTTTAATAAAAAAAATACGAAAAAAAATCTCGAGTAAAATAATATAAAAAAGGTATTGAAAATGATATAGTCTTCCAAGGTCATTCGAACAGGTTCTACTTGTCTTCTTTCATCTTCTTTTTCTTATTTTCGTTTACTGACATCAAAAAATAGCAACGAGATCTCTTTCGGAAGTAAAGACATCCTATAAAATGGATTAGTGATGCCGCGAAATTCAAAATGGCTCATATTATTGGTGATTCTGTTCATTTCTTAAGTTCTACCTGAGAGTTTATCTTATCGAACCGGTTTATCGATTTGTAGTCCATAGAATTAGCATGGTGGTAGATAGAATTAGGAATGCTTCCTTACAATAATATCTATTTTCAACCTGACCCCTCCCCGTTTCCTCCATACAAAGCTTTCAATAAGAAATTCTTAATGTAGCTTTATATTTTTGACGCTGATTCATTTTTTTCTCGTTTCTTTTTGTTTCATCTTTCCTTAATATTTTTCATTTCTGGATCCGAAGGGGGGTCCGCACCCCCGACCCCCCCCCCTTGGCTACGTGCCTGCAATGGATGAAAGTTGGGTTTATCTTTATAACCTAGAAACAAAGGAAATGAGGAAATAATGGAAACACTCCTCCTCCCCTACCTCTAAAAAGGCATGGGTGCAGAAGACTTCCGCCAAGATGATGCTTTCCGTTATCTGGGACTGTGAACGGGTCATCATAAGAGTCCTACCACAGGAACAAACTATTACTGCTACCTATTATTCCCAGCTCCTAAGTTACAAAAGGAACTGAAGAAGAAACGTCGTGGATTGGTCACAAAAGGTGCGCTGCTGTTGACAGACATTGCACTAGCTCATTCCGCCTACGTATCTATGATAAAGGCAGTGGAATTAGGATATGAAATATTGCCCTACCCCATACTCACCGGACCTAGCACCAAATTACTTATTTCTCTTCCCAGAAATGAAGCATCTACTCAGAGGATGTCATTTCGATAGTACGGATGATATCATTTCTGAGGTTGAACTGTGGTTTCAAAGCAAAAACTACAGACTTTTATAAAACGTGCTTACCGAAAGTGAAGAACCACTGGTAAAAACGTGTCTTTAGGTACAGTAACTACGTAGAGAAGGACTAATACCATAATTATGTCAGAGTTCTCCAAAGTGGATTCCTTCTAGGTGATTGCACGAATTTTTTAATACCCTCTCGTACTACCGTACTTTTGTTTGAGACTTTTCATCTCTGTATCTAAATTTTTATGTTAAAAGAAACAACGTTTGATTCTTTTACCGAAAGAGTTTAGCTTACCTTTATCACAAGTATGCTAGTTTGAGGATTACTGAGCAGAAACTGAAATGATTGATTGAAAACTGGGTTTGGTTCCTCGTAGACAGTTGAAGACTTTTCCACTTTATTCTCAATTGAGGCAGTTACGAAAGCATTCGGTTTTCCTTTTGCTTTAAGCTGGAAGACAAGGAAAATATGATTTTAAGTGAACAATTCACTTAAAAGGCAACTTAAGGTTGTTTATTTGCCTTTTCTTTTCATAAATTATTCAATTACAAACAAAAGTGTGCATAAACTATCCATCGACGCACAAAGAGTGAAAAAGTGACTGACTGGACCGAAACTTGAACCCGGGACCTCTGGCATACCGTGCCGATGCGTTAACCACTACTCCACACAGTCCGCTTCTCAGAACAGCCACTCACTCTCGAAATCGGTGCTCTACCCTCAGATTACTTGGGTTGTACCACAGCCTCCTGTTATGATTGGACAATTCCTGTGTCCATATATTGAGTACCTATGATGGTTGTCATTTCATATAGATATTAATGAAAGAGGAAACAACCGGTTATATTAACACACCATATCCTTTATAGATATGAATTTAATAACGCACAAAGAGTGAAAAAATGACTAACTGGATCGGCACTCGAACCCGGGACCTCTGGCATACCGCGCCGATGCGTCAACCGGGCTCGAGTTTCGGTCCAGCCAGTCACTTTTTCACTCTTTGTGCATTATTGAATTCACATCTATGGAGGATATGGTGTGTTAATATAATCGGTTGTTTCCTCTTTCATTAATTATCTATCGTGAATTAATTCTTTAACAATGAATACTATTGGTAATATTTTAGTAAAACGTTTCAGTTTTTTTTCTTGAAATCTCTTATTTTGAACGCAACATTACTATCAAAATTTAATCAATAGTAATCGTGATTATTATTAAAGAATCAAATACTTTCGGTTCGGATAATTACCTTCTTTTCACTTTAAAACAAATGCCATAATATAGTTAAACTAAAAAATTACAAAAACATACTGTTGCTTTTAAAGTACCTAGAAAAATCTGCAATGTAACACGTAGACATATTTAAGTAGAAATTACTCTAAAAGTTGATTATGCAGGAATACCTTGCATCATGTAGTTTTGAACAACGAGAGTCTTGCAGTAATGCGGCTTTTGTTAGTACATAAAGTTACGATTTGTAGATGGAAATACTATATAATTCGTAATATTTTCCATAAGGAGAAGCTTTGCTTTGTACATAATTATATACAAACTGATTAATTGCTGAGCAAAACAATATTTTATTTTAAAAAACAGTGACTTGTGACAGTTTCGCCAACTAACTTTTTGCCTTCATCAGACACTATGATATACAGGAAATATGTTTATTCATTAAATATATATATATATATAATTTACTTAATTATTTAAGTTAATTAATTGTTAGTTTAGATTAGTTTAGTTAAGATTGTCATTTTGTGTTTTTGGCAACAATAGAAAGCCTATATATAGAAATTTAAAATCAGTATATTTGAAGGGGATTACGCCTGGAGCCAATCAGAAGCAACATGTCTCAGCGGTTGTTTGTATACAAAATTATACATTACTCCTGTATATCATAGCGTGTGATGAAGCCAAAAAAGTTAGTTGGCGAAATTGTCACAAGTATATAGTTTGTAAAGTAAATATGTTGTTTTGTTCAGTAAATAATACGTTTGTATTTAATTATATAATTCGAGTCGAGTATTGGTTCGTGATATGATGAAAATCAAGTTTATACAGACTACTTTTATCAAAAAGTAAATATAACAATTGCTGATTAATAGAATATATACTTGTAACGTGAGTTCCTGTCACCACGACATAGCGCGTTCTCAGGTTGCGGATCGAGAAGAATGTCTCTAGATATAGAGATTAGCTGCATATATATTAAATAAGCAGTCGCAGACAGATGACAAGAGGTGATCTTCCAGCTTGGGGAATTGATATTAGTAAAATACGATGTTTATTACAATGAGAAACAAATATCTTATTTCGGATTGATATCTAAACATCAGCCTTCCAAATAAAAATTAATCTTTAAAAGTTTTGTTTAAGCTAATTTTTTAACTTTTCCTTCCACTTTTATTTTAAAACTTTCTGAAAATCTCAGTATAAACTCGGCAGTAGTTCGTATCCTACTTACACATGGTGGCAGTGCTTAAAGTGAGCCGATATGAGCCGGTTATGCATCCGAAAGTTAGAAAATCAGCCGGTATGGCATACCGGTAAAAAATAACTGATTTAACTTGTAATTTGCTTGTAGAAAAAAAAAAACGGATTTTACACATAGAAATAAGTACGATGTAGCATTGTGTCATCAAATATGTTTGTACTATCAAAGATTTCGTTGCTAATGTTTCGAAAGTAAATAACAGTTCCTTATCACCCCATTGAATGGCAGAATTTGTGCTTTTGATTTTTTCAACATTTGTGCGAGCAATTTCCCCTCAAAAAATTCTGCCGTACCGCCCATCTAAAGTGTTTTACCTGAATCTCCCCCTGTCATTGACAAGCCTCTTTTCTAAATTCAAAATTATTCTTTTCACATTGTCTGGACATCTGTGTTTTCAGTTATAAGAAAATTAGTGTTGACCATGAGAAGAGAAAAGACCAGAAGCTTTTGAAAATGAAAATGGAAACAATCAATAAATACTACATACTAGAAACTAGACGAGAGTGCCTACAGAGCCTTGAAAACGAGACGAAAAGAAAACAACACTCAGTAAATATTTTTTTTTTTTTTAATATTTATTTCTGTTAGGCTGATGATAATGAAGAGTAAAATATTTACATATTTGTTTCACTCTCTCTCTCTCTCTCTCTCTCTCTGTGTGTGTGTGTGTGTGTGTGTGTGTGTGTGTGTGTCTTTCTATAGATTTTTAACATCAAAAATGATGCAAAAATGTCAGGAGTAGAGATGCTCTTTAGGGTTGTGTCAAAATTACTGCTCTAGGTCATATTTGTTCCATACCGTCACCTCATCTGATGTCACTTTAAGCACTGCATGGTGGTATAAAACAAATCACATATACTTTGCCTTTTCTTTTGACCTTCTCCTTTTTTCTCTTTTCACTGTTCTCACTAAAGTTCCTATGGTTAGTTTAATAGAAATTTTCGAGTAAAAGCTAATCAGGACATATATTTTTTTAATAAGCACTTTCCCTTACAAATTATATACTCACTGGTAAATTCTGAACACAATCTATGTAAACAATTAGTAAAGCTGAACTTAGCCTCATTTGATTTCTAAGAGGTGCCTAAAAAAGAAAGGAAAAAATGCTATTCGTCTTTTTATTAATAAAGTATTCGGTACTCGAATAGTTTATTTTACAGTACATAGTAACGATTTCTTAGCATGAAAGAAATTATGTAAATATTGCTTTTTCATAATATCTTTATCTAGATTAATTTGACGAAAAAGTGTCAAATTTGTTACTGATAATGACATAAAATACAACTTCAAAACTGAATTCGTAAGCAACATTACATTGCATTAAGTAAAATAAGCTCAAGAATGTTAGACACAAGGAAGAAATTAGTACTTAGTTAAAAAAAAAAAAATGTTAGAAAATAACCACTTCTGGTACACTAGCTCAGATAAAGGGAGCAAGATGTTTATTATTGGTAAATCTTCTTACAAGTCCAAAATGGTACAGAGGTTACAAACCAGAAGATATTAAATTTGAAACACAAACATACTATCCTAGAGAATTAGAACAACCAATACAACTTTTGAAATATCTTGGTTCTGAATGACAGAACTAAAATAAATAAATAAATAAATAAATAAATAAAATAAAATAAAATTGAATACACTCTCACTTTAGTTAATATAGGATTTTCTAAATACATAAGAAAGATGTTTTACTTAGACCAATTATGTCGGAAAAAATTACCCATCTTATCTTCTTTAAAATAGTCCGATATTTTAAACATCTCAAGAAAACTTTTAAGTATTAGTCGATAACAATGGGATTTATCAAAGAATAGGCCACGTTGCTCCTAAATACGAATAACATCAAGTTGGAATTCTTCCATGTAAAAGATATGTACTCCTCAGTCTCCTTATCTTTGGTCATAGGTTGTACTTAGATTTTATTAACCAAACAGAAAATTCTCACAATTGAAACAAATGAAAAAATTAACCTTTTGGATTGGTATCTGAAAAATAGCGTTTTTCAATTTTTCAGACCAAATTTACAAACAGACAGACGGATTACATATGGGAAATCTTTCATCCCGTTTCTTCGAAATGTTGTTCTGAATCATTTTGAAACAAAATTGTAAAATCTCCGGAATTACAATACACAAAATATTAACGTTTTGTGGATGACAGTGGATGACACGTTGTTATTATATAAGAAATACACTCAGAGTTTCTGTGTAATAGTCTAAGTTCTGTACACTCCTATATCAAAGTAACAAAGGAAACTGAAATTTAGAATAGTATAAACTTTCCGAACCTGACCATATATGGAAAAGGAAACAAATTCCACACAAAGGTTTATCAAAGGGATACAGCAGGCTTCCAACACATATGCAAAATCGATACATTTGAATAAAGACTAGCAAATAAAAGAAATTACTTTGAAGAGCTGTAATTCTTTGTGTCTGTGACAACAACAAAACAACTGAAATCAATATTTCATCAATTATTGGAAAGGAAAATGAAAAAAAAAAAAAAAATGACACTTTGCAAAAATGGTTAAATGGTTTTGGGCAATATTATATCAAATAAAATATTGCCCAAAATGGACACTATGAATGCTACCAAGAAATATATAGGCGTACTTTTATTTCGTTTCGTTTCAAACAAATTCCGAAAAGTTTTCAGGAATCATGATTTCAATACAGCATTAGTGTCCCAAAGAATATCGAGAAAAACTTAACAGGTTATAATAGTTTCTTCATCAACTTGCACGAATTCGCAGGAGTCTAGGAAATTTCATGCTCATGTTAAGACAATTACATAGACATGAGAAAGAGGAACGCACTCATTAGGCTGAAGAAACAAATTCGGTATGCCAAATAACAATATATCAATATAGGGCTTTTTTAAAGCACTTGGAAGACTCAAAGCACAGCACTGATAACGTGAAATTGATAAAAAAAAAATCTTTATCATTAGTAGAAAGATAGGCACAGAGACTTCTTTCATCAGAACAAGAGAACCAAAATTAAATATAGTCATAGGGACTCTAGACAGAAGTTGGATAAACATCATTTTCACCTTTATCGTCACCACTACCACTAACTACTGAAAAAGAAAAAAAATAATTAAGATGTGTTTTCTGTGAAACAACGAAATATTTTCATTTATGAATGTAAACACTTAATTTCCATGATTTCTATCCCAACTAAAATACTATTCCTTACCTTAGTCTTTAAAATGCTGACAGTTGTCAGCGAAAATTCAATCTTTAATATATTTTGAATGACCTATAAGAATCTGGAGAAGTAAAAGTGATTACCTTTGAGTTATTAATAAAATTGTTCTTTAAGCGGTTCACATTACAATGGATTAGTTATGATTAAATATGTTCTGTTTAATATCTCTATATACAAAAGAGAGAAAGATACCAAGGGGCAGGAAATTTTATTCGTTCCCGTTCTAATGTGTCTCTGATGTTCATCTAGTCTCTTTGAAGTTGGAACCTTAGGAAGTAATAAAGGTTTGAGGCACGATACTGACAGCACGTCCGTGAGTGAACTGTATAGCTTTTACCTTCAAATACAGCTCTTGAGTCTTCAAGTTATGCCCCGACATTGAGGACGATCTTTATATCTATATCTATATCTATATCTATATCTATATCTATATCTATATCTATATCTATATCTATATCTATATCTATATCTATATCTATATCTATATATCTTTTAAGCCTTTTTTCCCAGTTAGCTGGAGTCGGCTTTTCGGATCGTTATCCTCAACCTGTTTCTCCCTTGTGTCATATCGGCTATGACACCATACTACAACATATCGTTCTTAACACAATCTTCTCACTTCTTCTTTGCCGTTCTCGGGTTCGTTTCCCATTCAGTTCTATAGCATCACTCGGTAAGCTACGTATTTCAAAGGTCTTCTTCATACATGCCCAAATCATCTTAGTCTATTTTCTTGCAGATTTTCTACTACTGGCCTCACCTTTACTGATCTCCAGATGACTTCATTCTTAATTTTGTTCTTCCGCGTCACTCCGCACATCCACTGCAGCATCTTCACCTCCGCAATATGAAACTTCTGTTTCTCTCTCTTCTTCGTCGTCCAACATTCCACTCCATATAATATGGCAGGTCTCACTACTGATTTGTAAACTTTTTACTTTAAGGCATATTGATACCCTGCGGTCATACAATACTCCTACCGTTTCTCTCCATTTTGTTGAGAAATAGATAGATATGCCTGTGTGTAGTTATAATTTTCATATGCAGTAGGTGTCAAAGTGTAATACATCTGATAGTGATCAGAGCACAGCACGTTGTTTCTTCCAGTGACTATGCTAGTAAAAACATTGCATAAATATTGAGGTGCATAGTGTCATTCGATTCTTGTCTCATGGGAAATTAAGCAACAGAAATTCATCAAGAACTGATAGAGAATTATGGAGTAAAAAATGATAACGTAAGCAAGTGTACTTGTGATTTCACGCTTTGCCAGCAAGAGAGTTGATGCGATGCCTGAATTACATTTCTGAACTCATGAAGGAACATATCCAATGATAACGTTTTTAACACATTTGAAGCAGCGCAAAATGCTTCGGTTACCTAACTCACGTTTTTTTTTTTTTTTTTTTTTTTTTTTTTTTTTTTTTTTTTTTTTAAATCTGCATGGAAGAATTGTCTCTCGATGAAATAAATATATGAATCTTAGTGACGACTATGTGCAATTTTCGTGTGACACCATATACATAACATATTACAATTTTATATTTGTACCTTTTTCATCTTTAGAAATAAATTCAATATTCATCTTATCCTTATATTTTGATTTATTTTACTTCTGAATTTATTTATCAGAACAAATTTATATTCTTCATTGATTGTAATACCATGAGCATTAAAATGCGTGTGATAAGTGAAAACTTGACTATCAATATATAATAAAATCTAGGTATAAGCTTTAGTTGGACTTTAAAGGACATAATGTGTACACAAAAACTAATGTCAAAATACTATGTTTTAAAGAGTGTCCTAAATTAAGTAACCACCGGTATAACCAAAATACCGAGCTTCCAAACCAATTTAGTACCTTTCCTGTACACATTAAGATTAATATATAGTTGTATTTTAACTAATTGTAATTTGTGAGAATATACAAAAGTCAAGTAAATCAGTTCCAACTATGACTGAAATTGAAGTAATACTCTCGTGATGTGTATTTACATGCCTTTCAGTGTTTCATACTTTCAGGAATATACTCTGAACAAATTAGAATATAAATATTTCTAGCATAATACATTGGGTAGAGGAAATATAGGTTTCTATTTTTCCGTCTTTATAAAGTGAAGGAAAACCCATTTTGGTTTTATATTATATGCAATAGTATGTGCTCAATCCATCGTCTGAAAATATCAAAACGTTATTAAGTCAACAACCCTTTTCTTAACCTGAAAACCAATTACAGTACTAAAATTTGTCTTGGACATTGAAATCTTTGATGCCAAACTATCCTTGGTATTACATTTTCCTCCATAGTTATTATGGAGAGATATGATGGCACACATTTACGTGCTTTATGTAGCGAATGAAGCGTGGTAAACTTAGCAATATTGTCCTAACCATATCTTGAAGATTATTTTCAAGTAGGTGGAGTAGCTTACCTTTGTAGATGTCTGAGAACTAGAAAATATCCTTCAATTTGGCAATGGGAGAGTATATTTGTTATGTTCGTAACTCAAAAAGTTATCGGAGATAAAAGGCTAATCACATTTAAGACACTCTTTAGAAGAAAATCAGCATTTACGAAACTACGTACTTATAACGAAGATTAACATCTATGAAACTGGTTGTAAATTTAACCCTTTAGTGGACAGTGTTGCTCTCAAGCAACATCGCATTCTATTGCATTATCCGCACGAATTATAACTTCAGTGATCATTTAATTGGCATTATTGCTTTCATACAATATTCATATACATGATTTGTGGGTCGCTTCTTTATATACTTCTAATCTTCGTCAACAGAGGACAGTCAAATTTAGTATTGTAGAAGCTTTATCTCCCACGTTCCATGAAAGTTCTTTTTTTTAATTTTTTATTATATTTTTCTTTTTCTTTCTTTCTCTCTCTTTTTTTTTTTTTTTTTTTTTTTTTTTGTTTGTGATTTCTTACTCTGTAGAAAAATATTTCAACGAAACTGTTGATAATTACTGAGAGTATTCTTATGATATTTTACCACAATAGGGCAATGCTGCTCAGTAGCTACACATAAGACCTATTTTATGGCAATGTTGCTTTGAAATAAACACACTGTTTTTTAACCAAAGTATAAAAATACTTTAAAAATTACGAAATTATGATCAGAAAGACATGGTTCAACCATAAAAGCAAACTAAACATTTTAATGGTAATGCTATTAATGCTTGCCCATTAAAGGGTTAAGAGGCTGAAACGCTAATTTGCTGGATCTATTCCCGTAAACTACAGAAATGTTATCATCAATATAAGTATAATGTTTATTAGAAGATCAGTTACTTACCGAACAAAGATCTTTTGGGTTCGTGGACAGGGATATCCATGTTGTTTTCATATGCAGTCTCACGTCTTTCACATCATCCATTGCTAACCACTGAAACAAGTGTAATGTTATTAATTGTGACACAACAGTAAAACATTCAATTACATGATATCTAGTAGAAGTTTTAATTTCACTATTCGTGACGAACATATACAAAATTGTCTTAGCAATATACTGAATCAATCAATTGTACATGTTCATTTATCTGAGTTACATAGATTATTAACAAATGAAAACCGAATAAGGTATCTAATAACTCTCCAAGGAGCATTAATATCCCTATAATATATTAATTTTCAGTTGCTCTTCTGCTATCAGTAGTGGAGTGTTAGAAGCCTGGCAAACTAGTGTGCCGCGACGGAACTACTTGTTTGCGAATGAACGCTTGAAGAGAGGTTTATTCTTTATATCTTTTAAAATGTAACAGTAACTATTTTTTGTTGATAGTCAGACAGTTGCAATTCCGTAGATATTTCTTTATAATCAAAAATGCAAAGTAATTTAGTAATTTATATTCGAAAAAGTAATAATAATAATAAAATATAAGAAGGTAAATAATAAAAATTAATAAATGAGAAGATGAGAATTTATTATCAAAGCACAAAATACTGAAACCAATGATACGTCAGATTAGATTAGATTATATCACTAGCAGAAATACCAATTCTTCGTATGGGGGCTGTATTTGGAAGTCAACGCCTGTGGGAGAATCACCATTCATCTCAGAGATCGCAAAAACTATGGATTTGACTCTAATATCGGTTATTTTGGATTATTTTTACATGTCTCGGTAACTTTCCCCCCGCAGGTGACCCCGGCCCGCATACAATGGTAGCTGAATTTGAGTTATCGCTAATGGAAGTGTCATTATTGATCTAAGCGACCGCGGAAAACATGGATTTGATACTAATATCGGTCATTTTGGATTATTTTTACTTGTCTCGCTCCCCTGAGACCCCCCAATTTTGAAAAAATAAACGCTTCGTCTTGGTCTGGGGGCTGGACCAAGGTACCCGTGACCGAAATTCGGTAATTCTAGGTCCACTCGTCTGGTCCCCAGGCCGCACACAGATAGACAGATAGACAGATAGACACACAGACAAATAAACTCTTTATTTTATTTATATTAGATTTCATTGAGCTCATTAAATTCCACAGACTTATTCACATTATTCTTACATGTATACTTAGATTGTGCTTGAAATTATTGTTTAAAAATTAGCATACAAATAAATACTTAATAATATACATTTTTTTTTTAAAAAAAAAAAAGGTCAGCGTGTCCAGACTAGAGTACAGAACACTACATCATTTAAAAACTATTTATTTATAACAAGAATTAAAAAGTATAATTGGCGTGAATACTACAATGTTAAATATTATAATAATCGAAATTTAAAAAGCGTAGTGCTAAATACACTTAAATTTTGTAGTGATCTCTAAAACCGTTTATTTGGCAGGACTCAGTACATGGAAAATATGAAATTAAAAGAAATCTTTGAGTTTTACGTCCCACGGTTATGCCGGTTAGGCTAAAGGAGACGGTGATTATGAGAAATGAATGAAATGATGGAATGAAGAAAGTGGGAAGAAACGGGAGACCCCCGAGAAAACCCACGCACACGGTGTTTGTCCACCACAAAGTTCACTTGGCGGGAGCAGGGTTTGAACCCGGGACCCCATGCAACAGAGGTGAACGCTCTATCACTGATCCACCGCGGCCCCTACATGGAAAATAGTACTATAGACTATGTTAGGTTGGTAATGTTTAGAATAGCTTCGTACATTTTGAAAAATACGTATATTTTTAAAAGTCAATGCAATAATTGTTATTTTTTGATAACCTACAAATAAAAAAACACTAAGTGGATTACATCTTGTTTTCGTTTCAATATAATTAGTATATAATTACATGTTAAATTTTAGTATAACTTGTATTGACTATAGTCACTTGTAGTTACTCTGTAAATAGATAGTCGTAAAATTTTCCATTGAACTTTTGATTTTTTTCTTATATGCAAAGATTCGACGAAGATGACAAATACATTCTAAAAGATCTACAGAAGAAAAGCGTTCAAATAGTAGCTTTAGGTTATTTTCAATTCAGATTCGCTAACGATATAATTTATTTTAAAAATGCACGCTTACCATATCTTTGTTTACTTTATTAACCAAGTGTGTTATATCAAGTGTTACCCTGGAATAGAAATATAACTATGAAGCAAATATTCAAAGATTTTGTTAAATATTAACAATAACAAGCTAAAAGAGCTAATTGCACATTACAGAAGAGTTCAAAGGCTTCGAATATTTTCTTTATATATCTATATCTAACGATATATATCTATATATCTATCCTATCTATCTATCCTATCCTATCTATCTATCTATCTATCTATCTATCTATCTATCTATATATATATATATATATATATATATATATATATATATATATATATATATATATATATATATACACTACCCCCGAAAAGTTTCCGGACAAACAGGAAATAAAGAAATTTTCAAAATGTAACAAAAGAATGCCTTACAATTTGCTCACAAATGAAAGGTGAAACATTTTAGAATCCGACGGGAGAAAAGGTCTTGGCCTATTGTGGATGAATTAAGAAAAATAAAAGTGAATGTCGCGCCGTTCTGATCGTGCATTACGTACGAGTGCGATACAAAACGGCCATTACACTGCAAATTGAAGATCGAACGCACAATAAATGCCTCATAGGTGTCTTTCAAGTTGCTCTGTCTACTTCTCTCTCAGATCTCACTGTTGGGAGTTGTCTATTGCACGCTAGTTGTGGATGTGTGTGTGTTGAAGTGAGGTGTAAAGTGTTCCCTATTAGTCAGCATAATGCCCCGTACGAAAAGGGAATTGGGCATTGAAACGAGAGCAAATATAGTTACTTTACGAGAAGAAGGCTATACAATACGGAAAATATCCGCAAAAGTGAAAATACCCCATACTACAGTGCATGATACCTTAAAACGATTTGCTGAAACAGGGGAAAATCGCTCTCGAGCAAGATTTGGAACGCCTAGAGCTACTACTGCAAGGGAAGACAAGCACATTATAGTGACAAGCAAACGCGACAGGTTGAAAACAGTGCCCCAAATACAAGCTGAAGTAAACTTAACTCGAGAAAAGCAGATCAGCTATGAAACTGTCCGGACGCAGTTAGTCGGTCGTCTAAAATGCGGGACTAAACGGTTGTGTGGCAACTAGGAAACCGCTCTGGCGCCCTCAAAACAAAAATAAGAGATTGTTGTGGGCAAGAAAACTTGCAAGCTGGGGGCCAGAGCACTGGAACAAGTGCTTATTTACTGACGAATCAAAATTTGAGCTCTTCAGTCATAGACGCAGGATTTTCGTGCGTCGCTCCAAGGACGAAAGACTGCTTCCGTTGAGTATTTTGCCAACGGTAAAGCACGGGGGTGGTTCTGTGATGGTGTGGGGTTGCTTTGGTAACAATCAGGTGGGGGATTTAGTGCAAATACAGGGTGCAATGCAGAAAGAACAATACCATCAGATTTTGATCAGACACGCAGTGCCATCTGGGAAGAGGCTCATTGGTCATGGTTTCATCATGCAGTAAGACAATGACCCAAAACACACATCCCGACTTTGTAGAGCGTATTTGTCAGCAAAAGAGCAACAGGGAGATCTCAAGAATATGGTGTGGCCCCCACAATCACCGGATTGTATCCAATTGAGTTACTGTGGGATGAGCTTCATAGGGCAGTTCGAAAGATGCGCCCTCTAGCGAGAAACATTTATTTGAGTGTCTTCGCAAAGCGTGGATAGGAATCAAGCCCGAAACTCTACAGAAACTAATACGCCGAATGGCCAAAGTCTGTAAAGCTGTTATCACAGCACGTGGAGGCTACTTTGATGAATCAAAGATTTAAATTTTTGACAAAACAATGGTCCATTTCTGTTAAATTTCTGTATTTTCGTCTCAAATATACATTGTAGGTTCCAGATAAAAATAAATTCCATTGATATGTCTTTGTTTTTTTCTCGAATACACGTAAAGTATACATAAACCTACTTTGTACGGAAACTTTTCGGGGGTAGTGTATATATATATATATATATATATATATATATATATCCTGTATTCAGAGCTCCGTGAATGAATGAGATTGAATTTGGCAGGAATATAATTCTTGTCTCCTTCATATTCGCTAAGAAAGAATTCTTGAATAGTTATCTATTAAGAGGACTGAATATGGGATTTGACCGCCCGAAGATGACAGTGCAGACGCTGTAACAGCAAGTTTTTGTATGTGGGAGCTTCTTGTTTCAATGTATCGTGGCGGACACAAGTCTTTGACCAGGTAATGGCGAATGCTTTGAAATAAATGCACAGTATGAGAATTAAATCTATCATATCTATAGTTTCGTGTGAAGAAGAAACAAACTTCTAAACCAAAGGTTAAGAACAACTCAAGTTATTAATATAAACTATGCCGAAGATTATTGATTTATATCATGATAAAAGAAATACGAAAGACGTTTTGAAATGAAGAAAAGTGACATAAAACTTTCCAAGCGGAGGCAAAAAAACATCACGTAACCACACTAAACACGAATCATTTACCGCGTAGTGATCGCGATTCAGTAGTCAAGGCGCTCGACCAGTAACCTGGAGTTTCTTGGATCGAATCTTCGTCAGGGAAGTATTTTCCTTTCTTACTTTAAATTTTTTGGTGGCGATGACACATGTTTTATTATCTTCAGATATTTGAATACTCGCATGTTTCAATACTTGAACTATCAAATCTTCAGGAATAATAATAGGTATAATAATAAACTAATAATTATTATTATTATCTCCTAGAAGATTAAAAGCTAGGAGCTAATTATCGCTCAGGTCATACCTTTACAAGCAGAAACGTGACATTTGGCAAGAATATTTCGGTTTTGTTTAATGTTGCTCACGAGAAGAGGAATTTCTCATCTCGTTTTTAAAACAAACAAAATAACATGAGAATTAACATTTTACATTTGAGACGAGTCAAGGCTAACTCAAATTATCGTCTCGTTTTGGAAATGAAAATCGAGACAAGACGAAAAGTATCGTAAACATTTCTCGTCTTGTCTCGATTCTCGAAATAGTTTATGTCCATTCTTTAAGCAACAATTGCTCTGCAGACTGAATCTCATAGGCTATTTCGTTACATTCTATTTCAGAGCTCATTGAATTATGCTCTGTGTAGGTATTTTGTAGCAAAGCTTTTATATTTACCTCTGCATATCCTAAAAATTAGTTTATTATATGCCTTGCTGTTAAGTGATATTCAGTTATTTTTACTACAGATGTTTTCCTTAAAACATACAGTAGAATACTTTCGACATGAAACTTGAGAGGAACGCTCTCGTTTACAATTTGGGTAGTTGCAGAAGTGTGTCTTGAAGGTACGGAACCCCTTCCCCGAAATCCCTACTTTAAATTAAATTTTGCCAAACTTTAGGGCAACTTTCAAACTTTTAATAATAATAATAATAATAATAATAATAATAATAATAATAATAATAATAATAATAATAATAATAATAATAATAATATTAATAATAATAATAATAATAATAATAATAATAATTATTATTATTATTATTATTATTATTATTATTATTATTATTATTATTATTATTATTATTATTATTATTATTATTATTATTATTATTATTATTATTATTATTGAAGTGTTGTGAATTTAACGGATCACCCTGTTCACCCAGCTCTTGCCTAGTGGACATTGAGCTGGACAAACGCCGCGTGTGTAGGTTTTCTCCGAGTTCCGCTTCCTCCCACTTTCTTTATACCAATGCTTCTTTCATTCTGATCATCGACGTCTTCTGTAGCTTAGCCGGCATAACCATTACTTAATAACAAACTTTCTTATGGCTCTTGTGAGTTCAGTAGCCCTACTTTCTACATGAAATTTTCCTGAAAACATTCCGTTTCACATTTAGCTAGTTGTAGGGACGTATGCAGAGGGTATGTCCTGATGGTCCTGACACTTTCTCCAATCGCGATTATTTTGTAACTTTTGCCTAACGCTAGGGGCAATTTTACAGATTTTAATACAATCTGTCCTCATACAGAATTTGTCTTCTATATATTATTATTATTATTATTATTATTATTATTATTATTATTATTATTATTATTATTATTATTATTATTATTATTATTATTATTATTATTATTACTGAATATTTGAGACCTCAATATTATGTTCTATTAAAATGCAAATAAGTATACTGAAGTTAAAAAAAATAAAAATAAATTCTTTGGACCCTCTATAAAGATGAATTTACTTATAAGAGATACTTTGGAAGGAAAAGAAGGGGAAAAAGGTGTCAGCTGCTTGACAATACGAAAATAGAATCTTCGGATGCCTTAACGGAAACTAAGTAGAATTTGTCTTCGTCACAATACATAGTAATGCCCTTTCTTTGGGTAAAAGACTTTGAATTATGCATGCGTTATATTAATATTTTAACAAAATATATATCCAAATATATATATATAAAAAAAACAATAGTTCCTATTTACAAATTTTGGTTAAACAGATATATGGAACGTGTTGGAAATGGCGAACGAAAATATTATTATTTCTACTATGAGTGGAAGAACTTAAAAACGATTCCACAATGAAACAATAGTTCAAGACACATTTATGGATCAAACCTTATGTACCGGTATTCATGAATCGTTCGCTAAACACGCTAAGTTTTCAGAGTACGAATCGAGATTGTAGACTATGACGTCATGTTGTCAGTATTTCCCCTGTGAAGGAAGTCGAACTTGTAAGAACGAGAGAAATTGACTATTCTTCATGTTATTATACGTCAGAAATATCAACATTGTAAATTATAAAATATTTTTTAATTTCCTCGGCGGAAATCGAACAGTGGACTCCTAAATTGCGAAACGAATGCTCAAGCTATTACCCTGAGACTGCTTTTTCAAGTAAGAGTCAAGAAACACTCATGTATGTAGCAAATTGCTAACGTTTACGATTCCAATATTTTATTACCCATGAAACACTGATTGCGGTCATGATAAAATACTATAGTCCAGAGAATTAAAATTTAAATAAAAAAGAGACTTACAAACACGCAAGAACATAAAGGAGAAAGTGGTCTTACGAGTAATTCGAATCATTGACTAGAACCTGGTGCCTCAGATCACTCTATTTTCTGATTCACCGTAAGTATCTCCGTAATTTATCTCTATTTTATTCGGTTATTCTCGTTTGAAAGTTAATTCAAGTAGCCTTGAACGACAGGAACACGAACAGAGATACATCGAGGACATTCAATATTTCAAAGTCTCTCTCACCGGGAATCGAAAACTGAGACCCCGTCTACTGAACTATCTGATGGGTGAGGTACCTGGTTCGTTCCCAAGGCAAGTAAGCTTGAGACGGACAACATCGTGCTCGTGGGTGTCCTTGGGACACTCCAACTTTCTCATTCCACCAGTTCGTCCATCATAATTCACTTGCTTTAATCATAGTCTTTCTCAACCTAACAGATATAATCGTGGGACATTAAACGTAAAGGTCTCATTTTCAAGCTGATAAACCAAACCAATCCGAACCGAAAAACAGTTGTATTCTCTATTCTCTCATTGTGTTTCCACAAAAAGTATATAGAGAAAAAAACATGGGGAATCGTAATTCCATTCAAAAGTGAAACAGCAGACTCATAATACCTTAACCTAAAATGAAACCATTACATATCGTTTGGAACTTATCCAAAATATATACGGATATTCTGAAAGTGGCAATATAGTGTCTATTTTCAACCAAATCTGAAATTACAGTTCGTTTTCTGAAATAAACGGACACATTCTGTTTCAAGCTTAAACCGAACCCAAACCAGTTAACCTACCAGAGATAGCGTGGGTCAATGAAAACTTTACCCACGACATACTGACTTACCACCCACCGTGACCAACTCTGACCCATGACCCACCATGACCCGCCACCTACCGTGGCCTACTCTGACCCATGACCCACCATGCCCACCAACCACCATGAACCACTGACCCACCGAAACACATCGTCAACTCTGACACATGATCCACGGCCTCTTCTCTACCGACTAAAGAGTTTGCACTTGTAATAAAACCAGGTTGTGAAATTGTAACTAATCGGAGTTTGAATTTCTATCTTCAATCGCTCAAGCCGATCTGTTACAATAACGGTGGATCTGACTTTTTACGATATAAAATGGTAAAGTGTTTGTCACGGGTAAAATTACGATGACTTTCAATTAAATTATCATGGTCTAATTATTTCCTTGTTGAATTACTTTCAGTGCAAAAACGGAGGAAATTTTTAAAGTCCCAAATCAAGGTAAGTAAGCTCGTTCGTTCCCAAGGCAAGTAAGCTTGAAATGAACAACATTGTGCTCGTGGGTTTTCTCGTGACACCCCTGTAAATGAAATTATTAAAGTCCCAAATCAAGGTAAGTAGACCAACGTACAGAAGCTTACATTACAAATTTTATGTGAATTTTTTCACAACTTTATGGGTTGATTACCCTGTGCTCTAAGCGCTCCATATAATAAACACGCTTCAGCAATTATTATAGTAGAAAGCGCATGCTAAGTAGGATCGGATCAAGGGAGCGATCAGGGCAATGGCACCCAGAAGAGGAAACTTTCTTATTTTATATATAAATAAAACACATCCCAGAGTTTGGAGCTCTTAAAAGTAGCTCTAAGTAGCAGTATTACAACCTACCGCTTCCCCAGAAGTCCGTCCTGGATTCGCCCTTGAAGCATATATGAACATATGATGCGAAGCACCGCATTGTTTGCTTCTCAACTAATATCGATCATTTCGATTTTTTTTACAAATTAATCCAGTATAAATTTACCATATATAGAAAGTGTCGCCGCTCCCCATAAAGGAGAAGTTTAAAAAAATGCTAGGAGACGTTCTATTCATTTTCAATAAAGAGTTAATATACTGATTCCAGCTCCATAAGTTGAACTGCTTGTGTGATACTCATTTTTTCGCAAAAATTCGGATCCGCACTATCCCTTATGATATTATTATAAGAAAGCAATATGATAACATACAAGTTTGGATTAAGGCCTAACTATATACCAAAATTCATTTCATTTGACTGCAATTTAGCCGTGATGATTAGGCACACATAGTTACATTCAATTATTTTATATAGTACTTTATATATTACAGTGATTCAAAAATGTATTTTTCCACTAGTTAGCTCCTCTAAAAACTCACAGGCTGTGTGTCTCGAAAGCCAAGTAGTAGTAGAAGTCCTATTGCTATTATTACAATTACAAATATCAATATCCAAAAATGCTTCAAGTTCTTTTTTCACTTAGAGATACTCACCTCAGGTAAGTAAACAGGAACAAATGAAAAAGGGAAATGGAGGACTTGAAAGTAAAACGTAGGCAAATTGGCCAGTATTCAGAAGCATATTTTTAGATCACGCTCGACCCTACTCATAGGAGCTAAATACGCGGATCAGTTTCTCGACACTTACCATAATATAGCAGAAATCAAATGTGTGTTGCTGTTGGTCTTCATGGCCGAGCGTACTAGCGCAATGCGCTAGTAACTATAATTGCTTTTGATGTGGGTTCAAACTCGGCCCAAGGAAAGTTTTTTTTTATTTTTATATAAAAAATAATACTCAAAAAAGTGATTTACTTACGTTATGTGTGCAGTTTTGCTATATGATTCCACTGTATAAGTAGTAGTAGTAGTAGGAATGGGTTTGATGCCCCGCAGGGCACGTTTTGTTCCACCGTGACTACCATGATATAAATTTAACCTCAACTACTTCTTCATTGTTATTCTTCAATTCCAACAAAATGATAATTTTCTTCTATTACTGTTAAAATACACAATACATACATCAGAGGGTTTGGACAATCGCAAACTGCAACAAATCAGAAACGTGTTTTAGTTTTTATGGCTAACGTCGAGGGTGAAAAAAGTATGCTGTTCAGAAGATGCTGTCTACAATGCAGTGAGCAGAGTGGCTCGGTGGGTCATGGTGGGTGGTGGGTTGCAGTGGGTCACATGCTTTTGACCCACGAGCCACTGGCCCACTCAGAAAACTCGACCCATTTGACTCACTGACCCACTGTAACTCTGGTGGAACACGTATAGTACCTAGATTGTAGTTGATGTTACTATTGTCCTGTGAAATCAACTGTCATTATGTAGTTCAAATTTGGAGATAAAACCCTATATTCCGCTCTTTCCGCCCAAATATACAGGGTGGTAGGTAACTCCACCGAAAAAAATTTGGGAGGTGGTTCCTTATGCGAGATGAAAGAAAAAAAGTTCTTATAAAGATGGGTCGAAAAACGTCTCCTTTCAGAGTTATGATCAACCGAAAATTCGAAATATCACGTCTCAAAACGCCCTGGCTTAGGAACTATAGGGCTTATCCCAAGCGGTTTACGGAATTACACAAGAACTGGTATACACTCTATCTAAATATCCGAACGCACCATTAGTAAGTACTTAAAGGAGTATCCCTATACTTCAACTTCCTTTTCACAGTTCCTTTCACCGATAACGGAAGATGGTAAAACATGGATATTTAGATAGAGCACATACTAGTTCCTGTGTAATTCCATAAACCACTTGGGATAGGTCCTATAGTTTCTAAGTTAAGGAGTTTTGAAAAGTGATTTTTCGAATTTTCAATGGATCATAACTCTGAACGGAGATGTTTTTCGGCCCATATTTATTAGAGCTTTTTTCTTTCATTTCGTATAAGGAATCGCCTCCCAAAGTTTTTCGATAGAGTTACCTACCGCCCTGTATATATGTATATAGCATGTTCCTAAACAACAAACAACATATGGCGGTTGATTCCTGACACCAATCTAACATAAAAAGTATAGACCAACCTGGGTGAACAAATACTTCTTTTCGGAGTTATAAGCTGCCGAAAACATGAAAAATGAACTTTAAAAGGCCCATAGCTCCAAAATTATGGGACACGTTTCAGACACATTTACAGGGGTGTCACGAGAAAACCCACGAACACGATGTTCATTTCAAGCTTACTTGCCTTGGGAACGAACGAGCTTACTTACCTTGATTTGGGACTTTAAAAATTTCCTCCGTTTTTCCACTGAAAAGTATCGATAATTCGACAAGGAAATAATTAGTACATGATAATTTAATTGAAATCATCGTAATTTTACCCATGATAAACACTTTACCATTTTATGTCATAAAAGTCAGATCCATCGTTATTGTAACAGAGTGGTGCTTGAGCGATTAAAGGTAGAAATTCAAACTCCGATTAGTTAGAATTTTACAACCTGGTTTTATTACAAGTGCAAACTCTTTAGTCGGTAGAAAAGAGGCCGTGGATCATGTGTCAGAGTTGACGATGTGTTTCGGTGGGTCAGTGGTTCATGGTGGGTGGTGGGCATGGTGGGTCATAGGTCAGAGTGGGCCACGGTGGGTGGTAAGTCAGTGTGTCGTGGGTAAAGTTTTCATTGACCCACGCTATCTCTGGTTGGTTAACTGGTTTGGGTTCGGTTTAAGCTTGAAACAGAATGTGTCCGTTTATTTCAGAAAACGAACTGTAATTTCAGATTTGGTTGAAAATAGACACTATATTGCCACTTTCAGAATATCCGTATATATTTTGGATAAGTTCCAAACGATATGTAATGGTTTCGTTTTAGGTTAAGGTATTATGAGTCTGCTGTTTCACTTTTGAATGGAATTACGATTCCCCATGTTTTTTTCTCTATATACTTTTTGTGGAAACACAATGAGAGAATAAAGAATACAACTGTTTTTCGGTTCGGATTGGTTTGGTTTATCAGCTTGAAAATGAAATCTTTACGTTTAATGTCCCACGATTATATCTGTTAGGTTGAGAAAGACTATGATTAAAGCAAGTGAATTATGATGGACGAACTGGTGGAATGAGAAAGTTGGAGTGTCCCAAAGACACCCACGAGCACGATGTTGTCCGTCTCAAGCTTACTTGCCTTGGGAACGAACCAGGTACCTCACCCATCAGATAGTTCAGTAGGCGGGGTCTCAGTTTTTGATTCCCGGTGAGAGAGACTGAAGTAATGAATGTCCTCGATGTATCTGTGTTCGTGTTCCTGTCGTTCAAGGTTACTGGAAATAACTTTAAAACGAGAATAACCGAATATAATAGAGTAAATTATGGAGATACTTACGGTGAAACAGAAGAAAGAGTGATCTGAGGCACCAGGTTCTAGTCAATGATTCGAATTACTCGTAAGACCACTTTCTTCTTTATGTTCTTGCGTGTTTGTAAGTCTTCTTTTTTTCATTTAAATTTGAATTCTCTGGACTACCGGTATAGTATTTTGTCATGACGAAATCAGTGTTTCATCGTTAATAAAATATTGGAATCATAAACGTTTGCAATTTGCTACATACACGAGACGTGTTTCTTGACTCTTACTTGAAAGAGCAGTCTTAAGTCAATACTGTGTTTGGTTGTTGAAGTATGTGGACGTGCCTTCGCTGTGTGCTACAGCCTTGACGTGTTTACCTTCAGTGTTGCTTACCTCAGCAATTAAGTTGTTTTTTTCGTTTCTTTTCTTCTGTGTCTTTGTGACTGAATTAGTTGAATACATCATGTCGTTAAAAAGGGTAAATACCTTAATATACGATTTTGGTGGTGTTTTGCAGCGACCAAGTACCTTGATTTTGCATCAGTGGCTCAGTGATAATTTCCGATTTTCTGTTGATGATGTATTAAACATAGAAATGAACGTTTATCGTAAATTGTTGTTTGTGAAACTTCGTACGGAAGACCTATGTGAAAATGTTTTGCGTTCTTCTGGTGTAACTGTGTATTATACTGATATAAATGGAAAACATGCAATCCCAATTTCATGGGCTAATGTTCAAATTATGACATGTGTACTCCAATGGAACTTGCAGATTACGACATTGGAACAGTAGTTAGTGAATATGGTGTCTGGTGTCATATCTAACATCTCTAATGAACTGTATTCTGCAGAACGTGTATATCCAATGCGAACATGACGTAAGTTAATACATATAGAAGTTAAAAAAATCCATCTTTTGTAGTTATTCAAGGGAAAAAGTTTTGTGTAACCTACCTTAGTCAGATACGAACATGTCTCCGGTGCAATGGACACATATGTATTCAAATTGCCCGCTTCGATTTCCTAGTGATCCTAACAGTTATGCTGGAAAAGTAGCTCCTACAATTAAACATAGTGACCCTTTAGCATCTCTTATGCCTAAATTTGATAGTATGCTCGTTCTCTCTTGCAACAGGAATAAAACATCAATTACAGTTTCCTGCCCATCTGATCCTAGTATGCCTACTTTTGACAAAAAAACGTTTTCCGCAACTTTTAAATAATACAAATTCTGTGTGCGAACTGAACAGTGTGAATTCTTGCTCTTCAGTACTTAAAATAAATACGTCTAGTGTGCTATTACTGAGAAGTGAGATAACTGTGATCACTATTCTCAGTTGCCGTTGTCTCCAGTACAACAGGCACACATATCAACGGATGTCCCTCCGTCTCATTTTGCCAATGAAATGGAGAATATACCTGGTGAGAGAGAAATTTCTTCTGATAAGTTGAATTCTACAGAGGGTGATGGGCAAGTTTGCAATTTCCCTAGTTCCCAAGAGCAGGATGGCTTGCCTGATAACAATGTAACTGATCACACCATATATTTCTTTCAAGAACTTTATTTTTTATTGGTCGTTGTGTGTATTTGCCAATGTGATGTTGCTTAAAATAGCTACAATTAACATTAACAATTTACAAAACCCTGTCAAGCAATTTGCACTCTGTGACTTTCTACGAAGTGATGGAATTGATGTTGCTTTTTTTCCAAGAGGTTGGTGTTCCGGACCTGAATCTAAGTCCATCATACATAGTCGAAAATAATTTTAACATTAGAGGTACAGGTACAGTAATTGCTTTCAAGTCTTCCACTCGTTTTTCTTCTACTGTATGTCACCCGTCTGGTCACATATTAAATGGTAAACTGGGAGATATCAATATTGTCAACCTTTATGCTCCGAGTGTAGGGTTCGATTTGTTAATTTATCAGTGGGGGGGGGTATAGGTGGATTACAATGTGTAGTGCATTTGCATATACATTAGGGGCAGTGGGGCTTCAAAGTTGTGAGATGGCCAAAAATATTTCCTGGATCCTCCTCTAATCAGAGTAATATTTTATGTTCAAATTCAAAATCTAGCTAAACAAAACATTCAATTATCAAAAGTAACAAAACAATAACAGAAAATGTAGTAAAGATAGAATAATACAAAAAGTACGTACATATAACAAACTAAAGTTTTCTTTTTAAAGAGAAAAACATTACTTACGTTTTAGTTGAAAAGGCGAGATGCATGTGAACATTCTTCGATATTTCTCGCTTTCCCGGTAGGATTGTCTGTAGCACTGTGACGCTTCAATTTTATCCACATTGTTGCATATTTTTCGGCATTAAAGAAACGCAAAGATGGACCATTTATATATACAAAAAAGGGCTTGCTAAGTGTTACAATCTGCATATGATTCCTCAGATCATTCAATGTTTGATTTATAGCACTAAAACCAAGTTCACATTCTGCAGTTGATATCAGTATTACTTCCACAGCTTTCTTTAGTTCCTGAACAGCTGGAGTCATACCCGTATAAGGAGGATTGTTCTTGTACAAACGAAATTCTTTCACTACGAAGGAAACACCATTCATTGACTGTTTCAACAATTTGGATAATCAAGGGATGGCATCATCTCCGAAGAACACTAGTTCATTTTGAACAACAGGCCAAGAAGCAGGGTTTAACACTGAAGCATCAACGAAAAAGTCTTTATTTGGAAAACGGAAGTTTATGCTGTCTAAAAGGGATTGAAGTAATTTCAATCGGAAAATGTCAAATTCGTTTCATCACTAGCAGTAAATTTAGTGATGGACACTCCTTTGAATGTATTTCTTTGCTCTAATTCATTAAGAGCATTTCTTGATCTCTGGGGATCAACAGTCTTTAACGCGCAAATTGATTGATATACCAAATCGATTTCTTGTTTGGCTTCAACTACAGATGCAATTCTGTTCTGCAAATAGAGCGAAAGACCTTTCAAAATTTCAAGAACATCATTGATTAATATAAATTCCCTGATGAATAGCCAGCTGGTTAGCTTCTTTACTAAACCCTCGAATTTTGATCTCTCACGCACCGGACGGGATGTATCTTTACTACATTTAGTCAAAAGACTGCACAATGCAATGTAACTTTCCCACAGTGACCGCACAGAATTGAATGAAGATGCAATCCAACGTACTCCAAACACACGATCCAATTTCAGAATATTTGTTGACAGTTCCTCTGATAATTGTTTAAGTAGTCTCTGGTTTCTTGGGCTATGAGAAAACACTGAATATAAAGCATCCATAAATGCTTGCATATGATACACATCAGAGACAGATTTAATCACATCTTAAACTGTAAGCTCAAGTTTATGATTCATACAGTGAACTACAATTAAGTCGTTGTTCAACAGTTCACGTAATCTAGTTGCAACTCCACTGTAACAACCCTACATCACTGCCGCGCCACCTGTTGCTAACCCAACAAGATGATTCTTCAGAATGTTTTCCGTTAGGCCATGGTTAAAGTCTCTAACAAGCTTCCTAATATAGCTTGTGCTGTAATGTTGTCAAGTTCGACAATTTGAAAAAAAAATAGTTACACGCAACACCTTCAAAAACTACATGAAAATAATTATCATACAAAATTTATTAGATATGCTCTCATCAATTAAAATACTGAAGTTTTCTCCTGACTCCACAATAAACTTAGCAAGACTTTTTTTTGAATCTCCTCAGCAATAAACATTATCATGTTTTTGCACGCATGATCGGAGTATAACATATTTCCCACGGAAACCCCATTTAATCTCTCAAGTTCAACCAAAGAAGAATGTGTCAAGAAAGACACGTTTTCTTTAGCAATCATATATGCAGTACGCATAAGTGCTGCTGTTGTTCTAATTTTTTCTTCATTTTGGAGTTGCCATAGACTCGTGGTGCTGTTTCTTCCGATTATAAATTATTTCCATGCACTTGAGATGGAACTTGCATCTTCCATAATCACCAATTTTGTCATTAACTTTCTTGGGATTAGTTGCAGAAACACCGTCTATAAGCGCATTGTCGATATGTACGCGTTCCATACTATTTACGTTAAGAGATCGAATTTCACTGCACACGGAAGAAATAACTAATTTCATTTGGTTTATTGCCAACCACGGTCTGCTCTCCTTCCAGTTATTAAAACGAGATAATTCAACACGACCACCGACATTTGCACTACTCTTGTTTCCCGACTCTGTGAAAACGATACTATTAACATCACATTTAGCACGTTTTTCTGCTGGTGGAACTTTTATATCGGTATTCACATCATCAGAAAGTTTTACCTTACCCGATGAAGTGCCTTCATTTGCTGTTGTATTTGCCGGTCTCTGTTCCTGTTGTTTTGTACTGGGAGCATAAATATAAGAAACTACCATAATATTGATCGATAAAAGTTAGTATTCGGTTTACACAGGGGTAAAATGCACTCCACGCAGGAACGAACGCACAGCTACCATCAACCCAACACGAGAGAACACTAGAGGGCTCATCCCCATCTAACTTGCTGCGAACAACTCTAAAGTCCTGGCCCTGTCTATTTCTTTTCTTTTTCTTTAAAGCCAAATGGAACCTATTTAACTCTTCGATTGTTTGAAAATCCAAATTAACCTATGTGGTGTATTGTTGTCAATTTAACGCCGGCCCTTATGTGGCTACGATCGATAGAGGAAAGCATCTATGTTTTCCTACGCCCAACGAGCAATAAAACTTGATGCCCTAAACGGATTTGTCACGTCGACAGCCACAGAGGAAAAACAAATATGGCATTGACCCCGCAAGCGCGAATGTATAGTAACTTGAATTTCCTCTATACTTGTAATTTTCCCCATTGCCTTTATTCCTGAAAAAATGAAATGAAATCTTTGAGTTTTACGTCCCACGCTTATGCCGGTTAGGCTAAAGGAGACGGGCCTTTATTCCTTCTCAACAACCATTCTATTCTAGCGATCGTGTAGATTTCCAGTGTTCTCCTGAGATCAAATTTTCCAGTTCTATTCCTTTAGTAGCTACTTAAAAAAGACTACTGTAAATGAAGCACAGACTTGTATTCATTCTTGCCTTTGGTTGGGAAGACTGTAGGATTCAAAATTTCAAACATATATTGACCGCAAGAACAATAAACATTTCTTCCTTCTGTAATGCGATGCATGGGGAAAGAGGGAAAACTCTGGTCCACTTGTGCTTTTGCTAGTACCTCAATTGTTTCTTTTCTTGTCGGCGGAAGAAGAAACGCATTATTGGTATATTGATGTCCGGTGCTCCGAGCTTCAATGGTAAGCTTAAATATAAAATCTTCCCCTTCATCTTTGCTGACAAAGAGGAAGGGGGCCTAGACCTTGAAACAACACGCACCTTTGGTTTTGTTTTCTTGCAAGATTCATTTAAAACTCCACAAAATGGTATTTTTATGCGAGTAGCTAGCACAAACAAATACAGCCTCATGTACGAGAAAGAAGAAAAGGGAAGTGAGACAGAAGAAGCGTCATATAAACTTGAAACAGAATACTCTGTGATTTTAAATATTTTCCATGATAAAGGAACTATGTACAAAGAAGGGAACACAACTATTCCTGGTTGGTACGATATTAGCTAAACCAGAAACCGGGATGATTTTTCCAGAGGGGGAAATCCCAGGCATCCCCCTACAAATCAAACACTGTCCGAGTGGCTCGAATGCTCGAACCGATCGAAATTCCTTCTTTTCCCAGGATGTAGCTCTTACACTAGGACCCAATGTTAATAGATTAATTATGGCTGGGGATTATAATTGCGTTTTGAGGCCTGAAGATCAAACACCGGGCTTTAATTTCAGTCATGCTCTCCAGGAATTAGTGACTACACTTCATTTACAAGATACATTTATATGTCTGAGGCAACAGGCACGTGATTATACTTAATTATTATACCAAAGTGCATCACGCCTTGACCGTATATATGTCTCCCCACCAATTGTGCCAGGTATTAAACAAGTTGAAATTGTTCATACTTCCTTTTCTGATCACTCTGCTTATGTTATAACTTTTTCTTTAAATAATCTAAATGTTGAACGAGGCAGAGGTTACTGGCAATTAAATATATCGTTGTTGGAAGACGAACACTTTTGTGCTGAGTTTCAATCTAAATGGCAATACTGGCTTAGGCAGAGGAAATATTTTCCCACTATTACTGAGTGGTGGCATACTTACTTCAAACCACGTTTTGCATGTTTCTGCCGTTGGTACTCCTCTGAAAAGTCTCCAGATCTTCACAAATTGCTTTATATTTATAACAGATGCTTACGAGAAGTTCGATGTGCTGCTATTTCTGACTTGTCCATGTTACCTCAGGTTAAACGTTATCAATCTTTGCTTTTAAATTTGAATCGCCGATGTGTAGCTGAAATCAAGATTAAAAGCAAGGTCCCCTTAGTAGATGCTGATGAAGAACCATCATTATATCATGTACTTCGTGAGGTGAAAGGAGGCCAAGGCAAATGGATCTATCACATCCGTGATGAGGATGGGAAACTTCATGAAGATATTGCCTCCATTAAAAATGTATTTCTGTTGTATTGCCACAACCTATATGGTCTTTCTGAAGTTAATAAAATGCCTGAGGAATCTTTTACACCACCTGCTTGTGTTCTTGATGATACAGCACGACAATTTCTTGTGTGCCCATTTACTATTAAAGATATACAACAAGCAGTCATGGCAGCTCGTAAAGAAAAATCTCCAGGGCTAGATGGAATACCTGGAGAATGGTATGTTAATTTTTCCCCTTCGTTGGTGAATTACTAACTTCTCTGGTTAACGAATAGTTCAGCGATAATCCACAGAAATTGTATCGTACTTCTGGTGTTGCAGTGTTTATAACTAAACAAGCACGTCCTACAAATGTTAATTACTAGTGACCCGTAACTCTTCTCAATTGCGATTACAAATTGCTTGCTCGTTGTTTGAACAATAGACTCCTACCATTTATTGATATTCTTGCTGGACCATTTCAGTATACCCGAGGAGGTAAAAAGAAAATTTACCACGTGCTACAAACTCTGAGTGATGTTATTGCGAATTAAGTCTCAAAATACAAGCCATACCTTGCTTGCCTTAGATTTCAACCAGGCATTTGATTGTGTGAATCACAATTATTTGTGGTCTTTGTTGCAACATGTGGGAGTAGAAGACTTATTAATCCGTTGGATTCGAGTTTTGTATGATGCCGCACAGTCGAAACTAAAAGTCAATGAGTTTTTGACCACTCCTATTGCCATAGAACGTAGTGTCAGGCAAGGCTGTCCGTTAAGTATGAGTCTAATCATAATTTCTATGTCCTTTACTATACAGCATCAATCAACGTATCCAAGGTCTTCATATATGCACTGTTCCTGTCAAAGAGTGTAGTTTTGCTGATGACGTAAATGTATTTCTTCAGGACCCACAGGATTTACAACTAGTTGAAAATTGTGTTCAAAAGTACTGTGATTATTCAGGCGCACTTCTTAATTGAGTGAAAACTAAACTCATGCCCTTAGGGAATGGTTCTACAAATACATATGAACATTTTCCGACAGTGGTGCCAGTTCTTAAAGTACTGGACATTTATTTTTCCTGCAACTTGCATGACAGCATATCCAAAAAAAAATTCTTGAGGGACAGATGTTTCCTTGAGGGTCAGATGTTTTCTTGAGGGTCAGATCTGTTTTACATCAGCACCAATATCGTCAACTTTCGTTGATATCTCATGTGTATTTTTTGAACACATGTGCCTTTTCCAAGTTGTGGTACATATGTCAAATTTTGCCTATGCCTAAACTTTATATTCAGAAATTTACAAGCATCGGTAACTGGTTTTTGTGGGCAGGTATGATTTTTCGAGTACGCTATCCAGCTACCTGTTTGCCATATCATGAAGGAGAAATTAAATTGATGCATGTTGAAAGTAAAGTAAAAAAAAGTTTTATTTTACCACAGAGGTTTCCAAAATGTACGAGGTATTGGAGACCAACTCAGCAGTACATTACTTTCATCTCTAGTCGATACCAATGATGAAATATTACCAGTGTGATTGTCTCTCATTCCTCCCGACTTTTGGTATTTTACAGACGTTATATATACTTACTTTTATTTGTCTGCTAGTGGCACCCAACATCTTCCTAAAAGTGTCAAACTTTTTATGCGTTGCTATTACAACAAAACAGCCGTTGTCATCGCATAACTTTCAAATTACCTAATGCGAATTGGACATAGATTTGGAGGAACATTTCCTTCAATTTTCTATCAAACTCAGCTCGTTCGTTATGGTACAGGGTTGTTAACATCATAGACACTAAGGCAAAACGACATCATCTCTAGATTACCGACAACAATCGATGTGATATCTGTGGAAAAGTGGATACATTGGAACATCGTCTCGTACTTTGCAACAGATCAACACCAGTTTGGAAAATCTATTGTGATACGATTCAATAACTGCGTAAGATCAGCTTTGACTGTTACCGTACAAATGCTTGTTACCTGATTTTAAGTATTTTCCACAACAGAAACATCATTCTGTCATTTGACTCAGTGCAAATATCATTGAATATATTCTGTCTCCTCGTTATCCTCAAGCACATCACACGTACAAGGACTTCCTGTGTCTACAATATGGTAAATTTCCCCCAACAAGGAAAAACACCATTTGCCAATTACCTCCATTATCTCTTCTATGGTAACTCTGTGTAATTATAATGTAAAGGTTTTTTCTTATACAAATTCTTTACTGTGCAAATAATTACAACTGTAAATTATGTAACTTTCTCATTGTAATTTGAAAACAATATAAATAAAAAGTAATTTTAAAAAGGTAGTGGCTTGGGCATTCGTTTTGTAATTTAGGTGTCCGCGGTTCGATTCCCCCAAGGAAGTTAAGAAATATTTTATAATTTACAATATTGATAATTCTGACATATAGTAACGTGAAAAATAGTCAATTTATCTTGTACTTACAAGTTAGAGTTGAGACGACTTTCCTCACAAGGGAAATACTGAAAACATGAAGTCACAATCTACAATCTGGATTCGTACTCTCCGAAAACTAGCGTGTTCAGCAAATAATTCCTGAATACATAAGGTATGAGTCATAATTGTGTCTGAAACTATTGTTTCATTGTGGAATTGTTTCTAAGTTCTTCCACTCTTACTAGAAATAATACTGATATTTTCGTTAGCCATTTCCAACACGTTCCATATATCAGTTCAACCAAAATTTGTAAACAGGAACTATCCTTTTTATATTTTGATATATATTTTGTTAAAATATTAATATAACGCATACATAATTCAAAGTCTTTTACCCAAAGAAAGGGCGTTACTATGTATTGTGATGAAGACAAATTCTACTTAGTTTCCGTTAAGGCATCTGAATATTCTATTTTCGTATTGTCAAGCAGCTGACACCTTTTTCCCCTTTTTTTCCTTCCAAAGTATCTCTTAAAGTAAATTCATCCTTATAGAGGGTCCAAAGAATTTCTTTTCATTTTTTAACTTCACTATGTTTATTTGCATTTTATTAGGACGTTATATTGAGGTCTCAAATATTCAGTAATAATAATGTAGAAAGGAGAATGTAGAATGTAGGTGTCCAAAACTTAAGCATAATGCAAAAAGTTGCACGTAAAGTCCGGGAAGGCAATCGCGAGCACAAAAATTATGATGGATGGAATGTATTGCTTGTGAGGAGCATTGAACGAGATGTGGCAATCATTCGCCTGACCTCCTATGGGAAGAAAGCGAACACTAATGCTTGGATTCGAAATAGGCACATTTCGTGTGTGTAGTGAGTGGAGTGTTATAGTGAGTGTAGGGTACTGCTAAGTTGAATGTGGGAATAGATTAATGGAATATGGCACAAAGACGTCATTTGGATGCATTTATCAAAGTCCGGATCATCGGGCGTTTGGAATAAAGTAACACACAGACAGCAGTAATACGAACCATCAATGTGCTACAAAGTGTCGTGTCTAGATTCTGGAAACAGTTTATTGACACAGAAGACATCAGCTGTGGGTCCAGTGAAGGACATCCACGAGTGACAACTCCACAACAGGATCGATACTTGTCCGTAACTGCACGTCAGAACCCCATTATGTTTGCAAGAGAACTGCCAACGGAGCTTGCAGCCGCCTCAGGAGTGAGAGTGTCACGCCATACTGTGTACCGGAGACTGAGTGCCAGTAGTCTGTATGACCGACGACTAGCAGCATGCGTTCCACTGACTCAGAAACACAAAAATACCCGTTTACAGTGTCGAAAACACCACCAGTGGACCCCCAACGAATAGGGCAGCGTACTGTTCGCAGATGAGTGCAGATTCAGTTTCCAAAGCGATTCTCACCACATTCTGATCTGGCACGAACCGGGAACTTGTTTACAACCCAACAACATCGTGGAAAGGCATCGTTATGGTGGTAGTGAAATACTGGTTTGGGCAGGCATTATCATGAATGGTCGTACTCGACCAGCACATCTTCGAGGCTGGTCCATCAACGGCCAGAGATACAGAGACGAAGTTCTGCATGACCATATGCGGCTTTTCAGGGGTGCACTTGGCCTACAGTTTCTGCTTATGCATGACAATACCCGTCCCCGTCGAGCCAAACTGGTGGAAGAATAATCTAAAGACGGAAAACATGCAACATATTGAGTGACCAGTACGACCTCCTGACCTAAACCCGACTGAACATGAATGGGCCGCATTAGGAGGATGTATTGGAACTTGCCAGCCGCCTCCAGGGCACAGCAAGAACTCTGTACTGCTCTTCATGAGGAATGGAATTAGCTACCCCAAGAGCTCTTCCATAACCTGATCTTGAGCATGGAACGTCGTTACCAGACATGTACGGCTGTTCGGGGAGACTATATCCCATATTAACCTGTTCTCGATGCCGTCAGTGCCTCTCACAGTGTTTTTGTGGTATGAGTATTTTGGTACTGTACCACGTTTGAGTTTGTGTTGTGTGACATCTTCTGCCATGTTTTCCTTTAAGTTTGGCCTGTTCCGTGTTAGTGTGGCCTTTAAGTGTGATATGTTGTTATGGTGGTTGCATTTTGTGTGACTTCGTTACGTTCTTCGTGCCCTATATACTCGAACAGTCATTATGCTTAAGTTTTGGGCACCTGGGTATTTTACTGTATGTTTTAAGGAAAATAACTGTAGTAAAAATAACTGAATATCACTAAACACTAAGGCATGTAATAAACTAATTTTTAGGGTATGCAGAGGTAATTATAAAAGCTTTGCTACAAAAATACCTACACAGACCATAATTCAATGAGCTCTGAAATACAAACTAACAAAATAGCCTATAGCCTATAAGATTCAGTATACAAAGCAATTGTTACTTAAAGAATGGCCATACACTACTTCGAGAATCGAGACAAGACGAGAAATGTTGTGGCCCTGCGTAGCGTAGTCACTAAAGCTCTCGCCTTCGGTGCGAGCGGTTCCGGGTTCGATTCCCAGTGGGGGCACTCGGTCGAAAATTGTAAAACGATTTTTCAGGCGAACCACCCTGAATGAGGTTTTCCTGGGTTTTCCTTATTCACACCAGGCAAATGCCGGGGTGGTACCTAACTTATAGGTCCCAGGCTGCTTCCTTCCTTCCCCAATCCTTTCTTCCTTCCCTTTCTCCGTCTAGTGTGCTCGCCGAGGGTCGTCATCTCTCAAAACGTGACGCTCTAAATGGCGTTCGATGCCGAAAGCCCAGAAATCTAAATCCTAAATCCTCACTTGAAATGTTTACGATACTTTTCGTCTCGTCTCGATTCTCATCTCCAAAGCGAGACGATAATTTGAGTTAATCTTGTCCCGTCTCGAATGTAAAATGTTAATTTTCGTCTCAAGTTTCTGTATTTTGTTTTAGAAACGAGATGAGAAATTCATCTTCTCGTGGGCAACATTAAACAAAAGCGAAATATTCTTGCCAAATGTCACGTTTCTGCTAGTAATGGTATGACCTGAGCGATAATTAGCTCCTAGCTTTTAATCTTCTATGAGATAATAATAATTATTATTCGTTTATTATTATTCCTGAAGATTTGATAATTCAAGTATTGAAACATCCGAGTATTAAATATCTGAAGATAATACAACATGTGTCATCGCCACCAACAATTCTAAAGTAAGAAAGAAAAATACTTCCCTGTCGGAGATCCGATCCAAGAAACTCCAGGTTACTGGTTGAGCGCCTTGCCCACTGAACCACGCTCCCTACGCGGTAAGTTATTCGTCTTTAGTATGGTTACGTTAGGTTTCTTTGCCTCTGCTTGGAAAGTTTTATGTTACTTTTCTTTATTTCAAAACGTCTTTCGTATTTCTTTTATCATGATATAAATCAATAATCTTCGGCATAGTTTATATTAATAACTTGAGTTGTTCTTAACCTTTGGTTTAGAAGTTTGTTTTTTCTCCACACGAAACTACAGATATGATAGATTTAATTCTCATACTCTGCATTTGTTTCAAAGCAGTCGCCATTACCTGGTCAAAGACTTATGTCCGCCACGATACAAATGTGTTGTTTACTTGCATTAATTTAATATGGATGACCAAGATGCTGAAAGTGCATATAAAGTGTTTGATTTGTCACCGTAACGAGCAAAACCTGGTGTCTGGATACAAGTTTTGTTGGAAAGGGATATTATGATAAAAGAGAGAAATAAAAAGACAAATAATAAAAATTACACTCTTACGTATAAAAAAGGCTTTCTTTTTATGTAACCAGACCTAAAATTCCTACAACGGTTGAGTGCGGCAGATTCATTTTATTAGTATAATTAGGAAAATAAAAAAAAAATCCTAACGTTCATTCGGAAACATAGGTTTATGACTGCACATAAAAACGTACAAGATGGCTCTTTATTGAGTAAAATGTGACACGAACGAAGTCAGACGTCTTTTTTGAAGCGAGGATTGATAGTTCATCACAAGAACAAAGCAGATTATTATTAAACCATACTGTGGAACTTATAAATAAATAAAAGGTATCTGACTAAGCAAGAATTATCAAATACAATCAAAATGATAACAAGCTTTAAAAAAAGCATAAGACAAATCATGAAAAATGTTTATCAAATGAAAAGAGGGTTGGAAATTAAAAAAATAATCTTATTCTTCTGTTAATTTTTTTTTAAAGTTTTAGCTAATAAAGTGTCAGCACATTTCGGTAAATTTGTTAGTACCACAATATTTCGAAACTTTTCGAGATAGAATACTTTCTTGTTCAACCAACTAGAGTCAAATATATATGTGCCTGAAACAAGATAAAAATAAAATTTTGTTTTTTAATAGACGAAATCAATTCGAAGTTATTTACGTTCGATGTTAAAGCGTTAGTGAGGTGAAAAGAGGGAAAGGGGTTGAATAAAAAGACTATGTACCACTATAGTATACAATAAGGAAATCATAGTTTAAAATTTAAAAATTACTATAAAATTCTATAGATAAAAGTTTAAGTAATTATGATATCCATGCAATATGAACCTCATTGCCAATTATAGGAAACTATGTTTAAGTATCTCTACTAGACTAAAATGCTTCCTTCTTATCAAACTGCTAATATATTATTACATTTCTGTTTTTATAAAATTTAAAAATTCATATTTGGATCTAGTTTATACTAAGTACTAGATATAAAGTTAAAGATTTATAGCTATCAACTGTCTAAATAATATAAAAAACGTTCTAGTAAAAGCAGGGTACGAATTAGGCGATTTTTCCAGGAGGGGTTAAGTAAATATAATCCCGTTTAAACAAACTTGCTAAATCGTGCCAATCCTGCTGACAACGATGATTAAACTTAGCACACTTGGCTTAGGTTCTGGGAAAAGTACACCAGTATTATACGATTTTAATCTTAACCTACAGCACCAGATCTCACTAAGATTTCGTTAAAAAAAAAAAACGCAGCTCCCAGCACACACCAACACCCTAACCTAACCTAACCTAACTAAATTGCTTTTTACAATGAATTTTCTGTTAACAATTTTCAAACGGATTTGTTTGGCACATTGAATTGAAGAACTTGAATGATGTAAGAAATACAACTGAGGGTAGGACTGGAAAATAGCATCCCCCCTGGGAATTTATTTTCTGCATTTCAGCCAGGGATAAAAGCTTTTCAGAGAGGGATTTTCCCTGCATCCCTGGCCGTAATTCGCACCCTGAACAAAAGCATTGTTTCAGAAGAAAAGTTAGAAAGATGCTCAGACATCATAATCATGTATTAACTAATTCTTCATCTTCGCAGACCAGTAATTAATGTTATTCGAATATTCGAGTAAATGCATGTGAATGCCAACTGTTCATCCAGAGATGAAAGATGATCTAATAAGTTGTCGTTTAGATGTACGAGGAGAGGCCAGAAAGTTTTTATATTCACCATAATTGACATGAGCTACGATCAAAATCTTGATCCATGGACGCGTCCTTCTCTACATATTCACCTCGTAGATCTATAGAACAGTTCGTTAATGCCATCTGCACAAATGTCTGCAGATTTGGAGGCAAAGCAACTTTTCATCGTATTAATGATCCCCTCATCATCCGCAAAACACCTACCTCGGAAATGTTTCTTCATATTTGGAAGGAGGAAATAATCGGATGGAGCCAGGTTTGGATAAATATGATAAATGGAGCAATGGTTCGTAGCCACATTGTCACACTAAAGTGCGTATTTCTGCTGCTTGGTGCGCGGTGAATTATCTGTTATCACCAACACATCTTTTAAAAGCAAAATCTTTTTTTATTTTGCTTTGATAGCATCCTGTAACTTTTTCAGTAGGTTCTTGTAATATATTATTTTGTTTGTAACTACATTTCTAACACGTCTTTATCATATTGAGAAGCTCTGGCCACTTTCGTACTTACAAAATTTGAAACATATGAAAAGCAAAGATTTCCATTAAAAATGAATATGGAAAAGACGAAAATGATGTTCAACAACTTCGCAAGAAAGTCAAGGAAGGGGTTCAAATTGAAAATACGGAATTAGAAGAATATCTCTGTCTACCAGGAGCACAAGATACAGATACATTGCAGTACTAAATAATCTAAAAAATGTATTAATCTATATTGGACTCCATTCTGAAGAAATAGCTTCATATTAGGAAGTAAAATTCCAAAGTGTGTTAAGTATAAAGTTTTCAATGAATGTCTAGTTATGCAATATGAATCGAAGACATGGATACAAACAAAATCAGATACTTACCATAACAAACTACAAAGCTAAGCATGAAGAGGTGTATGCTAAGAATTACTCGTAAAATTAGGAGCAAAAATACCTACATCACAAAGATAACAAGAGTAAAGAATAATAAAATATTGTAAAGTAGTACACAAGTGTATAAGTGGAAAAATTAACATAAGAACAAATAAGGTAATACAACTTGTACGAAAGCTTCTCAGAAGGCTGTTAGGAAGCTTAGAGCAGTACTTGATCTAAGTTCGAAACTAAATTTTGGAAAATGATTGGTAGAGTATAAATAAGGGAAAAAAAGAACAACCAGCAATTACTTTTTCTGTAGCATTAAAAACTTGGAATAGAGGAAAGTAATATATATATAAGCGAAGAAAGAATATTTTTCTGAGGCAAAAAACTAGATACAATGCTTCGGAATGATAGTCGGCTCATTTACACAGCAAAAATTGCCCGCTGCATGGGTAAAACACCATTTTAAGTAAGACAGTACTCACTACGTACATTCTTCAATGAGTCCTGAGTTCAGTGTCCGGTGGAAGCTGACACTAACTTAGTATCCAAATCAAACAAAACACTAACTAACGCGCACTGATCTTAAAGATGTGTTCTCTCATTTCCCTTTCTGGTACAATCGGAGGAAGGATCTTGTCTCATAAATGTCCAAATTCCAAAAAGATCCTTTACAATCTTCATCTCTGCTTATAGAGGTTAATCTCCACGGAAAAAAATGCGTCTTTTTCGGGAAAGACCCTGAGAAGACTTAAGTTAAAGATATCTCAAATGTGTCTCCAGGTGCTTACCTCTAATCGACTGACTATCGGTAAAAAGCTGACGTCTGGTGGGACTTCTCAATTTTCCTTGTTTCCAACTAATTAAATAGTTGAATAATTATCTGACTCTTGTTGATCTTTGTTTTGTCTTATGATTTGTGTCATGGATTCGCGTTTTAAAAACACAGGTGATAGGATAAAATTTATATAACTACCAAGGTGAGTTCAGCTTGTTTAGAACTGATGCTTCTAGATACCTTTTGGTTTATAATTTCTGATTAATAAAATGAATGCTTAAAATAATATTTAACACTGATGGGGCTTTTTTTCAATATTACATTGAAAATAAAGATTGAAATGGTGGTAGGCTGAACATATTGAGCAAAGAAATTATGTTCGAGCAATTTTTGAGTGAAGTACAAAAAATAAAGAGGTAAGAAACATCCTTATACAATATGATGTGATTAAATCACGAATTACTCATATGGAAAAAAGTAGTAATCATATAAATCACGTTAAGGGGTTTGGTTTATATTCTGTGATATTTTTAAACTAATATTAAACCAGAAATAGTAATAGTTTTTACCACTTCCGGTTTTAGTAGAGAGAGAGGTTAGAGTGGAAACGGAATATATTGATTGCAGAAAACACCTTCTAATTTTAGTCTATATTATCAACGTTAAAACCGGAAGTGATCTATTTCTGCCACTTCTGGTTTGAATAAAAGGTTAAGAGAAACGATGGTACCTACTGTTAGAACGCTAAATCGATGTCAAAAAGCTGCTTCTCACTATCTCTTATCCGTTTCTAATCTTTGCGGATTAATATTGACACCGGAAGTTGTAGTGAATTTATATCACTTTTCGGTTCTAGTACAGAATTAACGATGGAGATGAAATGTATTTTTGGAACTTTTAATCGATTACAGAAAACATTTCCTCGCTATCTATTACCGTTTTTGCTCTATAAGTGATAAATGTTAAAACCGAAAATGTCTGATTTTTGCCACTTCCAGTGAATGTATTATCTCCATCAACGAGCTCGATTCCAAACTTTTGACCCTTTATATTCTGGCCAAAATTAATGTATCGAATAGTTCTTGAGATTTTCTGTCCCCGGGATTGTCACACAGACAGATTAAATATATGGGTCAATCCATCTGAAGTGGTCCAAAGATGGCGAAAATGGTTGCTCGGCCATATCCGAAAATTATAGAAATTGGAGTGTGATGAGCCTTGTGTATGAAAAGGTCAATAACATCATTCACGTTGTCGTATGTATAAGTGTTCCTGAATGGCGGCCATCTTTGTTGTCGGTGGAGTGCCATTTTTTGTATTTGCAAGCGTTTACGAAAACTACAGCTGCTCAGGACGTACTTATCAGACCAACACCAAACAAAAACGAATGTTTACAGGAGAGACTGAGGTACACGGAGAACATATACTCCTGCTTCTAAACAAATATGCAGGGTTGCAAACCAATACATGAAGCCATTAGAAAAAGTACAGAAAATTACATTTTTAAAGGGCTGTAATTTGGAATAGCATAAAGTGGGGGGTTCATAAGTTTTGGACTGAATACTATTGCATGTAAAGAGTCTGCAGAAATATCCACGCCTATGATACTACTGGCACCATAGATTTATGGGTACCGAAAATTGAAGTTTGTGATTTTGATTCCGTGTTTGGGGTGTAATATCTCAGGAGGGCAAAGTGCTAAAAATTGCTACTTAGGCCACAAAATAATTCTGTATGTGAATAAACTATTGCAAAGCAATCATGGCTGATATTACATGGAGAAAAAAGTAAGGACATGTAAAAACATGAAGATACCACGCATGTGACGACGGTCGTAGCCCGGAAAAATTTAAATGTTTTGATATGTTTCATTCTATATTATCTCAAAACTACGCATGTTTCAGTAATTAGATCCGTTTTTGTTTGTGTTCAGTTGTGCAAAAGCTTGCGAGTGGCCTTTGTTCCGCCTTTCTAGCTCCATGATCATTGCCACGTCTATATGGTAAGGGGATTAGCTCTCCCTTGCACCCACGACACCCATCGTCGAAATGGATCGCGGTATTAAGGCACTTAATGTATCAGCAAAATATCATTGAAATCCTATCCCAGCTACAGGACTTAATGTGTTCACAAGGTTGCGTTACACCTATCTATACTATCCTGCGGGAAATGGCATATTTGTGGAAAATATTTAAAATGATTGTTGTTTCCCTTCTCTTCTAAAGCATTACAGAAATAGCTTTTAGTGGTTGTAATTACAGTAAGTTCTCGCAATTACACGATTTAAGCAGTGTTGCAAACTTCAGCAATGTTTATCATATCTCCGAAACGGTTTGAGATATCGAAGTGCTGTAAACGACAAAATAATTTACACGTCTATTACAAACCATACAAGTAACTAGATATGATACTCATCTCAACATTATTCCGAAATAAAGTCTTTTAAAAAATTCAAGCCCTGATAACTTCGTTTCTATTCATTCGAAACAAGTCATACCACGCCCATGGTATTCAATATTGAAGTACTTTTGATGTGCATTAACCTGTGCATCTCTGTTATGCTGTATTTGCGTTAGAAGCTTCTGAACTTTGAATGTCTATGATACAATAACATCGTTAGTTTGCAACACTGAATAATAGAAGTGACATTTTAAGTTTACGTTTGAGACGTTGATTTGAAATATGTAATATTCTGACGTACTGTCATTTGAAAAATATAACTTTATATTGGGTTCACAATAAAGTTTGTTAGGTCTTTCTGTTTAATACAGACGTAGATGTCCCCCCTCCCTAAACTTGCTTCGTGCAAAGATTTGCTTTTCTGTCTCTTTTGGTTTATCCGTTATAGCGGATGGTCAAGATAAATTGTCCAGCCTGCAGAAGTGGCAATGATCATGGAGCTAGAAAGATGGAACCAACGCTACTCGCAAGCTTTTGCACAACTTAACACAAACAAAAACGGACCTAATTACTGAAACATGCGTAGTTTTTTAGATCTAGCATGAAACATGTCAAAACATTTAAAGTTTTCCGGGCTACGACCGTCGTCACATGCGTGCTTTCTTCGCGTTCTAACCATGTCCTCAGTTTTTCACCATGTAATATCAGTCATGATTTTTTTGCAATAGTTTATTCACATACAGAATTACTTTGTGGCCTAAGCAGCAATTTTTAGCACTTTGCCCTCCTGAGATATCACACCCGAAACATGGTATCAAAATCACAAACTTCAACTTTCGGACCCCATAAATCTATGGTGCCACTAGTATCATAGGTGTGGATATTTCTGCAGACTCTTTACATACAATAGTATTCAACACAAAACTTATGAACCCCCCACTTTATGCCATTCCAAATTATAGCCCTTTAAAAATGTAATTTTCTGTACTTCTTCTAGTGACTTCATGTATTAGTTTGCAATCCTACATATTTATTCAGAAGCAGGAGTATATGTTCTCCGTGTACCTCAGTCTCTCCTGTAAACATTCGTTTTTGTTTGGTGTTGGTCTGATACGTACGTCCTGAGCAACTGTAGCTTTCGTAAACGCTTGCAAAAAAAAAAAAAAAAAAAAAAAAAAAGCATTCCACCGGCAACAAAGAAACAAAGACAGCCGCCATTCAGGAACACTTGTACATACAACAACATGAATAATGTTTTTGACCTTCTCATACACAAGGTTCGTCAAACTCCAATTTTTATAATTTTCGGAGATGGTCGAGCAACCACCTCTGGACCACTTCGTATGGATTGACCGATATAGAAGAGTTTTGGTAAATTATTTTTTTAAAATTGTCCAAGATTGTCGTAGAGAAGAGTTGGAAAGAACTTCATCCAATCGTTGATAATTTTCTCGTTTGTAACTATTGTACTACTCGAGTGTTATAAGAATTACATGTGGACGAATTTACTTTGATACTGAAGCTTGATAGCATGCATTCGTTTCAATTGCATTAAGAAAGCGTACCAGCCACTTACCAAATCCTTGAATGAAGGTAAACTAATTGTTGGTAGTCAGAACACCTCACGAGAGCAAAAATGACATACGTATATGTTACCCTTTCTTCTCATGTGGAATACAGAAGTTGTTCAGTCTACATTTGGCAAATTTCGACTTACCTAAAAATTTAGAAGAATCCATGGCGCCAGGTCCGTAAGTGCTCGATGCGTTTCCCTTGGTTTCTAACAATAGCCCGACAGCGTAATTTCCACTGTAATAGGCTTCTCTGAAGAACTGGGAAAGGAATCTTGTCCCATTCCCTTTGCACAGCTTTCCAAAGTCCTTCCACAGTTGTCACACACCGTTTTCCCAAAGCCCGCTTCAGCAATCCAAATCCACAATAGTCCATAGGATTTGCATCTGGAGATTTAACAGGTACCTCATTGAAAGGTATCACCTGTATACCACTTGCCTCCTCCATCTCTCTGTAGAATGCGAGGGACGATCGTGAGGTATGTGATGAGGCCTTGTTCATGTGAATGCGCACCAGATTGGTGTCATTTCCGTACATTGTTGGAATCTCATGCTCGTAGATCGGCCGCAGTATTTGCTCCTGAAAATACTGCGAATTTATTTTGCAGTTCTTCGCCACCCTACGAATCTTCAGTTTACCTCGGTAACAGTAGCCAGTAACGACAATGAACCCTTTTGGGAAGGATTCTTTACAGACACGGGTCCACCTTCTGAAGTTCTTGGCGCCTTTCTCTCGGTACATGATGGCTCTCGGTTTGCCGCAGTCGAAAAGGTAAATCCATGCTTCATCGAGCGTTACGACGTATATCCACCTTTGTTTTGCCAGATGCCGTTCGTACAGCTTCCGGGCGTTACACTTTCGTTTCTTTTGGTGGGTATCCGTGAGAAGATGGCCGCGAGCTTTCGTGACTTTTCCAACTTGAGTTGATGGTGTAACGTCCGGCTCACAATCCCCAAAGACACGCCAAGACGATTAGCCATACACCTTTGTGTTGGCGGATTTTCTTGCATTGCCATTTGGCGAAATTTCCTCTGTATGGTGGAGGTGGCTTTGGTGCATTCCCGCTTCCTAGACAACTTCGTTGATGATTCAAATGTTGGAGCTTTTTAATAACATTTTTATTCCACTTAAACTGACGTTGCGCCATTCTTCTTGCACTGTTTTCTAATGACAGAAACACTATAGTGTGCGTCATAAAGAGCCGCAACTTAGCCTTCCCAAAACCGTCTTAGTTTGGGCGTCATTTTGGTCACAGAGCGGAAACCCACACACTTGGAAACAAATTTAACACAACACTCACAGCAATGGTCCTGTTCTGTCGTCCGCGCAGAAAAACAACTCCGTTCCCAGGAAGCAACTGCACAACACTGCAGGACGCCACGAGCCAAGTCGGGTGAGTCCATTCTGAACGGGAGAGGGGAGGAACGAAATCGGCCAAACGTAGGCTGATCAAACTCTGTATGAGCTGAATGTCATATAGAAAATTAAGTTTAAATAAATTGAGTTTAAATGACATTCCGTTTAAATGAATTGAGAAATTGGGGTATATAGTTTGAGCTGTATACGGAATTAGATTTCTGGAGGAAGAAAGAAAAGAAAAATAAATTCAAATAGGTTAATTCGGTCCTATGTTACCGACAAAAGAGCAAAAACATGCAGGATATGTATACTTGTTCTTGCTATAATCAAGATTATACTGAGACAAAATGCTAGAAGAAGAACATATCCTAAAAAGTAAAAAAATATTTAGAGAGACTTGGTTTAAGATGTCACTGAATTTAGTGTAAATTTTACAATTTCGAGGAGGAAGGATTTGATTCCCTGTATGGCCTTGCACTGTACTTGAACAACAAATTTTAGTATATATATATATATATATATATATATATATATATATATATATATATACACCAAACTTAAAGTACTCAATAATTTTATATATCTATACACATGCTTACTTGCCGATGTAATCATCCATATCAGGATCTTCATCATAAATTTCTACAACCATTTGTTGTGACCTTACATGTTCAATGATGAACTAAGTAAAAGTAGAAAAGCAGAAACTGTACATTCATCTTCAAGGAGGTTTCTCTTATATTCTTTATATTTGAAAAAGAAATAGCTTAAAATATTAAAATTTAATCTAGAGTCAAATATTATTCTGTGAACGGCACAGACAGAACTCTTGACAAGAATACTATTATATATATATATATATATATATATATATATATATATATATATATATATACTTTCAGGATTAATTCAAAATTTTCTGCCACCAAATATGTGATAATAATAATAATAGCCCTCTTCTTTGGTCTAATGGTTAGCGTGACTGTCTTTTGTGCACGTGGTCCTGGGGTCAATTCCCAGTGGGAGAGTACAAAAAATTAACTTCACAATCATTCACTTTCATTAATCATCTGTCTAAATAGCATAAGCGTCATACGTTAAACTAAAAAATAATTTCTCTTCAATAATAATATTAATAGTTGTTATAAGTTCAAATAATAGCTCTCGGGCATTCTCTAATCACTTGAAATGAAATAAAATTTCAGTTTAACGTCCCGCAGTATTGCCTTTAGGCTAAAGGAGACGGACGACTAAGGAAAATGAATGAGTGTGAAGTTAAATTTGTTAGGTTTCCTCATTGGAAATCGAATCCAGGACAACATGCTCCAAAGACGCACGCGGTAGCCAGTAAATTAGGGGGGGTAGCTTGAAATACAAAACATTACAATATTTTTATACTTATAAAAGTTGAATTCTTCCTGCTTTAGACATAAATTAACTACACCTGTTATTCATCACTAGACTTCAAGATATTTGAGAACTAAAAGTGCTAAACGTAATAAGTGCCAAAAGCGAAAATGCTGGGGAATTGTAAAAAGGTGCACACCTCTGGCACTGACAATTCAATACAGATATCTTTAGATGCTCTTTTGAAGTACTTACGTTGCCAACAAGGCGCTTTTCACGATTATCACACTCTGTAGCGTTTCTCATTTAACACTTGAACGTGAAAAGGGTGTTTCCATTTCTTTAGCATTTAGATCGTTTACCAGAGTTGGTCTCCATTTCAGTCCAAAAAGTTGAATTATGATTTCTAAATATTGTGTTTTTGAAGTTTATAAATATGTATAATGTTGTTTAGGACTTTATAGGCCTTTCATTACGAACAAGGTTCTTTAAACCTACCAATTTTAACACTTTGTCACATATTATATCAACTCACCTTACTACAAGATTTTTATCACTTTTATCCTTAGCCATTTATCGTAATATTTACATTGAGATACATTACCGATCATAGAAGTCTTCTTCAGTTTAAACATATTAATTACTTTAGCTTCCTGGAATTCAACGAGCATGAAATAATATGAAAAATTTATTGGGGTAAACTTTTTCCTATCGCCTGTCAAAATTCCCCCTAAAGCCAAAAAGAAAAGAAAAATAGAAAAGAGAGAAAGAGAGAGAGAGCTACTTCAGGCGATGTTAAACTTGATTATTTCATGCTGGCTATTTCCAAAACATATTCCAGGACATTACTTCACAAGAAACTCCACCTTCGCTTAGTTATAACTATACTTCAAAAGTTCAACAGCTAATTTGTCGGCAGCGGATCTTCTAAAGATACCAGGCATTTTTGAACATCTAAAGAGCTTGATGAGTTTCAGGGCATCCGGATGGCTAACGCATGTATTTCGTGAGCTCGTGATTTTGGGTGCCATTTACGTTAGAGTACTAGCCTCGGATACAAATACAAGTACAAATTCAGATTCTACTTTAAACAATAGACTTTGTTTAATATAGCAAAGATGTTGTGATGGGACATTGAATTCAAATCAATCCAATTAAGAAAAAGTACCTACCATTGCCAGAGGTTGCTCCATTTATTTGATGATAGATTGGCGGCCTATTTTGACACGATTCAATTCTGTTTTGTCGTTGAAAACAAAGTTCCCTCTTATATAAAAAGCTGAATTGTAAGTAAGAATTTGAAGCTAAATTCCAAAAAAAGATATAATTTGGAATACCCAATGAGCAACCATCTTCTGTTCACTGTAGGGAAATCCTCCGGTGGAATATGAAAAGTGCTGGATTTACGTGCTCTCAACCAGACAGTCGTAGCGCCCAAGATATAAATGGAGTCCCTAGGTGACATTAAATCGGGTAACAAAGACCCAGTATTTCACTAAATTTAATTGGTGTTCAGCATATGGAATTGGGTTCGATCCATCCCTCTATGCGTGTACAAGCTTCCTCTACCAAGAATAACAGTATATTATGATGGTCATCCTCAGAGAATTAAGTCTGTGCCCGCAGAACGTTGTGTTTGCTTCTTCGATCATTGCACTAAGTTGTACATTACTCTGCATCTTGATGAAATCCTATTCTCAAACTTCATGTTAGATATACATTTTCATCACTTAAAGCACGTTTTCAGTATTTTTGAATGTGCTAATTTTCTTCCTAATTTCCGAAATTGTCATTTCCAAATGGAGCAAATTGATTTTCTAGGTCATGTCATTAGTATGCATGCAGTGAAAACTGATTTACGACAAAATAAGTCAGATCTTTTCCTATTTCTAAGAATAAGAAACAAATGCGAAAAATTTTCAGGATTAATTGTATAATATGTTTTCTAAAGAACTTCGCTGGTCTTACTTCTCTCTTTAATCTAATCAAGAAAGAAGCTAAATTTCATCTTACATCAGAGCTATTTGATATCTTTCTCAAAATGAGATAATCAGCTACTGTCCTTGAAGCAGCCTGATTTTTCGGTTCCTTATCGTTTATATTCTGATGCCTGTATCGAAAATATTTCTGGGTATTTTGCACAATTTGTACTTAATCAAGAAGATTCAAGTGTCATTGCTTATGTTAGTCTCAGAGTACACTCTCATGAGCTTTCTTTATCGATTTTTGAACTGGAATTGTTAGCTGTTCTCTTTCTGTGCGATCATTTTCATAATGTATCATGAGAAGAACGATAAGTTCAAATGGACAATGCAGTTGTTACCTATGCTTTCTCTATGAAAAGTTTTGATTCTCGCACTACTCGTAAACTCCTTAAGTTACAGAAATTTGATGTAATCATTGAACATTGTTATGGAAGGCTCAATTTTGTGTCGAATACACTTAGTAAAGATCTTCCAGAACTTATTTCAATTTCTGAAGTTCATTATGTAGATTTTCTATTCATATGGTATTGTTCTGTTTTGAATATATACGAAATTTATGAGGAACAACAAACTGACGAGTTGTTTGTCAAGCGAATCTCTTATCTAGAAATCTTTCCCATTTGTGTTATTTTTCATTAATATTTATTATACTTCAAAAATACAAAAACTTAGCAATGACTTTTAGTCATACTCCAAAGGTTGGTAACTAAAATCATTGATACAATTGATTGTCATGGATATTTCAGAGTAAGGACGTGTTGAACACTATGTCAATCTTTGTTTTACTGCATGAAACAGAAATTAAATGTGAAACAGTACACAGCGATTGTGCTGCCTGTTGTGAAACCAAGTTAGCCAGCTAAATAGTCGCCAAGGAAATTCACATTGAAGCGAGTGTACCTCATGAAAGTTTAGCTATAGAGTTTGTGGGTAAACTCCCTTCAAGTCTAGGCTATTACTATGTATTATCGACATTTATTCAAGTCAAGGCATTTTTCCTTCCATTGAAGATTACTCACACCAGATGCGGACTGGGCCGCCCGGATATCCGGAAATTTCCGAGTACGCCCTGCCCTCTGCAAAATCACGTAAGATATTGCACAATTAGTTATAACTAATTCAAAACTCCGTTCTCGTTCATATTAACTATGCTCTAACTAACGGGCCCGCAGTGCTAGGGAAAGGGGGCACTAGAGAAAGCGGGTCCCTCCTCAATCCGTCGTCTTGTTTGTTGAAAAATTAATAATATAAGAATAAAGTCTCAAAAATACATGTAAGTTATTAACTTGAAAATGTAATCTCGTCTGTAATTTATTTATTCAATAATGTGATGTGCAATCGAGAAAATATAAGAGCATGGAGCTTATTATCCTACGGTAAAAAGCCAGTGGTTCCAATAAATAATGGTCCCCTGAAAAGAGCGGTGATGTCAGAAAACGGGCCCAAAGCCCCAGAAATCGGGCCCCAAAGTTTCGAGCTTGAGTCCCTCCTATTCACCAATGAAATATGTAGTTCTTGAACGTGGGAGATGGCAATGAAAAGGTTGTGATCCCCTAAGCACAGCGGTGATGTCAGAAATGAGCATGAGGCTTGAAGTCATCAGATACCGAGCCCCGATAGTATAGAGTTAGGTCCCTTCTATTCACCAATGAAGCATGGAGTTTTTGGACGTGGGTGGTTGCATTGGTAAGGGTCGGTTTCCCCTGAACACACCGGAGATGTCGTAAATCTGGCCCGGGGTCCAAAGCCCAAGAAATCGGGCCTCAAAAGATTTTCATGCCGTATTCTCCATGCGTTTTGCTCACAAAAGTAAGTTCCCTTATTATTCTGCCTGAATGTTATTCAACCGAACATTACAAGACAATACTGTGATGCTGCGTGTCAGTAAGGGACAGCGCAATATATTTGATATTGAATAGAAGAGACCTGAGCCCAATCATGTAAGGTCCGCTGTGCTCATGGGACCCACTTCTTTTCAACGCCACAACTCGCATTTGCAACTTCGTGTCTAACGCGGTTCCCTTACTGTAGGAGAATTTTCATGGAATAATTTCCATGTTCTTATCCAAGAGTAACAGACATTACAAAGCTATGGGAACTAACAGGGCATTAGATTGGGACAATTTCGTATCTATAAAGTACACGGGAAGTACTGAACCCAAATAGAAACGCACCACTTCTTTCTTGCAAATCTTTATTTTTTAACTTAGGATTTTAATTTTTTTTACTTGTTTCCAAAACTCAAGTAGAAGGAGGTCTCCATTGCTGATGCAATAATAGTTTTTAAAGGTTGAGTCGATAAAGAGGAAGGGAGATAGCAAACTGGGGTTTATAATTTTTGGTATATTTAATAGTAGTGCACGAATATTGATGGGGACTCATTTGCAAATAATGCGTGGGGTTGGGGCCACGCGATCTTAGTTACGCTATGAATAATAGGCCTAACATTAAAATAATATAATTTGAAATGTACTTGTGCGTGTGTTATGTGGAATAATTCATTTTAGGGAAATGTATGGGTTACACAGGTCATATGAGTCTTTAATACGAAGGAGCCACCCCAAGCAAACAGGTCACGGAAAGATATTCCAATTAATCATTGTCGTAACTTGGAAGTTCTTTCCCTTCTCATTTATTCAGATCTCTTTCGACAAAACAGTCACTGATTTGAAGGTACATGTACGATTCGTTGAAAAGATTTTCAGACTGTAGAAAATAAAGTGAAATAATACTTGCCTATAGATACGCATACACAACTTTACATTTCGTGGAGGCGGGGGTTTAGCCATCCTAAGCTACGAGTTTATTCCTAAAATTACAATCCAGACTCCAGACCAACTCGGTATTCATCAAGGCATCATTCTCCGGGTGGGCTCTCGTACTTCCAGTCCGCCTCTGACTCACACTGGTGAAATTATTACTGTGCTGGAAAAACATATTTTCGTGTTTTTCCGCTCCCTAGAGTAATTATTTCTAATCGAAGTTCGCAATTCGTATTATATCAGTGGCAATATCCTGAGACAACGGAATTAAATCTACACTTCTAGTTATTCCTCTAATGCGAATGCCATTACGAACAGAAGTCATAATCAGCTTAATAAGGATCATACTAATATTTTTCCTTGTGCATATACCTTCCATATCAATGTTATGCAGCGCTGGCAACACTGCGGTCCGGGTGGCAACCCTGATTATGATCTTTCTTCGTCCTTGATGCCCTTGTTATGTTTAGTTTCTTTCTTTTGGTTGACTTTCTTTCCCTGTTTGCAAGAAATTAACTTTTCCCGTCATTCCTGACTTTCTTCAATTTTGCCGACATTCAATGTTTCCTCTTTCCTCGCTCCGCTCCCTATGGCCCTTAGCACCTTAAATTTCTGTGTTCTCCATATCTTTTCATGCTCAATCAGATGGCGTATGTCTGCATCTGATTTGCGCGACAACCTTATGGTCCCTTACTTGTAAGAGATACTGCTAGCAACACACTACGACAAATTAAAAAAATCACTACTGATTGAGTTTGTGTAGATGTTGGCTGACAAATTATACATAATGGAAAATTTCGACGAAAAAGAAATGGTAGATATTATTTTGACTTATTTGCCCACCGAGGAGATTAGGTTGTTGCGTTTCATTCCAACAAAATCAAAGAGCTACTCCTACGACTAACTGGCAATAATAACAATTCCATCGACAATAACCGTTGGAGATGAATTAACGGATCATCGAACCAATATAGGCGAGGATATGATGACATTAGATTCTGGCGAAATAGCAATACAGAACTCGTGGAAGCATGTGATCAGAAAACGGGACAAAAACCAAGCATACGTGAGAAGGATCGTCGAACATGGAAGAAGATTGTAACAAATAAGCCCAGAAGTGTGGCAAAACTAAGTGCCAACGAGAAATGCATAATCCCACGATTTGCAGTGAGGTATCAATTTCGAAACTCCTGATCACTGCCGCCAACGCGGAAGCGCGAAAAACATGGCGCCGAGATCACTGATAATTCGAGGAGTGTAATAGGATTCGATGAGTCATCTTTCTTCTTTGCAATAACAGGTTTGATTTATGCACGTGGAATGTTAGAGACGTAACTGCCTGCTTTCTGTCGTTAAACATGGCGTAGGTTCTGCTAGCATGGGTCACATAACATGGTATCATGTTCATTCTATTATAACTCTCAAAAGGCAAAGTATTGCTTGTAATTATGTAGACATTTTAGATTACCAGATGCATCCATAATATAGAAACTCTTCCCTAATATTAACGTTATCTTTCAAAGTGATCACGTCAATACACAATGACAGCGTGTTCAGACATAATTTGAAAAAAATCAGGATGAACTTCAATACCTCATCCAACCCACCCAATCGCTCAATTTGAACAGTACTGATCATCAATGGTCAGTTTAGACAAGAGAGTCCGATATATATATTATCCTCCATAATCCCTGATGTAACTGTGTGCTCCATCATGTGAAAAAAGGTCCATTGTTCCCGTGGAAACGATTCACGATTTACATTATATGCCTCAGTTCTGTGACGAGCAGAAACTATTATATTGGTAAAGGTTAAAAGTAAGTGCTGATCAAGTGAGTTTAATTTTGTTGAGATGTTTCCGTTATTTTGATAACTACTTGTGAATAATAATCAAACTATACCGGTAACGTGTAACGTGGGTTACTCTCACCACGGCATGGCGCGTCCTCAGGTTGCGGATCGAGAAGAAGGCCTCTAGATATAGAGGTTAGTTGCGAATATACTGAATAAGCAGTCGCGGACAGACAACTAGGAGTGGTCCTCCAGCTTGGGGTTTTGGGTAAGGCTAACAACCTCATCCTGTAAAAAAAAGCACTTCTTCAGAAACATTCACAATAACGTCGAACAAGAACTGATAACTTGGCACGACCTCAGCAAAAGAAAATGGACATGAGATTTGGAACATGCAATATTAGAAGCCTTTATTGTAAAGGCGGGTTAAAATCAGTAACGAGTGAGTTAAAGAAATACAGGGTGGACCTAGTAGGAGTTCAGGAAGTTAGGTGGGAAAGAAATGGATCTGTAAATTCCGGAAATTTTTCGTTCTTTTACGGGAAGGAAATAAAAATCACCAGTTAGGAACAAGTTTTTTTCGTTCACAAACTAATATTATCAGCAATTAAACGGGTTGAATTTGTTACTGACAGACTTTCTTTTATTGCTCTTAAGGGACGGTGGTGTGATATTAGTTTTAAATATACATGCCCTAATTGGAGATAAGGATGACGATATAAAAGACAGTTTTTACGAAGAAGTGGAACGGATATTTGACCAACTCCCGGAATACCATATGAAAATTCTATTAGGCGATTTCAATACGAAGGTAGGATGAGAGGATATTTTCAAACCGATTATAGGGAACGAAAGTCTGCATAAGAAAAGTAATGACAACGGTGTTAGACTCGTAAACTTTGCAGCATCCCAAAACCTAATCGTGAAGAGTACAAAATTCCCACATCGTGACCTTCATAAATACACTTGAACATCACCAGACGGAAAAACACATAATCAAATCGATCACGTTCTGGTAGATAGAAGAAGACAATCTAGCATAATTGATGTCCGGTCGTTTAGAGGGGCCAGTGGCGTATTTACGATTTTGTTTCGGGGGGGGCTTCACTAACTTTCGGGGGGCTTTCCCTGAAAATGTGAAAATTCTGCAATATATTTAATATACTTTACTATAGTAAGTAAGATTTCGGGGGGGCTTAAGCCCGGAAGCCCCCCCCCCAAATACGCCACTGAGAGGGGCTGATTGTGACACTGATCACTACCTGGTAGCAGCGATAATACGAGAGAGATTATCGTTGAATAAAAGTAATATTCAATGTCCGACAAACGGAGAGATTTAATTTAAAGAAATTAGAAGTGAGCCAGGTAAGAGAGGAATATCAGATTGAAGTTTCGAATAGATTCTCGGTTTTAGAAGATTCGAAGTACACTAGTATTGAGGATACTTGGATTGAAATTAGAGATAACATTAAAATTTCAGCAAAAGAAAAATTGGGACACGCGGAAATCTGTAAGAAGAAACCATGGCTCGACCAGGAATGCACTAAACTAGCAGAGAAGAGAAAACAGGTAAAATTACGCTGGCTACAAAATCCGAATGAAATAACTACACAAAATTTCGCAGATATCAGGCGGGAAACTTCCAAAACTTTTAGAACAAAGAAACGCGATTTTTGAAAGCTAAAATTAAGGAACTTGAAGATAATAGTAAAAATAAAAAACATTCGGGACATGTATAAGGGGATCAGTGAATTTAAGAAAGGCTATCAACCTCGTTCTTATATAATTAAGAAAGCTGACGGAACAGTTCTCACTGATACGGATAGCATCTTAAATAGATGGAAAGATTTCTTTGATGATTTGTTGAATACGCAGCCAAAAACTAATGTGCGTGGAGAAAGGGAGATACATACCGCAGAACCGTATATTCCAGAACCCAACCGAATAGAAGTAGAAGCCGCTATAAAGAAATTAATGAAACAGAAATCTCCGGGTGTAGATGAAATTCCGGCTGAGTTAATTTTAGCTGGAGGCGAAAAATTGTGGAACAAGATACACAAACTCATTCTCCTCATATGGAACAAGGAAGAATTGCCACAAGAGTGGAAAGAATCAATCATTGTTCCAATTCACAAGAAAGGCGACAAAACTGACTGTAATATTTATCGAAGCATTTCTCTTTTGTCAACATCCTATAAAATCCTTTCAAATATTCTATTAGCAAGATTGACCCCACACGCAGATGAAATTATTGGAGATTATCAATGCGGACTTAGATGAAATCGATCAACTATCGACCAAATATTTACCATTCGCCAAATATTCGGAAAAAAAAGTGGGAATACAAGTCCCCGGTACATCAACTATTTATTGATTTTTAGAAAGGCACACGACTCGGTTAGAAGAAAAATACAGAGCGTTCAAAAAGTCTCTATACACCTGAATTGTCACATATTCAAAGCAACGAGAAAATTATTTTACTCAAAATTTATTATATTTTATGGCATAAAAACACTATGTACAGGGCGTAGCATATATACACACATTTTAACACAGATTTTCACAGCAAATGTTGGAAATGTCCCCCATGAGCCTCCAAACATGCTTGCTTCCACGAATCAGGTGTATAGAGACTTTTTGAACGCTCTGTATTATACAACGTTCTTACAGAACTTGGAATATCGAGAAAGCTAATTAGGTTAATTAGGACATGTTTAAATGAATCCCAAAGTAAAGTCCGGGTAGGAATATTTTTGTTCACGAGCTTTCACGTCGAAAATGGCCTGAAACAAGGAGATGCGTTGTCGCCATTATTATTTAACTTTGTTCTGGAATACGCTATAAGGAAAATCAAAGATAGCAACCGGGGTCTAGAGTTGAACGATGTTTACCAGGTTATGGCATATGCTGATGATGTAAATTTAATAATGTATGATAGGAGAACAAAAGAAAGAAATGCAGATATCTTATTAAACGCATGCAGGGACATGGGTTTAGAAGTAAATGCAGAGGAAACTAAATACATGGAAGTGCGTCGGGACCGTAATACGGCAAATTATGGATGCGTTAAAATACTAAATAATACTTTTGATAAAGCGGATACTTTCAAATATCTAGGATCAATATTAACATAAAATCATATTCACGAAGAAATTAAATGTCGAGTAAAAGCAGGGAATTCGTGTTACTATTCAGTTCAAAATCTCTTGTTGTCGCGAATTCTGTCGAAGAATTTGAAGCTAAAAATATACAAAACGATAATCATGCCTGTTGTTCTGTATGGTTGCGAAACATGGTCGCTCACTCTGAGGGAGGAACATAGACTGAAAGTGTTTGAGAACAAGATCCTGAGACGAATATTCGGACCCAAGAGGAACGGGAATGGGGAATAGCGGAATCTTCGTTATGAAATACGGTTTACCCAACATTGTTAGGGTCGTCAAGTCTAGGAGGCTTAGGTGGGCAGGTCATGTAGCTAGAATGGAAGAAAGTAGAAACGCTTTCAAAGTCTTTGATTGGAAGACCAGTCGGGAAACGACCTTTAGGAAGACCTAGGCGCAGATGGGAGGACAATATTAAGATGGATCTCGCAGATATAGGAATACAAAGTAGAAACTGGATCCTATTGGCTAAGGGTAGAAGTCAGTGGAGAGCTTTTGAGAACGCGGCATTGAACCTTCCGGCTCCATAGGCCATATTGTTAGTTAGTTATAACGGTAACGTGATTTTTGCCTCTTGTGATAGTTTACAAGAAGACTAGCATAGTGCAATTAATTAAGAAAACATTTTGAAATTTACAAAGTACACCATTATTTTGCTACCTCCTTACAACATACAGTATTAATATTCTTTTGTTCAGTGAGTATAACTCTTTTAGTGCCTTTTGTCATAGTGATAACTATGCAAAATCTTTTATATATTAATAATGATAATGTCTAAATTTCGTAAAATATAAATATTTGTCATGCAGTTGTGCTTACCTACCTCACACCAATAGTTCCATTTAGGACAGTCACTATTGTTAATAGCATGACTTTTAAGTTTTACTGCTCCAAGCTTTACAATCAAATATGCATCCGGCAGTCCACCGAAACTAAACATTGTAACATCAGTATGTGGCAACTTCGTAGCTTCCAGTATGTTAACTGTCAATATACCCTACAGAAGCACAAATTGGAATAACAAAATTCAGAAAATATTATTAAGAATAATAATACTATTGCTAATACATTTGAAAAATTAGTAACATTTTTTTAAAAAATCAATAAAATTCATACAAACAAGTGTAAAAATTTATTCATACAAACAAAAATTATCCATACAAATATAAAATGTATCCATACAAATATACACTAGTCAAACTCATTAAAGTTTTATATTGTGTATACATAGCCCGATTCCGACGAAATTCGCATCACGAAATGTATACCTATAGAGGATCTCAGAATACTGATCATTGATCGTAGTGTCCTTTTGAGAGCACGAGACGATAATCGAACAACACAATGAATAGTTGCTTTCGTATCAAAATCTGCACATGCAATACTAAGGGGACGTCTTATATTGATAGTAGTGTTGCCACGAGACGAGACGAGACGAGACTTCAGACAGTCTCGTCTCGTCTCGTGCAAAGCCTGTCTCGTCTCGTGTCTCGTCTCGAAAAATGTGCTTGTCCCGTCTCGTGTCTCGTCTCGTTTGTCTCGTAAAAAAATAGCAGCATACCATGGGAACGAAAGTAAAATGTAGCAGACTGCACCATGCTAATCAAGATACAACTAAGTTATTACCCAGAACACCCAAGACAAGAAATGTCACGGTAGCTACACCGTGAAGCATTTACCTCTGGTGTGTGTGGTACTCGGTTAGTGCCATGTGAGCTTTGTGGTGGACAAACATCGAGTGTGTGTGTGTTTTCTTGAAGTTGTCTTGTATCCTATCACTTTCTTCATTCCACTAATTTTCCCATCATCATCTATTCGGAGTGGGCCAAAGTTGCCTAAAGGTCTTAAAAATAAATTCAAATAAGCTCACAAGGTAAGGACAAATATTTTACAAGATAATATATCTCTGCTGTTAGTTGTCTGAGGCTTCTCGACCCTGGTCTTCTTTTTTTTTTTTTTTAACATTTTGAAACATTGAAATTTGTTTCACCAGTTTCAATACACGAATATATAGTAAATTGCTCATAGGTACGTGGAAAATGAAGACACTAATGTCAAATAATGTTTTCACGACAAGCAAAGTTCGATGTAAAGGTGTCACCATCCCCGACACTACCGTATACTATCAGCCCACTTGCTTTCCAGCCTTTAGCTTTCACAGTGTTAACCCATACCAATCCAAAAACTACTTTCCATTTTAGCATGTTTAGATTTGTTGCAATTATTATAAATTTTTTCTTAAAAAAAGCTTGGAACCATATAATTTTATTGAAATCTTTTGAGTTTTACGTCCCACGATTATGCCGGTTAGGCTAAAGGAGACGGTGATGATGAGTAATGAATGAAATGGTAGAATGAAGAAAGTGGGAGGAAACGGTTTTCAAATTGAATAGCTGGTGGCGGTAGTTCGGTTTCTTGACTTTTGTAAAAATCTTCCCTGTCTTTGTTTTGTCTGTCATCATTCCGGCCAGAAATGAAAAAAGATGAGAATTCCTCAGTTTACAGCAAGGGGAATTTGGGACAAGAGATTAAGGATGATATTCCTGGAAGCTTACGTATCACGATTGTTTCATTCAATAGACAGAGGACACTTTTCTATGAAGGCTTTTCAACATGTTTTCTTACAAAGGGGATTTTCCTTTTGCAATCTATAGGTCCACTGGCAATTTCAATCTTGGCCATTCCCGCCAGCATTTTCATTTTCGAGATACGAGACAAGACGAGACATTTCACGAGACGTCCGTCTCGTCTCGTTTTCGAGACAAGACAAGTAGTCTGTCTCGTCTCGTGTCTCGTCTAAAAGGGTTCTGTCTCGTTTCGCATCTCGTCTCGTTTACGAGACGAGACGAGACACGAGAAATGTCTCGTCTCGTGGCAACACTAATTGATAGCAGCATTGGCTAATTAAACAATGTTCAATCGATAGAGGAGGGAAGAAAACTTAGAAATCCAAAGTTTTACTTTGCTACCTTCACGTGAATCTAGATCTTTCTTTCCTCTGTATCTCCTGTGTTTCTGGGTGTCGGCCCATAAAACTTTGGATTTCTTACTTTTCTTCATTCCTCTATCGATTGTGCGTTGTTTGATTGGCAACGCTACTACCAATATAAGATGTTCCCTTGTAAGACAATGCCAGCAAACTCCTATTGTGCAATTAAGTGATTTTAAACATGATAGTGATCGAACAAGTCACAACTTCTGTCTTTGTTATTCTGGGTCTGTGTGTCGCTTTTCAGTCCCGAAAGCAGCAAAAATACCAGTTCATAATGGATTAATGGGCAAGTCTTTACTTCAGGCAAATCAGTGACCGGAACCGATTCATCTAAACCGGTTCCAGCAGTTACAGTTATAGTTCCCAAGAACGAAAGACAGAAAACAACGTGCCCTGCGGGGCTCTAACCCGCCTTCACTCGCTGACGCTTGCTCGGCAATACTATATGAATCGAACTGCAACGACATCTGGTAAGAAAATGTAAAACTACATCTATGTGAATTAGGAACAGCAAGGACCCAGTGACAACCTTTGAATGATAGTAAGAGTGACAGGACATCACCGCCTTGCCCAAAGTAAAGTTATCGATTAATGATGTTCACTACTCGAGCTCAAACATTCCTTTGCTTGATTTCCGGTGTGATATTCCTTAATCAAAACACCATGATTTTAAATATTTTCAATAAAATTTCATATTTATTTGTCTTCCCATACTGAAAAATAATACAATGATTTTTGCACCTAGATTAAATATACAAAATTGGGAAAACATTGCTTGTTCTCAGCGCCTTCTTTTATATTATAAACGACAAGTTTTACAGGAGCACTCGATTAAGCTTAGATGATCCATCAGTTAAAAAAAAAAAAAAAAAAAGAGCTTATCTGTATTATGATTCTGCGCGTTTAGCCTCTATTAAATCTTGTATCGTTCAATGTAATTATTTTGCTACGACCCCGAGTTTCGTTACAGTTCTTATTTTTTGTTTCCCATTAATATTTTCTCCAACTATTTGTAGTTTGTTAATTGTATTAGATTAGATTTTCTGTTGCATTATGCAAAGTTGACCTGCACCATGTAATAGCATCATGATTACAAGATGATCTGCATCATGATTAAATTAATCTGCACCATCTACAGCCGTGGTTCTTAAAGTGGGGTACGCGGAAACCTGAAGGTCCGTGGCACCTAGCTAGGGGGCCCGCGATACCTAAATATTGAAGTGTGTTGGAATAAAATTGAACTCAAAGCTGTTATGCAGAAGTATTTTTTTCAGTTACTAAAAAGAGAGCTATCAGAAATTATACCTACGTTTGAAAAATTTAAATGTTTTTCTACTTTACTAAATTTCTACCCTGTAAGTATGAAGAGTTATCTAAAAAGGCATTGCAACATTTCATGCCTTTCCTTACCACTTACTTATGTGAACAGACTTTTTCTGCCCTTTGCAGTATTAAAACCTTACAGCGAAATCGGACGTAAGATCGATGACAAAACTTATTCCAGATATCAATGCAATTATGGAAAAACACAAAGAATTTCATTCCTCACATTAGTGACCCCACAATGATTTTCAGTCTTGAACGTTACTGTATTTTCAATTGAAATATCGTTCACTAGGAAACAATCATGTATCTTTAGATACTTATTGCAATATTTTTTCTTGTCAGTGGTAATTCTAATTAGTATGGTTTTTAATACCATGTGAAATTTCAGATAGCATTACAAGGGGGTCCGCGGATCACTTTCCGAATGCAAAGGGGGTCAGCGTTATCGGAATGTTTGAGAACCACTGATGTACAGTGTTCGAAGTGGTAAAAAGACAGAGACAGTATGTTTTATTGTGATTTTAACTCTACATATCGGCTATCTAAATGTTGAAATACAGTGAGGGTATATTGTCTAAAAGATTGCATTTCTATTTACATAATGACTGAAAACCATTGGAGAAATTCTCTGTAGTTACAGGGGATGGGTTACATGGAGAAAATTTGATCCTCCCCAACAACTTTCTAGAGAAAAAGTAATATATATATATATCCCCTTGTGTTTTTGATAGAGAATTGTACACGAAAATGCTCAAAAGCTGAGTTTTTACATTAACAATTTCCTGCGGGAAAACTCCCGGAACCCCCCCACACTTTACTGAGAGGTATTCGAAAGCCCCGAAAGATCTACCCAGCACAGAAGACAATCCCTGATCAAAACAAAACATTTATATGCATTAAGGCAAGGAGATACACACACACACACACTTAAGAAACAATTCAATATGGCACATTAAAATATAAACTAGATGAACTGCTTTGAACAGGCCTCATTTTGAAAACAAAAGGTAGGAAAAAGATAACAAAAATGTCGGTGTTGTCAACTTAGAAATCATTTCTACATAAAAAATAAAATCTTTTTACGTCTATTCGTCAATTACTGTGTATAATAATTGATTTATTAAAGGTATATTAGCATCCACTTTCCAGTGACGGTATGTTTTAACCACTGAAGAACCAGAGACGGTATGTCTTCATCACTGAAAAACCACAGGTGGTTTGGCATACCACCGTATACCGTCTCACTTCGACCATTGACCATGTATCAACCATGATAAAATTATTTTTCTTGGTAATTCCGTTCATGTAACTTAATTTGGCTATATGAAACTCATGTTAATTAGATATCGAATATAAATACAGTTTAAGTATTCTATCAGGCCTTGTTTCCATTTTGTACTAATACACAATAACACACTGAGCAAGTTATGTGATAATATGTAAAAAAAAACAGTATCATGTAACAGTTTCAACACAATAACTGTGTCTTCATCAGACTTCTACTCCTTCTGGCTGCTTGGGAGTTGGTCATCACTTATATATACTTTCCGAAGATCAACTTTTAATTAGGCTCCGCCCCTTGATTAAAAAGTAACACTTGTGTGGCTTTCACTTTCACTTTTTAGCTGCACACGTGTCCAATTAAAACTTTACTTTTTTCGCTGGATGCATTCTGTCCTCTAATTATCCTTATTTTCCTTGTTAATTTTTCTCTTTCTTTCTTCTTTCTTTTCATTTCTTCTTCTCTAAGCAGAATCTTCTCCCACTCTTTATTTATCGAGAATCCTGCATTCCAATTCATCACCTTGTCTCCTGCCTTCATAATCTCCCTGGCTTCCTTCCATTTTCTCACCAAAGTTCTGTTCTCTACTTCTATGACCTCTGCTTCTTCCCACCCTATCCTGTGGTTTGTCTCTTTCTGATGCTTGTATATCGCATTGTTGTCCCTTTTCAATCTTACATCATCCTGGTTCTGTTTAATCCTTTCTTGCATTTTCTTTTTTGTTTCTTCTATGTAAATTTTGTTACACTCCGCGCATCCTACTCTATATATTACTCCCCTTTGATCTTTGTCCGCTATTGCTTTTCTCTTGGTTCTTCTGACTAGTTCAATTATTCTGCTTCCTCCTTTCCTGTACGTCCTAATTTCTGCTTTCCGAAGCATTCTCTTCATCTTCTCTGTTTCTTTGCCTAGGCTTTCTATTCCAAACCTTTTTTTGTTCTTGTCTTCTTCCTCTTTCTTTCTTTCTCTTGCTATGTCTCTTGTGACCCTATCCTGTTCGTTGTATCCATTTCTCCTTAGTTGTGTCCAGAACTTCTTTAAATCGGTTTTCCTCTGTTCTTCATTTGTGTTTAGGTCTCCTGTTCTTTCTTCCATGCTTTTTATGAAATTCTTTGTACTCTCATCCACATCACTTCGTTTGTGGCATTACACTCCAGCTGCACATTCTTTTTTGTACCAGGGTGTAATAAACCAGGAGCGTCATTTCAGATTTTGCTTGGGGGGCAAGACCCCTTGATATAAGTAAAATTTCGCGTTTTTCACTAATTTACTACTATTTTATTGATAAAATCTATATACATCTCAAACTCAGGGGGCAAATGCCTCTCCCTGCCCCTCTAAATGACGCCCCTGTAATAAACTCTCCTTCTTCCGACTTCTTAATTTTCATATCTAAATAGTTTATCTCCTTGTCTACTTCTATTTCATTTTCTAGTCTAATCCCTTTCTTTTCATCTTCCACGTCCCTTATGAAATTCTCCAGCTGCCTTTTCGTTCCCTTCCATATTCCTAAACAGTCGTCCACATAACGGCAAAAAAGAAGCAGTCTTTCTCCTTCTCTTTCTATCGTCTCCTTCTCCCATCGATTCATTACTATATCTGATAGTACTGGACTCAAACAAGTTCCTATATTAAGTCCTTCCTTGATTTTAACAATCCTGTCTCTGATTATGCAGTATCCATTCTCCCACAATTCCTCTAATCCTCTTCTTACCTTCTTACTGTCCCAATTTTCTATTCTCTTTTCACCCATTTCCTCTTCTATTATTCTCAATATTTCTTACCTCTTAAGGCTCCTGAACATACTCTTAACATCCAGGCTAAAAAGCACTGTGCTCTCATTTCTTCTTCCTAATTTATCTATCATCCTCTTCTCCTTCTGGCTGCGCGGGAGTGTATTGCCACAAAGTGATGTGGATGAGGGTACAAAGAAGAATTTCATAAAAAGCATGGAAAGAAGTTCTGGACACAACTAAGGAGAAATGGATACAACGAACAGGATAGGGTCACAAGAGACATAGCAAGAGAAAGAAAGAAAGAGGAAGAAGACAAGAACAAAAAATGGTTTGGAATAGAAAGCCTAGGCAAAGAAACAGAGAAGATGAAGAGAATGCTTCGGAAAGCAGAAATTAGGACGTACAGGAAAGGAGGAAGCAGAATAATTGAACTAGTCAGAAGAACCAAGAGAAAAGCAATAGCGGATAAAGATCAAAGGGGAGTAATATATAGAGTAGGATGCGCGGAGTGTAACAAAATTTACATAGAAGAAACAAAAAAGAAAATGCAAGAAAAGATTAAACAGAACCAGGATGATGTAAGATTGAAAAGGGACAACAATGCGATATACAAGCATCAGAAAGAGACAAACCACAGGATAGGGTGGGAAGAAGCAGAGGTCACAGAAGTAGAGAACAGAACTTTGGTGAGAAAATGGAAGGAAGCCAGGGAGATTATGAAGGCAGGAGACAAGGTGATGAATTGGAATGCAGGATTCTCGATAAATAAAGAGTGGGAGAAGATTCTGCTTAGAGAAGAAGAAATGAAAAGGAAGAAGAAAGAAAGTGAAAAAAATTAACAAGGAAAATAAGGATAATTAGAGGACAGAATGCATCCAGTGAAAAAAGTAAACTTTTAATTGAACACGTGTGCAGCTAAAAAGTGAAAGTGAAAGCCACACAAGTGTTAGGCTACTTTTTAATGAAGGGGCGGAGCCTAATTAAAAGTTGATCTTCGGAAAGTATATATAAGTGATGACCAACTCCCAAGCAGCCAGAAGGAGTAGAAGTCTGATGAAGACACAGTTATTGTGTTGAAACTGTTACGTGATACTGTTTTTTTACATATTATCACATAGCCTTGCTCACTGTGTTTTTGTTTATTAGTACAAAATGCAGTTTCGATTATGTACCAATATTCACAAAATACGGATATTCTGTGTTATTATTTCAATGTATTGAACATTCATGTTCCGTTAGGAATCTAGCTATCTAGCGTTGCTTTCTTCGATCAGATTAATATAACTAAATATAAATATTTCTTCTTTTTCTTTTCTAATTTTGATTCGGAGAAAGAAAAAGAATGTTGATTTTATCAAAATATTTTATAAAAATAGAACTGTGATTTACTTTAAAAGTCGATAAGCGAAATAAAATATTGCTAATATTTTCGAAATTATTATTCATTTTGAACACATATCTAAAGGCACAACTAACAATATGTTATAGCTACAGTGGAAAGACTTCCAACTTTCGGGTCCCAAGTATACAAAATATTTGATCTGATTTTACCATGAGACTTGCAATTCAATCATTCAAAATTATGTCCTGAACTTTATCTACCATTACAGTTGTTCTGACATACCTGATTAAATTTACGCGCTGATCTTCCACACATCATACAAAGGGTCTCATCCGTAAAGCTTTCGTCAACGCAACGCAAAATCTACGTTTTAGTTTCGATAATAAACTTAGCAGTTATATATATATATATATTTGTAAGTCTTGCGTTGTATTACGCTACGCATTTTTGCGAAGGCTGGTACAGAATAAGGCCCCAGTACTGTACCTCTTATGTCATTCTAAAACATGGAACAGGAAAAGCAATTGTGCGCATAAATCTTTTTCGCCATTTCAAATCTTTCCATTTGAAGTTTCTCTGTATTCAAAGTTTTTAAGGTTGCCTTTCAGGGAATCAATTTTGGCTAAACTAAGCAGTAATAAAAGAAACAATATACGTTCAGCAATTTGAACTACAAAATATCTATCTTTCGTTGCTATATAGATAGCGTCCACGTCTTCCACAAGGGACTTTGGATTCGATTCCGAACGAAGAGTTCATGTGGGTGGGACCCCAAGACAAACTGTGGATCCACGTCTCGTATAGACTTGATCCTGAAAAGGACGTTAAACTCTAACACAATTGACTAACTACATGTTTGTCTTAGTGAAGATTTTTCTCCTGCTTCAAGTTTTACCTACCTCTGGATCCGGCATGTTCACCACCCTACTTGGTATATTCGCAGTAAGAGAAAATGCTAGTTTATTTGGTATCACTAGCAGGTTGGCTATTGTAGATTCAATTATTGAATGAAGAATATTGCTGAAAAATTAATTTTGTGTAGATTTAAAATAAATAAATAAAAGTGTTTCTTTAATAAATATTGCTGACATATGTATTTTGGTAAAATAATTCCAGTCAATAATAACTATTATAAAAAGATTAAAATAAATACATCATTCTAAACATTTAAAGATATTGCTACTATACTAATAAAACCACTGGTTAAAAAGTAGTAGTAGCAGTAGATGCAGCAGTACAAGTACAGTAGTAGCAGTACTTGTTTTTATTAGCAGAGAAAATAATAGTTATATTGCGACAATGTAATCGTCCTCATATATACGTCCGTCTGTCATACCTGTAGAAGGCGTCGTACACTATCAGCACGTTTATTTTTGTCAATGTTCCGCAAGGATCGATGGTTTCTCTTGGAATTAGAGTACCTCCCATCGTTAGATATGCAGATCTTGCATAGCGTTAGCAGTATAATACCTGGCATAGTCATGTAAGATTATGAGTGTCGCTCTCAGAAAGAAGTTAGGACCGAAGGTGGTATTGCAAGAAATAACAGTAATAGACTGCATCGATCATCTGCACGTGAAGTACAGAATTATGAAAGATCCATCACGGATGTCGTATACTATAACAAATAGCCTCACACCATCAGCTTGCGCAGGCTGTACTGTCTTTGAACGAGGAGATTCAGGATGTTAATTGCAACTTCAAACACGGTTCACTCCGTTCATACGAGCAAGACCAGGTGTGCATAAAAGTTGTAATACTCTTTGTAGAAGGAGTACATTTGAATAACGTTGGGTGTTTTGCACCTCGGTGGTTTGATGAAGTATCCAGTAAGGTGCAAGTTTGTGGAACTAAATATGCTGTGCTGTGCAAGATACACATACTCATTCTGCTAACCCACATGCAGTTTATCTGCAATTTACATTCAGTAGGGAAGAAAGGAGCTGAATTGTGTATTTGTCAATTGGCAATCGTCCTGATCGGGTTCCCTGTTTTCTCGAAACAATGTTATCCATTGCATCACTCCTCGATAGGGCAACGTTTCATCAGCACATATGTCACACAGATCATGAGAAAAAGTTAAATGTACTTCGATCACGTGCCACTTCAATTTTGATCACGCACGTTGTTCCACTTTCGAAAAAAAAATGTTATGAACTCTCGATAATGATTTGACTTAACTGTATTTCTATTTGATTGAATCAGATGAAATCTTTCCCACTCGTCACACCCGTTCGTCTAATCTTCTGTTATTACCTACCTAATACTTGAGGCTATCTGACTCATGCCTCACAACTTCACCACATCTGCGAGAAATAAACTCTATGATAGCAATGCTAATACTACTTTTTATCCGGCTCATGTGTTATACATAGATTCTTTTCAGTGCCAAAGTAACATTTGTAGTAGAAAAACTACGTATGTGAACAGAAGAGTGCTTGATAGTTCAACTACAATATATATGGTACACTCCGCATCAAAAAAATTGCGACAGCTAACGCCCTGCAGTTAGGCCACCCAATATACACATTCTTATTCCATAATCGTACTATACTCTCTCCTTCTTTCTTCTCTCCTATACTAAAATTAGCTAACAACATGAGCGCAATTCTTATTTCAAACTACACATGTAATAGTTTCGATAAAATGAAATAACAAAACCGAGACGAAACAAGATTCATAGGTTGATGTAGGGAGAAACTGAAACACACACAATGAAAAATTGAAACCAATGGATGTCCATTACACAGAGATTCATAGATGAGGCACAGAGAGAGGAGAGGAGAGAAGAAAAGGGAGAACAGATAAAACGTGGAATTCAAACGTAGTAAGAAAATAACCTAACATTATAAAGTTCCGTTTCCAGAAACCCAACAGTAATATAGAAATAACGTTTGTTTTTACATATTTTTCAGAACTATTCGAATATATAGAGGATGCTTTAAACATTCGTTATGTCACTTTCATAATGGATAGCATACTCAATTTCAAGTAGAACTGTAGATCTCGGAGACAAATCCAGAATAATGTCAAAAGTTTAACACACATGCTTTGTTTCCACGTGTTTCGATTGCAAATTCGGTAGTGTTCATTGGACACACTGTTCCAAAATACATTCTAATATACCCAGTAGACAGCGTTGGTCATATCCTCCATTTCAGACTACTAATGCAAACTGTACAACAAAAAGAAAAAAGAAAGAAACGAAACCAAAAGAAAAGAGAAAGAAAGAAAGAGAAAACTGAAGAGTAATATTTTACTACTAAATTTCTATCAGAAATACCCTATATTAAAAGTTCAAACTGTATCGTACTGAAAAGTTACAAATGTTGAAAAGGAAAAGTTTATATTCCTCATAGATGTTGCATGTTTCAAATTTCAACGTGAAAAAAAATTCAATCATAGGATGGAAACAAATTTTGTGCCGAATTAGTATAAGTAAATTTTGTTTTCAAATAACCTAAGACTTACCATTTTTTAGTCTTTTCCGAAGATTTATCTGTTCCGAACACCCAGCATTGATTTAATCTCTTCCGGATATAACGTAATTTGCAGATAGAATGAACACGCTAAGAGCTCAAACGAATCATCTTGTCAGTTGGATGATGTTGGTTAGGTTATAGACCACCACTGGGTCGAGGATTCAAATCCGTAGTGACCCGGTAATTCGACTGAGACTCGGTAACCCAGAGTATATAAAAGAGATTTTACTTATTCACTTGCGTTTAAACAGTATTTCTGTCAACTGTTGTCAACTATGACCAGGACTGGAGACGTTATCCCCAGAGCACGAAAAACACGACGCCGAAGTTAACAGTTAATTAGATTCTCCAGACCAGGTATATCGGGCTCTTGCTCCGTTTTAACTTTGGAACATGAAATGCGTGTGTGAGAGAGAGGGAAAGAGGGGGAGAAGTGAAAGATGCAAAGACAGGATAGGGAAACGTCAAGACAGAGAAAGAGGGGGACGAATATAAATATGAAACACTTATGATTACAGTGTATGATATAGAACGCACACACTGTTTATTTGAATTATCGCCAGCGATGCCTTGTAAGTTCTCCATCAGAAGATAAATCTCTGCAGCCATTATTTTATGCGAAAAAATCATACTATCTGATGGGGAATCGAACCTAGATTTTCCATTTGGAAGTCTGGCACGTTACCACTACACCACCGATTCCTTTAGCCAAACTTTGTTTAACAAATGGTGTAGTGTTTCTTTCTGAGAAGGATAACACGAAAAGTGTATACTGCAGATCAATGATGTCTTTGGAATGTCCTGGTAATTCCCTTGCCCTTTCCCAACCAGCATTCGTAAATCGTCTCAATCATGATACAGGTGTTTGCTTCCACATTCTTATGTATTTTTGTCCAGTATAAGAATGTCCAGTATATGTCCAGTGATTCTTCACAATCACTTTGTAAAATGCTTAACTTTGTTTTGAACAGGATTTGAACTTACGTTCGAGAGCTCTATTATTCATAAGGCCATTACGTTACCCCTACACTAACACGCCATCTGAAATTAAACCCAAATATTACTTACTTTAGCCGTGATCTTTGGAACGAACCGGCTTCTTTCTGTAACGTTATTTGCACCAAAGTGCACAACGAAATTGATTTATTCGACGGCCTAAAGAGAAATTAGTGTCCACTGATAAAGAAAAAACATAAAATCGAGGAAAATATAAAGAAATAAAACATAGTTCGCAGTAATTTCGCCGTGCAAGTTCAAAAGTACGTGAATAATAATAAATGTTCACATTCACAGTATAGTAGTCTATTATTATTATTATTATTATTATTATTAGTAGTAGTAGTAGTAGTAGTAGTAGTAGTAGTAGTGGTAGTAGCAGTAGTAGTAGTAGTAGTAGTAGTAGTAGTAGTAGTAGTAGTAGTAGTAGTAATTATTAGTATTAGTAGTAGGTAGCTTGAGTGAAGGTATATAATTAAAATTATGGTATGGTTACCACGCGTTCAAAATCTCAGTAACTATTGATATAGAGATGTATAAAATTTTAATGATTTACTAGCTAAACCTGCGCTCCCTACACACCGCAACATTCACATATGAGCATGAATCGCCTTTTCATTCCTCATAACATTTGTACATTACAAGTGAAAAGAAGTTTTGATAAAAGTCGGCAAGGGGCACAATAAAGGGAAAAAATGGATTATTTTTTTAAAATATCTCGTACAGTTTGCAAGATTTGAGCCTACTTGAGATTGGAGTTTCTAATTCATGTATGATTAGTATTTTCTTTCTTCTTGCATGCAGTATGTAATAAACAAATAAATGACATAATTAATTATATTATCAGTGATATATAGTGTTCATTGAGCAAAGCACTCTAAACAATATTCATCTTAGGCTGAAGAAATGGTTATCCTTTGTTTTTAATTATAATTTGGGCATGAAAGAAACGCCTGAGAGATATACAACCCCTGTATACAACTATGTAGTATTGGAATGTATAACTCATAGGGTGTGATGCTTTACTTTGTTTAAAAAATTCAACATTTCCAATGTACTCCTAAAAATAACGGTCATGTTTTTTAAATATTCTATTAGAACTGGACAATGTACACAAAATTTGGAATCGACCAGTGAAAACAGCACGTTTCTAGCACTTGTACTTTTGCGAGATCTCATTGTCGAAAGGATTGGAGACACACATATAAACGTAGCATTTTAATATATAGATGCCGCACAAAGCATATGTATAGCCCCCTCCAAACTTCTGTGACTGGTTGCGGGTTTGATCAGTAGTGATTTTATCACCGTACCAAATTTTGTCTTGATTGATTGAGCGGTGCAATGTGATGCATACACAACAAGTTTGCATGAGTTTGGAACGAATTGGACTACGCTTGCTAAGTCTCGCTTTAATTCAATAAATGAGTATATCATTATTTATGGTTCTCCTTAAAAATGTAATAATAACGTACCTGAAACCTGGTAAGTCTAAAATATTTGCGAATCCAAGAAGATCAAATTCGATTGTGGGAATATTCACGAAAAACACCTGTACACCACCCACAAGAGGAATATCTGATAATAATGGCTTCAAAACAACACGAACAACTCCATGAGCCTGCAGGAAGAAGTTAGAAATTATACGGTACATTAAAAGTAATAGTAACATTTGATGGCCAACACACATAACAAAAGTTAACATGGCTAGTTGCACTTTATTTCTAGATGTTTCCATTAACTTCATAAGTATTTATATTTGACAATTGTTAAAATGGAATATGTTCCGTGTGAAATGCACTGCACATATCTCCTTTTAAGAATGGCCGATTCAATTATATTAGTTTCAAAATTAAATTCAATCTACCAAATTACTGACATTAAAATCTTATAAAAGGACTAAATAGTCTGAAATTTGCCTTCACTTTTTTATATATAAATTTGTGTGTAGTGATTCAAAGCTGAAATTATGATATATACCACAATATATGATATATATCATATATATGATGATCCTATATGACCATTTATTCGCAGTGATATTATTTACGTTTAAAGTTACATATTCCTTCTCATTTACTGTCTAGTAGCAATACACTAGACTCTCGCTAATCCGGCAATTCCTGGCACATATGGGTGCCGGGTTAGCGGAAGTACCGGATTATTGAGTGTCGAATAACATCTTTCTTTCTGATGTCATAAATAGTTGCTCGTCCAACATTGAACTCAGCAGCAATGGCTTTCTGCGAAGAACCTCGATTTAACTTACCTAAAATTTCGAGTTTCTGCTTGAGGTCTAGCGTAACGTGTTTCCTTTTAGAAGACATGATTCCGAACTGTAAAGAATACTACAATTTCGAATACGTACAGTACATAAAGCACTGTTTAACTAAGCATTGTTGCGCATGCACACGATAATTCATTGTGCACATGTTTTTGGTTGGATGTGCGCCGGATTACTGAGAGGCCGGACTACTGAGAGCCGGATTAGCGAGAGTCTAGTGTAGTTTGCATTTGTCTAAACCTGATGTAAAATCATCTCTTACATAGCGAACCATAAACAGAAAACATAATCTAATTTTTATTTAATATTTACTTGCACATCCTTCACTCCGGCTCTTATACTCATGGTTGAGAACTCAACGCAACAATCACCTGCATATCTGAAAAATTACAAAAATAAATAATTAGCGTATATGTGAATTCAATTTTGATATCCAGATTTAAAAACTATTGGCATTTTTGGTGACAGTAAAACTTAAGCAAGGTTTTCCACTTAAACCAGAAACAAAATATCGGATGAATGCTGAAAATGATTGCAACAGCGGGAATGTTTACGTCAAGTGGTTCACTGGTTCACTGAACGTTCACTGGTTTAACCATAAACACTCTCTTCTTCGGTTAATGTAAAATACATAGCGCTTATGATCAACCATTCTAAAATTTATTTATGTATTATCATATGGTTGAATTATAGTCTTTTTAAAATATAATTTAAATGGGACCGATATTTGGGGATTATCAGACATAATGTTTTTATGTATTTAATGATTCTTTTGTTTAAACATAGTATCCAGAAGATAGCGTTAATTTCTTGATATGTGAATGTCTAAGCTCTTGTAGAAATATTTAATAAATACTTATGTAAGTTGAAGAAAGCATTATCATTAATACAAGATTAGTATATTCAGTATGTTGTGTTAATGTGTACTTTTGATATTATTATTGGTTTGAGTTTCTCCGAAGATAAGGCAGAAACAAGTCTATTACGATTCACTTATTTCAAGAGTATCTTGAGATTTTATCTTTTCTTTCCTGCTATTTGTTTGTCGATGTTTTTAGTATTCCTTTTCAGCACTGAGATCATATGAGACGTGGACTCCAATTTAAGGTGGAATCCGAACTACCATAGGCCCGGCTCAGTGGTAGAGCGTTCACCTCTGGTGCTTGGGGTCCCGGGTTCGTCCCCACCCCTGCCAAGTGATTGTTGTTGTTGTTGTGTTTGAGTTTAACGTCCCGTTCAGCAGCGAGGCTATATGAAACGTGGACCTACTGATTAACGTGGAATCCGAACCACATGAGCTCTCACCGGGAATCGAACCCCGCCAAGTGAACTTTGTGGTGGACAAACACCGTGTACGTGGGTTTTCTCGGGGTTCTCCCGTTTCCTCCCACTTTCTTCATTCCACCATTTCATTTATCACCCATCATCACCGTCTCCTTTAGCCTAACCGGCATAACCGTGCGAATCGAACCCACCGGGAATCGAATACTGGACTCCATGCAACAAAGGCGCCACTAAACGAGATGTGTGTGTGTGTGCTAACTTTAAGGCAGAGCCTCGAACAGTTAAGAATTTTTGGCAATGTTCTGGTTTGCCGTTACGCTACAGATTATTTAAATAAGATATCATGGCTTCCTTTTCTTCGTTAGAAACAGTCAATATTGCATGTGGTGGGATACAAATTTACATACAACGCTTTCAGCCTGAAGACAGAAAAGTGGTAAAGTTTTTATCAGTAGTAGCGTCAAAAGCAAACGAAGACTTTTAAGCCATTTCTGTCATTAAAGCAAACAAAGAGGTAACATAGCGAACGACAAGAAATACGAGTAGCTTAAAGATATGATGATTTTACATTACAGAGTACGTACGAATGAGACTGCCGAAAGGTTTCACTTCCACCATAGGCGCCAAGAGAACATCATGCAATGGCACAGTATTATTTACGGCTACAAAACTAGACTTATTTTAATTTGGAATCATGCTTAGAACACTTTGCGATATCAATTAGTATTTGGTATTAAAAATGAGACGGCACGCAGAGAAATGCTTAATGCAAGGAAATTACTCTTCCAGTAGGAATTTCGTCTGGTGAATGCTGTTAAGCATCAGACGCATTGGGTATCTTTAAAACAAGAGGATCCACGTCACAGGAGGTTCGTAGAGTTGATTTCAAGAAACATCGAAGGTATCTTCCATCGTCATAACCCTACATCACCAGCTTCATCAGCTTCGGCATGTAGTAGTTGTCAACAGAAACTTGACACTTGGTCATGCAAGAGATACAGGGAAATCCATCCAAAGGAAGCCTAGTGCAATACTCAAGAGAAAATAAATTTGCACAAGCATGTAATGACAGTCAAGAACAGCAGGAGATCAAGCAGCTTTATTTATTTATTTAAGAATCACCAGATACAGCTCGAAGGCCATTTTATACTGGATATCTAACAACAACAACAATAGAAAGGATTTTGGAAGGTATCGGCCAGGGCCTGTTTAGTAGGTACCATCCCGGCATTTGCCTGGCAGGACTGAGGAAAACCCCAGTCAGGATGGTCGGCAGCGGGAGTCGAACCCACGACCTCCCGAATACTAAGCCAACACTCTACTACTTGAGCTACATCCAATGACAAGGACAATCAGATATAGAAAGTCCAGAAATTGTTGCAGAAAGTAAAGATGTGCATGACATAGCAGTCACCCTAAGGCTAGATACTACAGATTTCACTTTACATAAGAAAGAGAATGAAAAGCAGCAATCAGAAGAACTGAGTCTCCGGATCTATTTGGTGATTTAGAGATTTTACTAAACGGAAGCTCAGAAGAAACTCATGCTCTACCTTACGAGGGTAAAATTGGATCATAGTAGACGATAGGACAAGGGTCCAAGCGCGAAAAATGAACTTGAAGAAGACGCACATTAAGTACAGCCGACAAGTTGTTGACTTGATCTGATAGTAGTGATGAACAGAACAGGTTGTGACTAGGGAGAAGACTGGTTCCTGAAAAAGGATACATTTGAAAGTTGGTTGGTTTGTAGTTTAGTGTCCCGATCAGCGCCAAATCGAACCTATTAGAGACGTGGATCTATAGCTTAATGTGGGACCCAAATCACATGAGCTACCACCGGAAATCGAAACAGGATCTCTCGCGCCCAAGGCGCCTACGCTAACCAAATAGCTATAAGAGAGTTCACACTCGAATAAAAAAAAAGCGGAGGAAATGTAGTTAGAAGTAAGAAATGCGTTGAAGAAAGAAATAGAAGAAATAGTGAACCAAAAACAGTTATTGCTAAAGTCGAGTGGCATCATGGAGAAATAATCCCTCTGAATGGAAGATGGAACAGAACCAGCATAGCGACGAAGCAATTGAACGGTTACTAGAGGAAATGAATTTATATGAGTTACTGCTTTAGCATGGTGTTAAGGGAGTTGTTCAAGAAGAGGAAAAGATATTTTTCACATAGACCACAGAGACAGGATTGAAAGTGTGATTAAGACGGAATCGATATTTCAGAATTATCGAATATAAGGTTTCTATGTATTTAATGATTCATTTATTATAAAATAGTAGTCAGAAAATATCAGCGTTAATTTGTAGATTTGTAAAGATCTAGGAATTGGAAGAGTTAGAACTAAAAGGCTGATAAATGCGTATGGAAACTGAAAATAGCATTAACACAAGACGTAGTACCAAATTTCACAAAATTAAATCCCCACGTTAAGCGGGTTTGCATATCCAGGCTCCTAACTATGAAAACATTTACGCTCAGTCCAACCTCAATCATTTCACGAATTCAACCTGTTTTACGTATGTTATTAGGAAATAATATCGATTGTGATTTATTCTAAAAACACTTTTATACATTGCAAGAGCTGTAACGTCCAAATATTTACTGAGAACTTATAGTCGTATCGGAATAAACAAAAGCGAGTATGGAACAGTAAACTGCTTTCACAAAAGGAAAAAGAATATGTGCAAAAGAATTACAAAACGGTCGAGTGGTTTGGGTCGATACACTGTCAATCACATGTTTGTGAGTTCAAACCCTGTAGCAAGTTGTTCCTTTTTTAAGTGTCTTCCTATTTTCACCCGGAGGCTGAAAATATTTCTTTGAGTAACTCATTGAAAACTTCTTTTGTTTCAAATTCGATTAGAACGGAACATTATATGAATTGCGAATCTTAAATCCATAGCTAAAAAAAAAAAAAAAAAAAAAAAAAATAAGTATACTCACTACTCCATTATCCTCTGATTTATAACGAAAAACTATTTATAAACAGTGGTGACTTCAGAAAATTATTCTCGGGGGGAATTTCAATATGCGGGTAGTCCACATTGAGCGCGATCGAATATATGGTCCTGAAGGCGGAAATTTCTTAGCTTGAGAGGGGTCTCAAATTCTCCCTCAGATCACGTCCTGAAAGCATCATTGCTTAAAAGCTTTTCGTAACAAATATACTATTACACTTGTTTCTCGTTCTACATTTAGAATTAGTAAAATCATAACTTATAGAGGATTATAATAAAAGCATAAAAATTACAATACCGATCATGTATAAATTATCCTGTAAGTTACCAACTTTGGGTCAGATTAAAACTCAAATATTTGTTTTCGGATTGCACTTAGAAGTAAGTCCTCTCTATATAATCCTGATTGGAAAGTCATGTTTAACACTAATTAATTAATCAATATTTATACGAATATTTTTTTTTATTTTACTATTTTTACTATTCAATATTATATACACTTCATTTCCAAAATCAAAATCTCGAAAATGTATATTGTACGAGTGCAGACTCGCAAATAAATGATTATTTATCATATATATTGGTCTCTATTCTAAATTCTATTTAATCGAATCCCACAGGAACACAGACAGAAATATCGAGAACAGGTGACAAAAAAGAGAGAAAAAAACGTTGTACCCGGCGGGGACTCGAAGTAAGCTCGAATGGTTCTTTATAAGCCGAATGCCTTAGACCACTCGGCTATGGTAACAACTAGTGATTGTAGCAAAGGCTTCAAGTAGTAGTTCTTATTACAGAATAACATTTTTTCTATTGCCTAAAATTTAAACCTAATTTACTTTGATATAATATATCTATTAATTTGTTTCATGAACGTTTTCGTTACTTTGATGAATGATGTATATTGTTGATATAGATTCTATTACACATTCTTTCGTAAATATTATAGAAAGTATCAGGGTTATTTATGATCTTTTATGGAAATTGACTGGCGCATGCGCAGTACACAGACAGTTCAATTGGAAGGCGAGGAATGAAACGCTTACACACTGTTACAATGTTTCCCTCGCAAGCAGTAGTTCCCAACCGAGGGACGGCGGGACGCACTTCCTCCTCCTGGGGTGGCGTGAAGGATTTACGAAGTCCCTTCGTTGTCTTATATTTCTTGAATGATTATACACAATATCCAGTCACATCTTCTACACATTTGGAAGTGATAAATCGTAGTATAAATAAACCGTCCTCCACATACAGTGATTGTTGCTTTTCCAAGATTATAAACTGAAACACTTTTTATTTCAATAGAATATAAAAGTTTCATTGGGAGGGGTTACAACCCCCTCAACCCCCTGGGTCTTCGATATGTCACCGCCTAAACTGTAACTTTCAAGTTAGAATCGAAAAATGGAGACATGTGACCTACTAAATATATTTTTAGTTAATTATACATTTTTATAAATAAAATATCCACAATTACAATGACAGTAAATGCTAAGTAATTATTGTAAATCTTTGTACTTTCATTTTCCCTCTTTCTTCTCAACTGAGCTTGAAAAATGTAAAAATGGGAGGTTAAGAACTTCAAATATTACGTATATTTTAGCGTATTACGAAATTATATTTAATAGAATCCGGTAGGATCACAAACAGAAACGTCAAGAAGAGGTAAAATCAAATTGTACTGTGATGGGATTCAAACTATTCTTGAATGATGCTTCAGAATCTCTAACCGAATGCCTTAGTCCACTCGGCTAATGTGACAAGTTGAAAATATAGTAAGCGTGTTTCATGTTCAATCTTTTGTTACAGTATGAAATTTATTTTGTATTCTCTGAAGTTTAAGCCTATTTTGGCCTGATTAATAGTCTGTTGAAATTGTTTTATGTTTACGGTATTCTTTACTTTGACGAATGATGTTAATATAGGTTCTATTACGTATTCGTTCATAAATATTACAGCAATTGTCAGGATTATTTATGATCTTCCATGAAAATTGACTGGTGCATGCGCAGTAGAAACAGAAAGATGCACTTTACCGACATTTGTCATACACGCCAGAACGCAAATTTCTAACAGGTTCTCAAAATGCCTCGCTCTAAAGGTTGTGGAGAACTGTCTGTTGCTCTGAGAGGAGAAATCATAGGCCGAGCAAAAATGGGACAAACTGTGCCTCAGATTGCTAGAGATCTGGGATGTGACAAGAAAACGGCCAAGAAATGGGTTCAGCGACATGAAGAAGGTGGTGAATGGTTCAGGTCTCGGTCAAGAAGTGGAAGGCCAAAAGTGACAACTTCAGCTCAAGATCAAGCTTTAGTTACAGAAGTAATCAACAGACCTCTATGCCACACGTCAATCCTCTTGGACAAAGCCAGAGAATATAATTGTTCTCACGAAACAATAAGAAGAAGATTATTGGGGCTGATCTACACTGTTCAAGACCCGCTAGGAAGACTCTCCTGACTGAAACTCACAAGGCCAGACGAATGGAATGGGCACAGAATAACATAACCCAACCTCAGTCATATTTGGACTTAGTCATCTGGACCGACGAGAAGGTTTTCAAGTCTAACCAACAAGGCAGAGTTATATTGTATAGACCGCGCGGAACCAGGTATGCTGAACAAAATATTATCAGAACTTCTTGTTCAGGACGAATATCAACACACTTTTGGGGATAAATGACGGCTGCTGGTCCTGGAGATTTAGTTGCGGTGCCTGAGAGAATGAACAGCAGTGTTTACATTAATATCCTCGAAAATACGTTGTTACCGTCCTTAGATAGAAACTTCCCCGAACAGGAAGAATATATATTTATGCATGACAACAGTGCTGTTCACACTTCCCGGCAAACACGAGAGTGGCTAAGTGAACATCCAGAGTTAATTTGTATTGAGTGGCCCCTCTATCCCCATATTTGAATCCAATTGAACATCTGTGGGCCTACATGGTGCAAGAATGGGAAGAGAGACGTGAAGACAGAGACCAAACGTTTCTTCAAAATCATGTTATGGAACTGTGGCAACATTTTCGTGACACACCGTCGTATTGCTCGAGACTTGTATCTAGTATCCCCTCCAGATTTAAAGAAGTTACTGACTCTGGAAGTGACATACACGAAGTTACTGACTCTGGAGGTGACTACACGAAGTACTAGTGTGTTATTTTTTGTGTAAACATTTATTTAAGTTTCATTTATTTATTATATTTTTTTCAAGAGCAATACTTTCGTTCTTCATTCTTTTCCTTTGCTTGTTTACTTATTAGTTCGTTAAAACGTAAAGGAAGAGTAGGATATCTTCAAAAAGTATTTGAGAATTTACTTTGAACGTTTCTAAGAATACATTTACTTTTTCTTTCTTACTCTATATCATGCCCAATATTACTTTCATTTCAGTTAATTAATAACTTTATTTCACATCTCGGATAAAAGTATTATTGTTTTTTTAACGATATTTTTCCTTTTGATTGTGTAATTTCTAGTTTCATTGAATTATCTCAATTCTAATGAATAAATCACATTTTGTTTATTGTCCCTTCCTTAGCTAAGTTCGAATTCGAGAACAATTTGGTGTAATATACGTTCTTTATTCTTCATATTGTGCAGTAATGACAATATTAATTATTTTTCATGAGTCCAGTTGATTAGTGAGAACTTGGACAAACATTAACCTGGTGATTCTTTACGCAATGACAAGCGTAAAATACATTTTAGCTATTCTTTATACTTCATAGCGATGAAACATTCTAACAGTCTGTTAGCGTTTCCTTCCTCGCCTTCCAATTGAACTGTCTGTGTACTGCGCATGCGCCAGTCAATTTCCATGAAAGATCATAAATAACCCTGATACTTTCTATAATATTTACGAAAGAATGTGTAATAGAATCTATATCAACAACATACATCATTCATCAAAGTAACGAAAACGTTCATGAAACAAATTAACAGATATATTATATCAAAGTAAATTAGGTTTAAATTTTAGGCAATAGAAAAATGTTATTTTGTAATAAGAACTACTACTTGAAGCCTTTGCTAAAGTCACTAGTTGTTACCATAGCTGAGTGGTCTAAGGCGTTCGGCTTCTAAAGCACCATTCGAACTTACTTCGAGTCCCCGCCGGGTACGTCTTTTTCTCTCTCTTTTTTCACCTGTTCTCGATGTTTCTGTCTGTGTTCTTGTCGGATTCGATTAAGTAGAATTTAGAATAGAGACCAATATATATGATAAATAATCATTTATTTGCGAGTCTGCACTCGTACAATATACATTTTCGAGATTTTGATTTTGGAAATGAAATGTATATAATATTGAATAGTAAAAATAGTAAAATAAAAAAAATATTCGTATAAATATTGATTAATTAATTAGTGTTAAACATGGCTTTCCAATCAGGATTATATAGAGAGGACTTACTTCTAAGTGCAATCCGAAAACAAATATTTGAGTTTTAATCTGACCCAAAGTTGGTAACTTACAGGATAATTTATACATGATCGGTATTGTAATTTTTATGCTTTTATTATAATCCTCTATAAGTTATGATTTTACTAATTCTAAATGTAGAACGAGAAACAAGTGTAATAGTATATTTGTTACGAAAAGCTTTTAAGCAATGATGCTTTCAGGACGTGATCTGAGGGAGAATTTGAGACCCCTCTCAAGCTAAGAAATTTCCGCCTTCAGGACCATATATTCGATCGCGCTCAATGTGGACTACCCGCATATTGAAATTCCCCCCGAGAATAATTTTCTGAAGTCACCACTGTTTATAAATAGTTTTCCGTTATAAATGAGAGGATAATGGAGTAGTGAGTATACTTATTTTTTTTTTTTTTTTTTTTTTTTTTTTTTAGCTATGGATTTAAGATTCGCAATTCATATAATGTTCCGTTCTAATCGAATTTGAAACAAAAGAAGTTTTCAATGAGTTACTCAAAGAAATATTTTCAGCCTCCGGGTGAAAATAGGAAGACACTTAAAAAAGGAACAACTTGCTACAGGGTTTGAACTCACAAACATGTGATTGACAGTGTATCGACCCAAACCACTCGACCGTTTTGTAATCCTTTTGTACATATTCTTTTTCCTTTTGTGAAAGCAGTTTACTGTTCCATACTCGCTTTTGTTTATTCCGATACGACTATAAGTTCTCAGTAAATATTTGGACGTTACAGCGGACGTTACAGCTCTTGCAATGTATAAAAGTGTTTTTAGAATAAATCACAATCGATATTATTTCCTAATAACATACGTAAAACAGGTTGAATTCGTGAAATGATTGAGGTTGGACTGAGCGTAAATGTTTTCATAGTTAGGAGCCTGGATATGCAAACCCGCTTAACGTGGGGATTTAATTTTGTGAAATTTGGTACATTTAGTGTGTTATGCTAAAGTATATTTTCACATTAATGTTCTGAGTTTGTTCGAAGATCGACAGAAGCTAGTCTATTATAAAGCACTTATTTCTAGTTAAGAGTAATCCGAAAATTCTCCCTTCTTCTCTTCTCTGCTGTTTACTTGGAGAATAGAACCCCGTACAGTTAATAGGCAACACTATGGTTATGAAGAACGGGACCCGAAACTAAGCTGGGCTCCAAATCACGACCGGGGCCTGAATCTGGTGCAGTTCGCGGAATTAAAGATCATGTAAAATCAACCCACACAGTATAGGCCGTTCAAGATAAGCTACTTTCAAGATGATGGGAGTCTACAGAACACAAGGTAAAACAGCATGGGCGAAGAGTAATAGTAGACGGAAAGAAGTCTGGATCGAATGCGGTAAAAGTGTTGAGGAACACAATTAGCACTTTTGGGACAATCGCACACCGATGCAGGCTGTATAATCTAAGCATACGCGGTCGGGTTAAAATTTCCAAACCACTGATCTCTTACTAACACGCTTAGCGTGACGAAAATGGTGCCCAGAAATTTAAAGTAGACCGCCGATCGTTGTAAAGTTGTAATATGGTCCGATAAGTCCTCTTTCATCCCATTTCGAACACACCATGTTTATATGTGAAGGACGTACATGTTCTGAACTGTCATCTCCTTACCGTAAAACGCGGTAGCTTCTCTGTCATGTTGCTTCGACCATACCTTCCTGATATTTCGTAACCCTTGTGATTAGAGGGTGAATTACTGTCAGTGACTAAGTGGATATTTGAGGTGACTACGTACATCCAATCGTTCACATGTTGTTTCCGTACATGGCACAATTTTACAAGATGACAATGCACCACTTCATATTGTCGGATTTGTTGAGGTGTTTTTTCATGAACATTAGGATGAACTACCTCTTCCCTGGTCTTTTCTAGTCCCAAGACCTCAAAAGTATTGAACAGCTATTTTCAGGTCTAGAGCTCAGACTTCTTACAGAAATAATTGTATTATAGATGAAGAATGGTACAATGTCCCTCTGGACACCATTCGTGACTTAAATGCCTCCATTCGACGATTTATCAGAACTGTTCTTCAGGATAACGACAGTCTTACGTCATATAACTGAGGTAAGCGGGATATACTTCAGGTGCTTCTATTATATTTATAACCATTTATTTACCAGTTTTGTAATAATTGAAACTCAACATATTTAAAACGAAATACTGTATATTCTAATGCAAATTCTAAATATTACTTCCGGAAATTTCTACAGACACTTGCAGAAGTCGTATGTATAATTAAAAATATACTTACATTATATCTACATCCATAACTATTTCCTTTCTTGATGTGTTATACTGATAAGTTTTGATCCCAGCTATTTTAACAGGCTAAAACAGGAAATATTGATACTTTTAATATGCAGAAGAGAACAAAAAATGTATATTGAAATCTTTTCAAATAAATTTTTGTACTAACTAATTTTATATGCTTTAAACGTTACTTTTCGTTTTAATTAGCAAGTAACATCTACAGTAAAAGATTTTATTAAAAATGTATAAAACACAACTTTATTAGTAGGTAATTCCAGGATCATATTGAAAATAATGAGCAACAACTTTCTCGAAACTTGAAAATACCTCTGCGGTAGAATCCGGTTCAGCTGCTCGCAGACACTGCCGCACTGCGTTTTGTATGTCCTCTGTCATCTGGTCTTGGTTTAGTAATTGGGTCTTCGTAAAACCAAAGGGATGGTGAAGGATAAAATGCCGGGACTTAGGGAGGATAAACGAAATTTTCCTATTTCATATTTCCAATTTCCTCTCTGGTGAGCTGACCACCATGCAAGCACTCACTATTGTGTTGAAGTGTGATTTTCTTCCAATAGCATGTTCTCCGACATACGAAGACAATGCCCGATTTTTTAAATGTTGCTCATTACTTTCAATATGGTTCTCGTATATATGTATTCTCGGGAATCGTTTATGAAATGTTCACTTATTATTTATTAACAGCGTCCAAGGTACAACCACACGACATACATATTTAATAAATGCAATCATTTAATATCATTACGGCATTTTAGTCTAAGAAATATCTTAAACTAATGCTTATATGCTCTTTTTCAACTTCGGTAAAGAAGAAAAAAGTTAAAGAAACAGCATGCCTATCTCTGTAAGGTGACATTTTCCCTTAAATTTCTTGTGAGATGTTCGTAATTCTTTCTAAGCAACACCTGGTTTCAAAGTTATACAGAAGTGTAATGGTTCTGATCTCTAGTACGGCCTTGATTAAAATGTGACGAAGTTCTTGTATACAATACACACGTTTTATACACAATTTTAGTCGCAAACTTGTTTTATTAGGTAGACAAAAAAGTTCTATAAGGATTTCGAATTGGCAGTTGCAAACGCTTTCAACACATTTTGTTTCGAAATGGATCAATTAAGACAAACAAACGTGTTCCTTAGTGTTTCTTCTTGTAGCTTCCTGGTTGTGGTCTCAGCGACAGGTAAAACGTGAGTGTGAGCGTGAGAGCAAGTCAAACATGGAACCTCAAACAATGCTTTACAGGCCTGTATGCTTTATGGGTTTAAACCTGCAATAAACGTTAGAGAAACAGCAAGAAAAAAATTATGCCACGCATTTGGTAGGTAGGTAGAAAAGTAAACAGCACAACGGGAGTTACACGAATTTACAAACAGGAAAGAATCCCTTCAGGACGTACCACGTCCCAGATGTCCACAAGTCCCAGATGAGCAACGAAGCACTCAATGCAGATATTGAGACCGATAATGCCAAATATGCATCGCACTGAGAAAAACATTCAATTTACAATGTATCGTGCCGGACATAAGTCTTTGACCAGGTAATGGCGACTACTTTGCAACAAATGCAGAGTATGATAGTTAAATCAGTCATATCTGTAGTTTCATGTAGGGAAGAAACAAACTTCTAAACCAAAGGTTTAAGAACAACTCAAGTTATTAATATAAACTATGCCGAAGATAATTGACTTATATCATGATAAAATAAATACGAAAGACGTTTTGAAATGAAGAAAAGAAACATATAACTTTCCAAGTGGAGGCAAAGAAACCTAACGTAAACACATTAAGACAAATCATTTCGCGCGTAGTGGTCGTGGTTCAGTGGTCAAGGCGCTCGACCAGTAATCTGGAGTTTCTTGGATCGAACCTCCGCCGGGGAAATACCTTACTTAAAAAATTTTATGATCACATGTTTTATGATCTTTAGATATTTGAATACTCGGATGTTTCAATACTTGAACTATCAAATCTCAGGAATAATATTAGGAATAATAATAAACTTATAATAATTATTATTATATCGCAGAAGATTAAAAGCTAGGAGCTAATTATCGGTCAGGTCATACCATTACAAGCAGAAACGTGACATTTGGCAAGAATATTTCGGTTTTGTTTAATGTTGTCCACGGGAAGAGGAATTTCTCATCTCGTTTCTAAAACAAACAAAATAACATGAGAAATAACATTATACATTCGAGACGGGACAATGCTAACTCAAATTATCGTCTTCCTTTGGAAATGAAAATCGAGACGAGACGAAAAGTATCGTAAACATTTCTCCTCTTGTCTCGATTCTCGAAATAGTGTATGTTCATTCTTTAAGTAACAATTGCTCTGTAGACTGAAACTTAAAAAGCTATAGGGTATTTTGTTACTTCGTATTTCAGAGCTTATTGAATTATGGTCTGTGTAGGTATTTTTGTAGCAAAACTTTTATAATTACCTCTGCATATCCTAAAAATTAGTTTATTATATGTCTTACTGTTAAATGATATTCAGTTATTTTTACTACAGTTATTTTCATTAAAACATACAGTAGAATACTTTCGACACGAAACTTGAGTGGAACGGTTTCGTTTAAAAATTGGGTAGTGCAGAGGTGTGTCTTGAAGATACGGAACCCCTTCCCCGAAATCCCTACGTTTAACTAAGTTTTGTCAAATTTTAGGGCAACTTTCATAATTTTAGTACCATTATTATTATTATTATTATTATTATTATTATTATTATTATTATTATTATTATTATTATTATTATTATTATTATTATTATTATTATTATTATTATTATTATTATTACTGAACATTTGAGACCTCAATATTATGTTCTATTAAAATGCAAATAAGCATGCTGAAGTTTAAAAAATCAAAAGAAATTGTTTGGACCCTCTACAAGAATAAATTGACTTATAAGAGATGCTTTGGAAGGAAAAGAAGGGAAAGAAGGTGTCAGCACATTGACAATACGAAAATCGAACCTTCGAATGCCTTAACAGAAACTAAGTAGGATTTGTCTTCATCACGATACATAGTAACGCCCTTTCTTTGGGTAAAAGACTTTGGATTATGTATGCGTTATATTATTATGTTAACAAAATATACATACAAATATAAAAAAGAATAGTTCCTATTTATAAATTTTGGTTGAAAAGATAAATGGAACGTGTTGAAAACGGCGAACGAAAATATTATTATTACTTCTAGTAAAAGTGGAATAACTTAAAAACAATTCCACAATGAAACAATAACGTTTCAGATACATTTATAACTCACATATTATGTATTCATGAATTGTTTGCTAAATACGCTAGTTTTTAGAGTACGAATCCAGATTGTAGGCTGTGACGTCATGTTGTCAATATTTCCGCTGTGAAGGAAGTCGTTTCAACTCTAACTTGCAAGAACGAGAGAAACTGACTATTCTTCATGTTATTATGTCAGAAATATCAACATTGTAAATTATAAAAAAATTTCTTAACTTCCTCGGTGGGAATCGAACCGCGGGCCCCTAAATTACGAAACGAATGCTCAAACTACTACCCTGAGTTTTATTGTACTTACATGACATTCAGAAAATTAACAACAATCGGACAACTGCCGTAATAACTTAACTCAAGAGAGCAGCTCTATCAATAGCTGAACTTATTAAACATCAACACGTTAAGAAAAAAGAAAAAGAGAAAACTAAACGAGGCACACTTCAGGTGGCTCTTAGATACTCGCCTAGATTCAGACGTACGGGAAGAAAAGTCTATAGCAACACCACCTTTAAAAGCCTTTCTGAAAAAACGCCGCTCCAACTCAGGAGGGAAGAGCTTTCTGCTAGTGCGTCGCAAAAATCAAAATACGTACAGGCATCTAAGAAAGTCATGTAACGCTGAAAATAAACTATCGTACATGCAATTAGGAAGAGGACCGCATGATATTTCGCTGGTGGCAAGAAACGAAAATCTGGAAATAACAAGTAATCAAAAGTGATGCAGTGGGCAGCGGCTAATACGACTTAACATCTCCGTCAGACTTCTCCAAATTGAGGAAGCACCTACGCACTGCGTATAACGATGGTCCAATGTATCTTCTTTATTACATCTTTCACAAATCGCATCAGGGGCGCGTTGAACAGCAAATAAACGCGCCCGACTAGGAATGAGCTGATGGACAACTTTAAACCAAGCTTCTTGCATGTAAAAAGGTAACACAGAATCAAAAATATTGACCCAGACTTGTGGCTAATCACCTGCGGAAAGGGAGGAGTATTCTAAGGCGCGATGGGGTACGATATAATGTACGTGCATTGTGACGGGCGGGATCCATGATCATCCCAGCGTAGGTCCAATTACGAATTAACTCCAGGGCGGACACTGGGCCGCAGATTGTATAAAGGGAGGTTTCAGAGGATTTTCATAACTCGGCCAGAAGCAAAGTATCCAATGCTGTGTTACAGAGTCTCCAATGAGAAGAGCATTATAGAAATCGCACATGAACAATGTTTGGCATTTAAGGCGAAGGTGAACTAAACTTAATCCGCCACGTAAATGCGGAAGGTAAAGTGCTGTACGGGGAATGCGGAAAAAGAAGCCGCACCAAATAAGCAAATAAGCAAAACAACAAAGACAACATTTGGCGGTTGATTCCTGACACCAATATAAGATAAAAAGTATAGACCAAACTGGGTGCACAAGTGCTTCCTTTCGGAGTTATAGGCTGCCGAAAACATGAAAAAATGAACTTTAAAAGGCCCATTGCTCCAAAACTATGGGACACGTTTCAGACACATTTACGGGAGTGTACCAATAAAACCCACGAGCACGATCTTGTCCATCTCAAGCTTACTTGCCTTGGGAACAAACTTAGTTACCTTGATTTGGAACTTCAAAAATTTCCTCCGTTTTTCCACTGAAAAGTATCGATAATTCAACAAGGAAATAATTTATCTTACCTTACCATACAGATCTACAGCCCTGGGTGGGCTTTGGCTTCATTCACCAGGCGCCTCCATTCTTCTCTGTTCTTTGCTTTTCCTTTCCAGTTCTTAACTTTCAATATTCTCAGATCCTTGTTTACATCCTCGTACCTCTTTGCTTTGTCTACATCCTCTTCTCGTGGAAAATATATTTTCATGTAATATCTTCTTTGCTAGTCGTCCTTCTTCCATTGTTTCTACGTGTCCCGTCCAGCGCAGCCGTTGCGCTTTCATAAACCGTACAATATCTTCTCCTCTTAAGATGTCTTCTATTTCTTTGTTGGTTCTGCTTCTCCATTCATTTTTTGTCTGATTGTCCCGAAAATCTTTCTAATTATTTTTCTTTCGAATATTTGTAGTTTTTCTTGGTTTTCTTTAGATAACGTCCATACTTCGCTGTAAGTGACTATCGGTCTAATTGTCGTTTTGTGAATCTTCATCTTGGTTTGCCTGTCAATACTTTCGTTTTTGGGTATTTGTGCATTAGCAAAATACACTTTGTTTCCTGCTAGAATTATATCTTTGATTGTAGTTGTCATGTTATTCCTGTTATCTATTGTCATTCCCAAATATCTAAATCTGTCTACTTCTTTAAATGTTTTGTTTCCTATACAAACCTTCCCTTTCTTCTTATTTTTATCTGATGTTATGTGCATGTATTTTGTTTTTTCAATGTTTACTTGCAGCCCCAGTGGATTCGTAACTTCCTCTAGTTCGTTATATAGCTTCTTGAGTTCGTATTCCGTTCTCGTCAAGATGGCGATGTCATCTGCATAGGCGCATATTTGGCTGGTTTTATTGATAATTGTGCCTATTTATCTATTTCTCGTATTCCAATATGCAACGCTATTATGAATAAAGTTGTCGACAGCCCGTCTCCCTGTTTTACTCCCTTTTTGTACTCGAATTCTTCTCCTACTCTGTGTCCTACTTTGCTTTTGCTGTAATTTGTTCCAGGATTATTTTAAGAAAGTTGCTCAGTTTCGGGGGGATCTTGAAGTGTTCTAGTCCCTGTAGAAGACCATTTCTATCTATACTGTCGAATGTTTGTTTGTATATCTATCCACAGAATATGTATATCTATCCCATCTTCGTAGCACTTTTTTATTACCTGTTTCATCACAAATAGCTGATGTGTTGTTCCTCTGTTTATTCTAAATCCACCCTGGTACTCTCCGATTATTCATTTTGTAAATCTCTTTATTCTGTTATTAAGTATGCTTGTAAATATTTTATAGACTGTATTCAGTAGCACTATTCCTCTGTAATTTGAGCAATCTGTTTTGTCTCCTTTCTTTTGTATTGGATGCAGTATCCCCACTTTCCAGTCTGATGGTATTGTTTCTTCTTCCCAGATTCGTCTGATCATGTTGCCTTTTCCCTTCATCATCTCTATGACTGCATATTTTATTAGTTCCGCTGTTATATTGTCTTCTCCAGGGGCTTTGTTGTTTCTAAGTTTTCTGATAACATTCTCTACTTCTTCATCGCTTGGTATTTCTACTTGTTGATGCTCTACGATATTTCCTCTCTCCATTACTTACAATTGTAGTATTTCTCTTTCTTCTGTTTCTGATGTTGGATTTAGCTAGTTTTTAAAGTATTCCGTCCATCTTTGTATGATACCCTGTTCATCGGATATTATTCCTTTTTCGTCTTTACATCCAATCGGTTGTGCCTGAAATCCTTTATTCATGTTTTTGACTGCTATGTATAATTTCCTTGTTTCGTTTCTTCTACTCCTCTCTTCAATTTCTTCTATTCGTCGTTTTACCATGTCTCGTTTCTTCTTTTTACATATTTTGTTTGCCTGCCTTCTCATTTCTTTATATGCTTCTGTGCTTGCTCTCGTTGATTTTTGTATCGTTTTCTTTCTTGCTTCGTTTTTCTTTTTGATTGCCTCTTGATATTCCTCGTCGAACCACTGGTTTCTCCGTCGTCCTAACGTTTCTTCCGCTGTTTCTGTTATTATTTCTTGGATTTTATTCCATTGTTCTTGCACTGTTGGCATTCTTTCTTCTCTTGATTTATGTGCCAATTTTATCCTTGTCCTGCGTTTATATTCCTCTTCCTTTTCCTTGTTTTTAGTTGGTATGTGTCCCATTTTGTTTTCGTGTTTCCCCTATTTACCAATTTCCTACTGATCTGTCTAAGTTTAGCTTTGACCAGATAATGATCTATGTCGCAGTTGCATCCTCTGTAGCTTCTTGTGTCCATTATAGATGAGGAGTGTCTATTGTTAATGAGAACATGGTCAATCTGATTGACCATCGTGCCATCCGGTGGCGCCCACGTTCCTAGATGTACTCTCTTGTGAGGGAAGCATGTACTTTTAATTGTGAGATTGTTCTCTATTGCAAGCTGAATGAGCAGATTGCCATTGTCGTTACTTTCTTCGTGCAGTGAATGTTTTCCTGTAACTTTGATTCGTGCATCATTTCTTTCTACTTTTGCATTGAAGTCTCCGATTACTAGTACTATGTCGTATCTGGGAAACCTTTTACGCGTCTCTTCTAGTTTCTCGTAGAAGTCTTCCTTTACTGCCATGCCTTTGTCTTCTGTTGGGGCATGTGCCGTTACGATGGTGATGTTTCTGAATCTTCCTTTCATTCTTAGTTTACTTATTCTCTCGTTTATGGGTGTAAATTGCAGTACGTTATTTCTGACATGCTTAGCTATCATAAAGCCTGTACCAAACTGACCGGTTTTTCCTTGTGTTCGTAGTAGTTAGTGTAATTTTCATTATTAAATTTTCCCGTGTCTGCCCATCTTATCTCTTGAAACAAGGAAATAATTAAACCATTATAATTTAATTGAAATTAATTGTGATTTTACCCAGGGTGCGAATTACCGGGGGGATGAGGGGATTTCCCCCTCAATCACATTTTGTCCCTCCCAAAGAACTCATTTGAAGTATCCCTACCTGGGATGCTCTCTTTCTCCCCCAAACTGTGCTTAGTAAAATACAAAATTTCACTGATTTTTGTCATTCCTTTTAAGTTTAATCTTGGAAATGAGCGATGCAAACTATTCACTTTTGGTCATTTCTAATTTCCTCATTATTTTCACCGTTCAATTTAGTTGAACTATCCCAATGCCGTAAACGTCGCCAGCACCTAGTGGCCCACTTACCGTTAAATGTCGATCGGCGATATAGGGACCCGTCAAAGGATTGCCGCTAGTACGCCACTAGTAATGGGGTTTCGTCGAGTTGAAACAGATATCTAGAGTTGGGGTGTTGACGTTACCACTGCGTATCAGCGATGACTTCATTTTGGTCCGCTCTCCTTCGATTCGTCGCAGAGTATCGCGAAGGGACCAACATGAACTATCGACAGTCATGTGCATGCAGTTATTATTATACATTATTTTTATCTGACGCATTGTTCCTAAAGTGAGCTCCGGGGATCAAGAGTATCTGCCTGTACATCATAAAGTGAAAAATCTTGATATGAGTCCGCATAATTGCATGAATTTAGATGGCAACTGCCGAAGATCATTAGAAAATCAAAATGGGAGAACTATGAAATAAAGTAAATAGGCGTGTCATATTGTTATAAAATTACATGGAGATTGCATTTTATCTCAAACGGTTATCGTCTGATATACGCGGTTAAAGGAGCACTCTGGTTAGCCAAATTAAAAATACTTCAACGATTTATCCCTCTACAAGCGATGTTTTCTTCATCGTGTCCGTGGCGTAGTCGGAAGAACACCGCTTTTTCACGTACCTTTGCACCCTTCAAAAACAAACCGCGTAACTCAATTTGTATCACTCCGCCCACGAGTATTCAGTGATTGGTGCAGGAGAAAATGCTTCGTCTGTTTCCCGCAATATTTCTGCTTCTGCACGTGCATGTAATCCTGCACTGGTAACCTTCCTGCCTGCATGACCATCATCAACTATAGCGCGCGCTCTGCGTATTTCTCAGTGGTTGTGGCTGTTTTCTTGTTAAATTTAATATTTTTGTGTAAGATATCAATTCACATGTAGAGATGTGCTTTTAATTGAAACTAAAATGTTCTTAGTGTGATTTAAAAATACAATAATTGCTACCTAGGTTGAACAAGTGGAATTTCTTGGGGACTATTTTCTTATGGAAGAATAATGGTCATTTGGCTCATTGTCAGTGTTGCTCACTTCTGATTTTTTCGTTTTTTTTTTTTTTGTTTTTTTTTTTAATCGTAGTCAGACTGTTTAGTCAGTTTCAGAGAACTGGGCTGCAAATGTCCATTATGTTACCCAAAAGAAAAACTGAGCCCTTGTACTAAATTTCTATTTAATATATTAAATGCATTATACTTCGGATAATTGGGTATAAAAAGTTGTAGGCCTATTATTTTAAAGATAAGTAAGAAAGAAAGATAAAAGCTATTTCACCGATTCGAAGTAGCGTAACGTCTGATGTTAATTCTGTATGTTATAATCAGGGGTAAAAGTGGATCTGAAAAGGTAGGGGGACGGTAGCAAGCGGCATGAAGTCACGCCGTCCCCCCGCCTATCCTTGCCCATTTTAATTTTTTAGGAACTGGGGGACGCCGTACATATTTTTTCGAGGTCGGGGATGGCGTTCTCCCGCATTCCCCCACACTTTTACCCCTGGTTATAATTTGCATATCGATTAAAAGAACGATCGGGTTTAACCCTTAACATACCCTGTAGGGACCCCAGAGAGTGATATTTGGTGATACTGCTGCAACTATAAGAATCAATTTATTCTCGATTTTTATGTGTGTCCTGCATCCGTTTGGGATATACTATACATAATTAGATCAACAATGCGTTCGTTAAAAAAAATACAAAAAATAAAAACATACTTAAAAATGTAAAAGCTCCATTGTTAAACTTGTATTTCAGATTTACGAACACAAAAGTATAAAATTGTACGAAAAACTGAATATTGTTAAAGTAAACATAATATTTGATGTCAACAATGCTCATTTAACTTAGGTATGCTTTTAGACATCCAAAAAATAATAATTTCAGTGCAATACTATGTTGAGAAATTAAAAAACTACTTGGGGTCTCCAGAAGACCCCAGCTTGGTAAACAACGTTGACGAGTTAGGCTTGGTACGTTAAGGGTTAAATGAACATTTAGGAGTCGCAAGAATGATTGTCCGTTCTCAGGAGTAACAAAATATCTAAAAAAAAAATCTTCAAAGGATACTAAAATTGTAATATATTCAATAAATAAACTCTTTCGCTTTTTTTTTTTTTAATGAACAATTATTTGATCCACATGTTCTCTTGCCTCTACTTGAGTTACGTAGTGATTCGAAACAGTCTTGAAATGGACAGGAGTAAAGAGCATATGTTTTAGTAGATCTGCTAGTCAAGCTAATAAACATAGTAAGACAACAGAGACTAGAGAACATAGTAAGATCCAATAGCTCTGATTCTAATTTTCCATGTTATCCCTTGACGCTATGGGCAGGCTAACTAAAATTTAGTAGTGATAGATTGAATATTTTGAACCATTAATGAGAACTCCCTGATATCAAAGGACGAGGATTTATGGTCAACCACGATTAGCCATGATTTGCAGTTACAGGGAAAATTTAAGAGATTTTTCAGCCCGGCTTCCAGGCATGGACATCCGCAGGACTTTTTCAAGGGGGTAAAATACCGATTCCAGGGGAGGACAAAAGACCGACACACAAACTCAGTCGCGAAAACACAATATTTTGATACACGAGGGTACATAATACATCAAGTAAAACAACAGTTATTTACGCGCGTATGCTTTTTAACTACAGTAAATAATCTATAATACCAGATACTATAGTATTTAATATGAATATATTAAGTGTAACAACATTTAAGTAAGCAAATTAGTATGTATTTACATGCATTTCCAAAAACCTTTTAAAACAAAGGGAGGCAACATCCCCTTCCCCACTGCGGGTAGCCATGCTTCCTAGTGTTCTGTGTCTATACTTATATGCTACCGGTACTTCAAAGATTCATGAGAAAGAAGATGCATCTTGGTAATATATCAGAAGTCCATGCCATTTCATTTTCAATCTCCCGCTCTTCGGTTTGTTTCTTAACTTGTTAGCTCGAGGTTTTCTATAAACTTTTTAGTCTGTTAGTTGGCAGCATTTGCACACTGTCGTCTGCATTGTTTACAAGGGCTGCAAAGCTTCGTGAAAAAGCGTATTCGCGCTCACCCCAGGATATTAATTTTTATTCTTTTAATGTTTTTAGTCATCTTAATGTAAACAAATTACGCATATAGCCATTTTAACGTATTTTGGGGAAATAATTTTGTGGTTCATTCGCAATCCGTTGATCTCTGCTATTGGTGGTATAATTTTCAAAACGTAAGTAGGGCCACTGCGGATCGTCGCTGTGTGGCCGCCAATTTTTGGCGAGATGTCGCTAGTTGCCCATCGGTGGTCCACCAACGCTTACACCATGGGGATATTATTATGATTACAGTTGTATCTTCCTACCCTTCAGTGCAGGTATTTGAAGGTATTAATTGTGGATAACAAAGTCACATTTGGATTTAGAAATGCTCTTAGCGGTTGGCCAAGAAGAAGTAAACAAATAGCTTCTTACACCATACCTGGCGAAGGTCAGACATGTCATTTTCGTCCTCTACATTTGTATCCATTATCATCTTGTTTCAGTTTTTGTTAGGCTAGTTTTAGACAGAAGCATTTATCGCAGCATTTCTCGTATCAGATGTGCTGTCAAAAATTTCATATAATATTCTGTGGCATCAAAAGTATATGGTGCTTTGAAACGGTAGCATTTTGATAAGCATCTGTCGTGACGTAGTAAACAAATCACTGGAGAGGAGCGCAATTTTGGCTCTGAAATTACGCGTGAGGTAGCTAAAGCTATAGTAATTGTAACAACAGTTCTCGCCGGCCATATTGAAAAACGAAAATCACAAAGAAGTATGTGGACAAAGAGCATCCCTAATCCAACTCATTTTTTGTTTACTACAATTCAATTTCCCACACAAAACAAAGAGCATGGATATTTGGGACAAAATCTTTCGCTTCTTTTTAACACACCACGGCGCTGCAATCGGACCAGAAATGCTGGGGAAAATGCTACGAAATAGAGCATGTTCTATCGACAAGAAATGCCATAGCATATGCAATGGCATGTGACATAGGATATAGCATTTGCTACTTTACACGGTAGGATATCGATGATACGATTTTTGCTACGAGAAATGCTACGATAAATGCTTCCGTCTAAAACTAGCCTTATATTTCATTTTGTGAGAATATGGTCCTCATTCCCTAGTGATTTGCGTCTATGCAACTCAAAAGCTGTATTTAATTTGTGATGATTGGCATACTAATGATAATGACTATCCGCAATTTTTGCGTTGAATTGCGATACACAAGTTTTTCTCTATTGAATGTGCCGTATGTCACAATCTTCTAGTTCAGGCAATTCGGAGTGGTATGTCTGTGCCAATTCTTTTAATTTGTTTAAAGAATTCAGTGAATAGCTATTTCAAAAGGCACATTCCGATCCATATTTCCAAAAACTTTGCGTACGGCAAAGCAACGCAAAAAAATTAAAAAGCCATTATAATTTCTATGCGATTACCATAAACTAAAACACAAATTTTGCGTTGTGTCGATAAAAACGGCTGGGGAAGTGAATAGGCCGAATTATTTAATAAATAAATCTTAGAGAGCTACGGGCACAAGAGTGAGTACAACATTTAAACACGTTTAGAAAGGTTAGACCGTGGTGTGTCCGTGTTAGACATATATACACTATCTACCAACAAGTCACCGGTCACCCCACAACTTTCGAAATAAAGCAAATCATCACGTGCCTAATATCGGGTAGGGCCTCCTTTGGCCTGGGTCATAGCATGTATCCTCCGAGGAAGGCTTTCCACCAGTTGCTGAAAGGTATCAGGTGAGATGACAGCCCACTCCTCCTGCAAGGTGCGGCAGGTGAATTTGGACGAGGTGGTCTGGACCTTACACACCACTCCAATTCATCCCACACATGCTCCACGGATTCAAATCAGGAGATTGAGCAGGCTGCACATTGTTTTCATCATACACGACATAACATTGACAGCCTTATAGCATGGGGAATTATCATCCTGATAGTAACATGGATCCATTTTCAAGAATTTCCACAATGTGGGAAGCACTGAATTGTTCAAAATGTCTAGATAATTTGCACTCGTCATGTTACCAGGCACACAACAAGCGGGACTAGGCCGAAGCAACAAAATACACTCCACACCATTACACCATCACCACCAAATTTCACTGTTGGCACAATGCAGTCTGGTAAGAAGCGTATCCCGTGTTGTCGCCACACCCACACCCGATCACCTGACATGAAACACGTGTAGCTTAATTCATCACTTTAAAACACATGTTTCCATTGATCTAGGGTCCAATTTCGATGAGCTGTACACCATGCCAACTTCCTGGCTTTTTTCGCTGGAATGATGTGTGGCTTGTGGGCAGCTGTTCTACCATAGAAACCAAATGCATGCAGTTGTGTCCTGACAGTGTTCAGTGATACTGATGTGCCTGATGCAATGTGGAACTCGTGCTGGATGGCAGATGTAGTTTGACGGCGTTTGATGGATACCATTCGTTTCAGGACTCTGCGGTTCCTGTCCGTCAATTTCTTGGGTTGTCTGGGTCGTTTAGGGGTGACGTTTCCATTTCAGGATTACATCACCTACCGTTGATTTTGGGTGGCGTAATTGAACACTAATGGCACGACTCGACAAACCCGCAATATGACAGCCGATGATAACTCTCCTATAGAACTCACTAGTTCTTGTCTGTGCGCCATTCTCAGTCAAACTGACTCCTCGCCTGACCCACCATCACTGATAATACCTTCTGCACCGAAACGACTGGCATCGTGCTGATTGCTCTGGATTCCTTATGGTGATGTTCTAGTAGACTGACCGGTGACTTTTGGGAAGATAGTGTACATATTATTTATTGTCCGTTGATTTATTGAATTAAGAACTTTTTAATTTATTCCAGATGTGATATTATATTTATGTGTGGGGGGTAGGTATTCTTGTCTCATTTTGAATTATTTCACCTTCAGATTTTACGTCCTATTGGTCTAATTTTACCCCCCCCCCCCCAATATAAATGATCTAATTCACAGACTGATTTTACCCATGACAAACATATTACCATTTTATATCGTAAAGGTCAAATCCATCGTTATTGTAACAGAGCGGTGCTTGAGCGTTGACCGTAGAGATTCAAACTCCGATTAGTTAGAATTTCAAACCTGGTTTTATTACAAGTGTTTCATGACGATGTGTTTTGGTGAGTCAGTGGTTCATAGTGGGTGGTAGGTCAGAGTGGGTCACGATGGGTGGTGGGTCAGTGTGTCGTGATGGGTGGTGGGTCATGGTGTGTCATGAGTCAGAGTGGGTCACGGTGGTCGTGGGTTAACTTTTCATTTATCAACGCCGTCTCTGGTCGGTTAACTGGTTTGGGTTCGGTTTAAGCTTGAAGCAGAATGTGTCCGTTTATTTCAGAAAACGAACCTAATTTGGTTCAGGTTTGTTTGAAAACAGACACTATATTCCCACTTTTCAGAATATCCGTATATATTTTGGAAAAGTTTCAAACGACATATAATGGTTTCGTTTTAAGTTAAGGTATTATGAGTCTGCTCTTTCACTTTTGAATGGAATTACGATTCCCCATGTTTTTTCTCTATATATTTTTTGTGAAAACACGTTAATGAGCAAAAGAAAATACAACTGTTTTTCAGTTCGGATTGGTTTGGGTTAACAGCTTGAAAATGTCATCTTTGCGTTTAATCCCCAAATATTCCTGTTAGGTTGAGGAAGACTATGATTAAACCAAGTGAATTATGATGGACGAATTGGTGGAATAAAAAAGTAGGAGTGTCCCGAGAAAACCCACGAGCAGGATGTTGTCCATCTCCAGCTTACGTGCCTTGGGAACAAGCCAGGTACCCCACCCATGAGATAGTTTCGTAGGCGGGGTCTCAGTTTCTATTCCCGGTGGGAGAGCCTTTGAAATATTAAATGTCCTCTATGTATCTGTGTTCGTGTTCCTGTCGTTCAAGGTACTGGAAATACAGGGTGATTCATCAAAAAAGCCTTGATTTCTAGTGGCTACAAAATTTATTTGAATAATAGTATAGTAATAGATATATGTAAATACAGAACAAACAAAGTATAAATTTTGTCTTGCAATGTTTTTTTTTCTCCATGTTGCATAGTCTAGTATAATAATGGTGGATTTTAAACTAACGTTGCAGCAAAAGATCTCATTGGTGACTTGGTTCAATGAATCACGCTCTCTTGTTGGTGTCCAATCACGATTCCGACTGAAGAATCATTGTGCAAGCCAACTCCATATGGCGTTATGTAGATCAGTTCAATAAGACTGGTAATGTTACAGGACTTCGAAGAGGTGGCTCCAGACCAACTGTGCGTACAGAATAGCGTATTGCAGTATTGTGAGCATCTGTTGTGAATAACCCGACTAAAAAATCTCTACGACGTTTGTCGACAGAAAACGCAATATCCATAACATCATGTTGGCGTATTCTGCGAAAAGACCTGCAAATGTTCCCCTACAAAATGCAGGTGCTTTAAAAAATTAACAGACATTGCAAAAAGAAGGAATCTGCATTTTGCAAATCAGTTCAGTGCGTTGATTGCTGATGACCAAGACATTATTGAAAACTTGTGGTGTACAGACGAAGCTTACATTTATCTGTCAGGTGAAGGAAAGAAACAAAATGTAAGATTTTGGGCAGTAGAAAAGCTGCGTGAAATGGTAGACTCAGATTTGCATCCGGTAAAAGGTTTTGGTTTGGTGTGCTGTATCAAAATGTGGCATAATTGGACCTTTCTTCTTTGGTGGCTATGTCACATCAGAAAATTATTTGAAAATGCTTGAGCATTATTTCTATCCTGGCCTTCGTTGTAAAACATGTCCACTTCGTCGGCAATGGTTCCACCAGGATGGAGATAACCCAAATACAACAGAAACTGTCCTTAATTTCCTTCACACAGAATTCCACAATCGTGTGATCTCTAGTCGCTGTCCATTTTTCTTGAACAAGCTTAGAGTGGCCTAGATGCAGCCCAGACATTAATGCTTACGATTTTTATGTGGTTACCTCATGCTGGAGGTACTCAAACTTAAAACTCCGATCTTTAAAAGAATCAAGAGCAAATGTTGAGCAGTATACGGCAGCAATTAGTCACGTCCCCCTTAGCAAGGTTTTTGATAACATGTGCATCAGGGTCACGGAAGTTCCCAATCGTCAGGGTGGACACTTCGAACATATGTTACATTAATAACTTTAGTCTTTCACTTATTATATCATGTAAATTTCTCTTACTGTGGTCATCAATAAAGTACATTGTTGCACTTCAAAATCACGGCACTTTCACTGAAACACCCTGTAACTACAACGAGAATATCCGAATATAATTATAGAAAAGATACTTTCGGTGAATCAGAAAAAAGAGTGGTCTGAGGCACCAGGTTCCAGTTAATGATTCGAATTACTCTTAAGACCACTTTCTACCTTATGTTTTTTCGTGTTTGTAAGTCTTTTTTTTATTTAAATTTGAATTCTCTCGACTTTAAAACGAGAATAACCAAATATAATAGAGATAAATTACGGAGATACTTACGGTGAATCAGAAAAAAAGAATGGTCTGAGGCACCAGGTTCTAGTCAATTACTCGAATTACTCGTAAGACACTTTCTCCTTTATGTTCTTACGTGTTTATAAGTCTTTTTTATTTAAATTTGAATTATCTGGACTATAGTATTTTATCATGACCATAATCAGTGTTTCATCGTTAATACAATATTAGAATCGTAAACGTTTGCAATTTCCTATATACACGAGTGTTTCTTGATTCTTACTTGAAAGAGCAGTCTTAGGGTAGTGCTTGAGCATTCGCTTTGTAATTTAGGGGTCCGCGGTTCGACTCCCGCCGAGGAAGTAAGGTAAAATTTTATAATTTACAATGTTGATATTTTTGACGTATAATAACATGAAGAATAGTCAATTTCTCTCGTTGTTACAAGTTTGAGTTGAAACAACTTCCTTCACAGGGAAAATATTCACAAGAGACGTCACAGTCTACAATCTGGATTCGTACTATCTGAAAACTAGCGTGTTTAGCAAATAATTCCTGAATATATAATTCATAATAAGGTATGAGTCATTAATGTGTCTGAAACATTATTGTTTCATTGTGGAATTATTATTTCCTTCATCAAATTACCCAGTCCCTTAACCCCGTGTTCAAACCCTGCTCCCGCCAAGTGAACTTTGTGGTGGACAAACACCATGTGCATGGGTTTCCTCGAGGTTCCTTCCACTTTCTTCATTCCTCCATTTCATTCATTTCTCATCATCACCGTTCCTTTAGCCTAGCCGGCATAAACGTAGGACGTAAAACTAAAAAAAGCTTAACACTGTCTCTGTGTTAAATCGTAACAAGGAATCTGTGTTAACCGCAACACCGGATTCTTGGTTTTGAAATAACACACAAAAGTGATAGTTGCGCTGACATTACTGATCTGTATTAGAATTATGTTGAATCAATACCACTATTTTTTCCTGTGCACTTGTTCTAATATTTAGGATTATTTAATAAATACAGAACACCCTAATATAAGTTTTGGTTTAACTAAGTGCAACTTATCAACAATATGTAATGAAGCGTTCTCTATGATGTTGAATGAAAAATGTTTAAAACATCTTCAGGAAGTGATCTGCTTCAAGTTAATATCTATTTGTGTTATATTTTACGCACTCAAATTTAAAAATACAAATATGATAATTGTCAAATGTATAGAAAAAAATTACTGAAGGAAACACTATTTTCATTCTAAGAAAAGTTTTTTTTTTTAATTAAATGCTACTTTCGATTTTTCAATTAGCCTAATAAAATTTAATGACTTAAAATATATATTATAAATGTTATACGTACAACACTTCCAAGTATAACAGAAGTAAATTTGAATCCTACGAACTTGTAAGGTTTCAAACTCTCTGCTACAATTGGTTCAACTACGTTTTTTATTAAATTCCTAAAGTAATCGTTCAGATAAGGCCACAATTGAACTAATATCTGTGAAAAGAAACAAATAAATTTATAATATAGACACAAAAATTATAACTAATACAAGTAGGTAAGATAAATTACAAGAACAAACAATACGACAAATATCATATGTCCAAAGTTGTATTCGTTTTTCAGAATTCAGAATTTTTAAATTCTTCAGTGTTCCGTTTCTTCTTTGTTAAATTTTACGATGTACAAATGAAAATTAAATAATATTTCTACGTGAACGTCCCACGCGGCCCGTATTCACGGGAAGAACAGAGGCCACCTCCCTAAATTTTTACTGCCCCCTAAAATTTTCACGGTAGGCTTACAAATGAACTATAATATGGTAATGAACTATAATATGGGTGGATCAACCCCTCTAACTTCTACCACCCCCTCCTATATTGTTGGGCTGGCTACAAGCCTGGTCCCACAGTTATACCAATGAGATTAAAGGAGGCGGATGACAAAGGAAAGTGAATAAATATGGAATATAATTAGTGGAATGAGAATATGGTAGGAAACAGACGGACACGTTGTGCACCTCAAACTCGCGTCGCCGGACATCGAACCTAGGATACCTCACATCAGAGGTTGACAGTCTACCACTCTAAAAAAAAATTGCTCCAATCGGGGCATTGTCTTCCTAGTCATCTATATAGTCTCTTTCGTACTTAATCCATTACGACAAGAACAGAAACACAGACACTTCGAGAACAGTTAATTTAATTTGTTTAGCGTCCCTATCAGTAGCGAGACTATATGAGACGTGAGCCTTCAGCTTAGCATGGGATTCGAAAAACATGAACTCTCCCCGGAAATCGAACCCAATTCTCTACGACAGTTAAAAATCCACGTATGTTCTACAGGACTGGAACGCTCAAAGGATCACAATCTTCAACCTAATGACCCAAGCCGCTCGACTACATCACACCAGCGTAATATTTTCATTGTCCTACTTTTCCTATATAATGAATAATTGGAATTCATAAATAAAAATTATTTCCAATGACAAGAAAAGTTAATGTTCTCATTGTATTAATTACATTAGTAAATTTACAATAATGAAGATTTAATAATAAAATAGAACTGCTTAAATACATTTCATGATACAAATGTAAACATGTTTTTTCATGATTAAATTAGTAGATGGAATGTTTGTTTATTGAAATTTAGTATACCTTTTTAGCACCGAGGATGGCTATATGAGACGTGGACCTACGCTGGAGTTCGATCTACCGTAATGCGTTCAATTATTTGCAATGCTCTCTCCACCACGAATTGAACAAGGGAACACATGCACGAAAGGCGCACGCGCTAGCAGATATAATGTTTGTAAATTAACATATTGATATCAAAATCACAAAGTTTAGAGTAAAAATAAATATTTTCTATCTCTCTCTCTCTCTCTCTTTTTTTTTTTTTTTTTTTTTGTATGTTTGTAAATACTGAATATAAGCTGAAATAAAGTGTAGTTGCGGAATAATATACAGTGTAACTTAATTAATGTAACAAATGTTGGGAGATGATTTCTGACATCGAGATTACAAAAAAGGAAGTCATATGATCTTATAGCATTTTGAACATATTATGAGTACGCTGTTCAGTCATTGACATCGCTAACAGGAGTAGCATACACCACACTTTTGATGTGTCCCCACAGCTAAATTCCAGTGGATTCAGACCCTGAGACTGGGCAGACCAATATACTGGACCGTCACGCCCAATCCAACGTCTTGGGAAGTTGTTATTCAACCATCGGTTGACATTCACACTAAAGTGCGCGTAGCCCTATCATGCGTGTATCACATGTTGCAGCGAATCGCTAGGAGAACAATTTTTAGTAATTCGGGCAGTGTATTCTGTAGGTCAAATACACTGTGGTCCATTCAGTCTTCGGAATAGCATGTATTGCCCGATCAGTTGATCATGGACAATACCACACCAGACATTAAGTCCAAATTGGTGTTGATAATCAGTGACAACAGTACATCATCCGAAGGTACGCATCTGCCCACGTGTGTGTTATGCATGTTGACGATACTATCCTTTCCAGACGTGGTTTTGTCAGTGAACAGTACTGATGCCTGAAACAGCATGATGGCACTAGTCTGTTGAATGAACCCCTGGTAGAATGCTTCACGTGATTGTAAACCATCTTCTGTTAGTCCTTGTATCCTTTGTAGGTGGTATGGGTACAAGGCATTTCATGTAACGCACACTATACAGTCATGTGACTAACATACATTTCCCGGCTAAGTTCCCTCATACTCGTATCTGTCTCATTGTCCCCAGCTTCTGATACACGTTCGTCCATAACAGGTGTTCGTACACGACGGGATAAACGAGCATCCACGTGGGCATATGTACGGTCCCTGTTTCACACACACGCTGATAAATTGCTGCAAACATCCTGTATGATGGTTGGCATCTGTTAGGAAAACACTCCTGATTGATACCTATTGCCATCTGCACGATCGTACATGAATAGCATGTCGACCTATTCGCGGTTTGAAAAAAGACCGTTTTGGTCGAGCACTGCCGCTCGTCCTCGCAGTGGAATGACCGCACTCTCGTATTGAACGTCTTAAGCGCAAGCGCCACCTGTGTGTTTTAACCGAGTAACTACATATTGAACACCAACGCCACATTCAGACTTTCCTAGACCGTCATCTCTAACAAGGAGATGACATACTTTGGTAAGTGAATTTCGGGGCCATTTTTTGCGAGGTGATAGTGCACATTTAAAGAGTTAATATTACAAACTGGGAGAGCGCAATAGCCAAAAATAACGGAGAAAAACCGTCTTAAAGTTTTCTACTCGCGGTGTATATCGTACGACACGCAAATTTATCAAGTGACGGAGTGGCAGAGTGAGGAAAATCTCCGAATCATGTGCAAAGGGTCCCGGCTTCGATTCCCGTTCGAGCAAACTTTTTTGTTTCAACCAATAAAGTAGTTATTTGTAACTATAAGTAAAATATAATTCACCATATGTTTATGATGAATAAAACAATAGAAATTTTCAAATCACTTGTAAAATCTTTCAATGTTCCATGTTAAGTAGCAAACAAAATTTAATCTATTCCGTAAATATACTGATATCACGACTTATATTATGGTTACGACAGTCGTTGTTTAATAAATATTCTTGACGCTTCCTGTCTACATCTATTGACAGCGTGTAAATTACAAAGGAGTTGAGGGGGAAGTCCCCTTTGCTAATACTGGATGTTGCTATAATCAAGGGAGATTTCCCCCTCATTCCCCTTGTAATTCGCACACTGTCTACAGATGTAGACACGAAGCGTCAAGAACATTTTTACACAACGACTGCGGTAACAGTGGCGTATTTCGGGCTGGGTGCTTTTGTTGTTTCGGGCGAGGTTGTTTGGGGGGTTTGCTAACTTTTGGGGGGGGCTTTGCCTGGAAATGTGAAAATTCCGCAAGATATTTCATTTACTTCTATAGTAAGATTTCGGGGGGCTTAAGCCCGGAATCCCCCCTTAAATACGCCACTGGCGGTAACAATAATATTTACGGAATAGATTAAATTTCGTTCCCAGTTAACATCGAACATTGAAAGCTTTTACAAGTGATTTGAAAATGTCTATTGTTTTATTCATCATAAACATATCGTGAATTAACGTTTTACTTATAGTTACAAATGGCTACTTTATTGGGAGAATCGAACCCGTGACCCTTTGCACATGAGTCGGAATATCTTCTCATTCTGCCACGCCGTCACTTGATAAATTTGCGCGTCGTACGATATATGCGGCGAATAAAAAACTTTCAGACGGTTTTTCTCCGTTATTATTGGTCATTGCGCTCTCTCAATTTGTAATATTAATTCTTTAAATGTGCTCTACCACGTCGCAAAAAATGGCCTTAAAGTTCACCTACCAAAGTCTGCCTTCTCCTTGTAAGCTTAATGGTTTTTGATATCTACGTACGTTTACTGTTCCCGCGCTTTCGGCCCTCACTAACTCTGCTAGTACGCCCAAAATATTACATATTCATAGAACATTTTTCCCTATCTCGGTGTCACAAATCACTTCCAGACGTTTGTTACATTAGAGTAGGATCGGATAGTATCGGACAGCGTATAGTATCGGACAGAAGAGATTATTCTGAAATTAATATAATTAGAGTTTGCTAGCAGGCAAGAAGTGAACACCTGTTACCGTGTCAAAGTCTGGAAGTCATTTGCTTTGAGGTGCGTGAAGAAGGTAAATGAAAGCGAGCGTGACTGCATTTCCTGAACGCTCTCTGTGTGTATTCAAGAAATTGTCGGAAGTATAAGTGTGAAACAGGTAAGAGCAGAGAGAGCATTATACCCATTATATAAAACGCACATTATCTGAGAGTAAGTTCATATATTAACCTTTTGTCCAAAACTAATATGTGCGACACAATTCATGAATAATTGCAAACGTGTAAATCGGATAGTATCAGACACTTTATTGTCGTGTAGTATCGGACAAATGGAAAGTCATTAAATTCAGAGAAAATAAGCTGTTCTTCATTCCCCAGATTGTGCTGTCGATACAATACGAGAACCTCTTTTACAGGCACGAGAGATGTCAAGAGGAGGAAAGTAAAAAAACGGTATGAGGGGGAAAATGGGAGGAAGCAAATATGAAAGCCGCTGTGATTACATGTGTTGTACAAACATATCATAACCAAAGTATTTTTCAGTCCAACATCGTCCTAGAACTCGATGAAGCGACGAAAGACATGTGTTGCGCAAAGTGAGATATTGACATCTAGTCCTTCTAAAGCAAGAAAGAAGGGCAACTAGAAGCAAGAGTCGTACTTGCAACTACAAAGGCTCAAAACATGGAGAACGGCAGATCCAGGTCTATTTCAACCAATCATGTCAATGTAAATAAGCAACGGATTAACCGAAATGGATCCCAGGAAGAACCACAGAAACCAGCTCAAGACGACGAAGATATGCGATGCATAATTTGTAGGAAGTCACTTCACGAAGATTGGATACAATGTCATCGTTGCAGTGGGTGGGCTCATGAAAACTGTACAAATCTAGTGTTGTCCAGAGCTTTACGTATGCAACAACTGTGAATCAATGTCCTAGAAACGTATAGATTTATGTTTTACAAACTTAACTGTAGGTAAGTATAGTGTCCGATACTACACGACAAGTTTAGAAATACTTCAATTTTGCCTATTTTCGTTTTCCTTACTTGGCTGTGCAAATGAACGTTTTCCTTACGGAAATTGCATGTATTGTTAGAATAAAGTTTGCACTTGATATTCAACTAGTTGTTTTCAGTTTCTACTCCAAAGCCTATGAAATATATTTTGAAACACTCTTAAGTGTCCGATACTACCCGACCCTACTCTAATTAAGTTAATATAGACATGTTAAACTGAAAATGGATGTTATATCCAAACAAGCAAGGAAAGGCCTAACATAATTAATTAATGGCACTGCAATTTTTAAAGTCAATAGCCGAAAAACTACAAATTAATATTGCTTCATATCTAATTCAAAGTCATCTTAGGTAACAACATTGCACATTTCATTACAAATTAGATATTTGATTGATACATACCGCATTTAACCATTCTGCTCTGTCCATGTCCGGAAAACATACCTAGAATTAAGAAACTCTGTAAGAGTATAAATTTAAGCATATGTATGTATTATATATAGGGTGATCCAAATGTAAGAAGGCCGGACAAGCCTGAATTTTAGTTGTCCGAACTACTTTTATTTGGACCACCCAGTAATATCGTTTTATTATTATTATTATTATTATTATTATTATTATTATTATTATTATTATTATTATTATTATTATTATTATTATTATTATTATTTCAGCAGCTTACCATGAAAACAAACTCTCCTCCCCTCCCTCCCTCTCTCTCTCTCTCTCTCTCTATATATATATATATATATATATATATATATATATATATATATGCATCATTTTTAATGTCCAACTGTGATAACGGAGAAACTAAAAGAGAGAGAAAAGCGAAACTTTGCACGAAGCAACTATAAGGAGGGGGACACCTTTGCACGTATTAAACAGAAACGCCAAACAAACAGTTTTGCCAACCCAATATAAAGGTGTGTTTTTAAATGGCACTGCGTCAGATTATTACATATTTCAAATCAGTATGTCAAAGTAAAACTTAAAATACTACATTTATTATCCAGTGTTCCAAACTAAGGATGTTATAGTACCACAAATATCCAAAGTTTGAAAGCCTCTGTTACACATACAACACAATGAACACTGACAGGATAATACACATCGAAAGTACCTTAATTTTGGATAGGATGGTTATATCGAATGAATAGGAACGAAGTTGCAAGGGCTTGAAAATTTAATTTTTTCTGAAAGGTTTTCATTCGAAAACATGCTTAGAAAAGTATCATATCTAGTAACTTGTATGGTTTGCAATTGGTAAACAAATCATTTTCCCTTTTACTGCACTTCGGTATCTCAAATCGTTCCCAAGAAATGATAAACATTGATAAAATTTGCAACACTGCTTAAATAATGTAATTGCTAGAACTTGTCATTACAACTACTAAAAACTATTTCTGTAATGCTATAAAAGAGAAAGAAAACAACGATCATTTTCAATATTTTCCACAAATACGCCATTTTCAGCAGGCCAACATTCATGGCAGGGTTGCGATACAGAAGCCGTTCGTCAATGGCACAAATGTCGCAAAGTGGATTCAGTAGTGGCAGAGGCATAAAACTTGGACGTTGGATGACCTAAAACATGTCATATTCTCAGAGAGTCCAACTACATTGTTTTCCAAATAACAGGAGATTGTTCGTCTGGAGAAGCCCCTCTGATGCATCCAATCCAGACTGCTTAGTACACACAAACATGGACGCGGATCCGTGATGGTTTTGGGCACAATATCGTGGCAGACTCTGGACCCCCTAATTGTTCTAGAGGGTCGTGTCACTGCCAAAGACTGTAGACTATTCTGGAGGACCATTTACACCCTATGGTTCAAACAATCTTCCCCGACTGTGGTGCAGTGCTCCAGGATTATAACTTCTCCATCCACACTGCTAAACTTGCCAGAGGATGACAGTGAGGTTGAATATCTGCCATGGGCCGCTCAATCACCGAAACTCAACATTATCGAGCCTGTGTGGGGTTTGATAGAGGATCGAGTGAGAAAATGTTTCCCTTCACCACGTACACGAGCAGAACTTGTCACTGCGTTTAAGAGGAATGGCTGAAAATCCCTCTGCAAACAGTGCAGGACCTCTATCAATCCTTCCTAAATCATTTTCCTGCTGTACTGGCCTCCAAAGATGTCCCAACACCTTGTTAAATACAAATTTATGGCTTTCTACCAGTTGTTACAGTTTTAATGTCCACTACCTGTATGTTACCACCAGGGGCGGATCCAGGGAGGGGCGATCGGGGCGATCGCCCTCCTCCCAGAAGAGGACACTTTCTTAATTTTTATATGTAAATAAAATACATCCCAAAGTTTGGAGCCCTTAAAAGCAGCAGTATGACAACCCAACGCCCGCCCAGAAGTTAGTCCTGGATCCGCCCCTGGTTACCACTAGGGATGTACACTTTCTTCAGCTGAACTGACTACCTCTAATTGTATTTATTTGTATGTACGGTTTCAGTGCAGCAGCATGCTATGTAGTACGGGAAATTCACTACAAGAAAGCTATCTGACAGAGTGTGTTCGTATGGGGTAGCGGACTACAATGAGCGAGAACAGCTCTATAAGCAACTACATATCGAAATCGCCACACGTACCCGTCATTCTGTTTGCTGCTGTGTATCAACGTGTGTGTTACAGAAGGCAGCTTCGGAGGTTACCTGGACAGGTCGAGGACACAATGAGAACGCCGCAATTCAAAGAACAAGTGTTGATACAAGTGAAACATTTCCCTCAACTTCTTATCATACAATTGCCTACGAATACTGTATATCCTACGAACAAGTATGCGAATGTATTGTGCATGCTTCACGAACAATAGTGCTGCCTATTTCCCAATAACGTATGCAAAACCCCACTCTTCCCGCCAGTGGCGTATTTAGGGATGGCTATCGGGCTCAAGCCTCCCCGAAATAGATAAATTATATATATAGTATATATAATAACTGAAGGGTAAGGGGAAAAAACAAGGAATGTCCATACATGTGCTTTATCGGGTGCTTTGTCCTATCGGTTGGTGACTCTTAGTACTATCTGACTGTAAGTGCCACGCATGCATAGATGTAGAAATGTCCATGTAAAAAGGAGCAAAAGATTTAACTAACCCTATTCTGTTTATGCAGTTTTCAATATTGAAACGCCGTTTTCTCGAAAATGCAGTTTTGTGACATTCCCTCTTTTTCCCCTTACCCTTCAACTGTGTACCTACATAGACCCAGTATATATACATACCCACTCAGGAGAATGTACAGAGCCCCTCCCGAAACAAAATCCTAAATACGCCACTGCTTCCTGTATACCATTACTCTTGTAATTTGTATATACATAGTTACCGAGATTTCTCTCAAGTGTAACTATCTTTCCGTCGTCAATATTGTCTGTTGTTGGGAATGCTTTACGCGTGATGGAGTGTTTAATATCCATAACACACATGTGTGGAGTAAGATTAAACTCCATCCTACTCTTTCACGAGCATATCAGTGACGATTCAAAGCAAATGTGTGGACAGGTATTATTAGTAATATCCTGATTGGACCCTATCTGTTACCTTTGCGGTTAAATAGCTCATCTACTACACTTTTGTTACGGACGTGGTGCCACAGTTGGACGACGCGCCAATCACCATGTGAGTAGAAATGTGGTCTCCACACGATGGGTATATGGCACATATTAGTGGTCATGTGCGTGAGTATTTGCATCATCACTTCCCAGAGCAGTGGGTTGGAATCAGTGGACCAGTTCCGGGCCTCCCCGATTACTGGACTTATCCTCACTAGACTTCTTTTCTTTTAAGTGGCATTCTTACTCCTTGTTTGTATGCGACCACACCTTAACTGTTAAATTTTCCATTTGTTGGAAATAGTGAAATGCCGACGACGACTTCATGTTGCCTGCGTTACAGTTGCGAGATTCGACCTCATTTCGACTAATCTTTACCTTAAAAAATAGTGGGAATTCCCTTTATCTCCCCTGGGGAATTCCTTCCATACACTAAGAGAGAGAAAAAGGTTGATTTTTAGTATAGAAAATCCGTAGAAGCGAAATGTAGCAAGATTCTGTATCATATACAAGATTTTCTGTACCAGGCTACGTACAAGTTTGTTGCTTAGCCAGACCAATGTATACAACCGCAAACAAACGGAAATCATGTGTCCTCTCTTGATAACGTGTAACTCACAGAAGATCGTGGCTATGTACGATTTTGATAAATATTATCTGGTTGCTTAAGGACATTACACAGTCTAGAAAATCTACAGCGCAACACGAATTTTTTGGGATTGCAGTTCTCACCACGGCAGAAGCAGCGCCAGGAAAGCCGCCTGTAGCCGGAATCTACGAATTTTCCTGCCAAATGCGCTCGACTTTTCTCTCCATACAGTGTTCCTTGTCGACACTTTTACATAAATAAATGGATTCTATAATTCTGATTTCGGGTTATGTCAGACAGTGAGGGGCAAAGGTAAGTACAACATAATTTACATTGATATAACAAACCTAACCTGACCTAAACTAACCCTACCTAACCAAAGTTAGGCACTTTAAAAAAAAAGTAACATTTTTGTAAAATGCTGGCTCCCCTCAGGCGAACATATGCCCTGATTTCCTCTAATTTGCATTTCTGTCATTAGCTCACCTAGTTCCTAAGCTTTGAACCTTTCTCTCGAGATTTTAGCACGTGTCTAGTCTATAATCTCACCATTGGATTTGGATCCATGTTGATTGGGACTTTTTCTCTTGTTTTCGTGACAGAAATATTCTCCCTACGCTTGTCGATTTAATTTTGTTCCATCATATACGTATTTCGGAAAAAAATAAATTTAAACATCGTCGTTATATCATTGCTGCTCTAGAAAAGAGTAAATTCTACCGTGTAACATAAAAAAATAAGTTTTCTTAATAGAGTAGTAAACATGGCTGGTGATAAATCAGGAAAAGCAAGTAAAAGTAATTAAAAGTCATGGCTTAATAAATCTAAAAATAAATTGCAGAAAATACGGCAAGCAAATAACTGTAAAGAAACGTGAAGAAAGTTATACTTTTTAATGTAATGGCAAGTAACATAACCACCATGGCAGAAAGGTTCTAGAACATGTCCCCCTTCCCATTTAGCTGTAATAAAGACAGAAAACAACATGCCCTGAGGAGTTCTAACCCGCCTTCACTCGCTAACGCTCGCTTAGCAATACTATGTGAACTTTGGTACACAAAGGAACCGATTATTACGCTTTTAGCCAAAAACTAGGCGGATGGCCAACTTTGGAATAAATGTAGTTTTCTTAATAGAGTAGTTTTAACAACTACAATAAAAGTTTAAAACCTCACCCATGAAGGTAAATCAGTAAAGGAAAGTTTCGAAAGTAAGTCTTCGGGCGAAAGCATTGCACAAGCTTGTAAAAGATTCTTCTTGTTCTGTCTTTGTCTACGCAGTTCTTCGGCTAAAGCTATGAATAATGCTGCTAACACCAACCAGCCCATGTTCAGTTTATAATATCCTGCTGCGTAACAAATAGATACATAAGCCAAGCTTTTTATGAAAGTAAATATGAAATCACCAACACCCATCCTCTAGTTAACTGACCTTCAAGTAAATTTTCTACTCGTTCTTAATAACAATGTATTAATTAACTAAGGGTAGAAAAACGTGAATATTAGAATATTTTCAGACATTAATTTTAGTCAATTTTCTCCCCCAGGAAACCTGGGAAGAGGGAACATCATGATGGCATTTTGTTCTCTGTTTTAAGATCGCATTTGTGTATTCTTCTGTTTTTAATTTGTTTATTTTGGTCACAGATGTATGAATATAGATTGTCAGTCTTATCACTATTACGTTTATGTTGAAATCATTCGGGGACGAAGATGGGGTAGCGAAAAACATATCAGAGTGTAGGATGTTATATGTAAAATCAGAATATATGGATGTTACACGAGTAATGACACAATAGCTATTTTGTGGGAAGGGGTCTTTATTAGTGCTGTCGAAATCGGTTTTTGAAAAAACCGAAAACCGGTTTTTGAAAAAAGTGAAATTTCACAAAACCGAAATGTCGGTTTTGAAAACCGCATTTGCGGTTTCGGTTTTCAAAACCGCATTTGCGGTTTCGGTTTTGAAAACCGCATTTGCGGTTTCGGTTTTGAAAACCGCTTTTGCGGTTTCGGTTTTGAAAACCGCTTTTGCGGTTTCGGTTTTGAAAACCGCAAATGTCACACTAATATCAAGTAACGACGAGAAAACAGCGAAGAATCTTTCCCCACTCCGGCTCACAGTTGCCAGATGGAGGGAAATTTCCCTCGGCATAGGGAAAAAATGATCAAAATTTGCAGAAGGAAAAGAAGGTATTTTTTTTTTAAATGTCTTAAAGTGTAGGAAAATTCTTGGTGAATATACTTTTACAATTGGCAGAATAAAAAAAATAAGTTGCAATTTCTCAGAGGCACGGCTATCATTACTGGGAAGTAAAAAAATACAGAATAAAATATGATCGGAGTTTCCTTCACGTATAAACTACTGCAGGTGTCTGGGACTTGCGATAAGAAGCCAGTCAACACATGCAAAACCACAACATTCACATTTATCGGAGTGGCAATAAGTCAACAATAAAATTGTGTATTGAGATAGAGATTTTTTCTTTCTTTTTTATTAAGAAAGGGAGGTGGTGCCTTTTTGTTAACAAAAGAAAGAGTGGCAGTACTATTTTTAAAAACAAGGTGAAGGAGTAATAATAATATAAAAGATGTCAGTCTAAGTAAATAATATTTCAAATTGAATTTCATGAGTTGCATGTGTAGCAGGCTCGTCATTTAGGGGGGGCAGGAGGGGGCAATTGCCCCCTCCAAGAGTTTGAGGAACACATATACTTCAATCAATTGTATACTAATATACTAGTACAAAACATGAAAATCTTATGTCGGTGGTGCTCTTGCCCCCCCCCCCAAGCGAAGTCTGAAATGACGCCCCTGATGTGTAGTGATCTTAAATAGGGATATACCTTATTTCTATTGAGCTTAGTGTTGGCTTATTACCCTATTTTAGCGGGTACCACCCGATTTTCAGATTCTATATTCGTCTCCCGCTTAAACATATCTTAATCACGAAAAACCATCCGCTTTTTGGGATTGGAGAAAAATCTAAGAGGACTTAGTTGATAAAGTGTTGGTATGGTATATTCAACGTAAACCGCTACATCTCTGACAATCTCAATCGCGATTGAGTTAAATTTGGACTCGCGCTCAGGCTCAGGCTCTGGGCTATCTGAGCAGTGCGCGTGTGCAGAATCATTTGCTAATAAGAGATCTGCTCTAATGCACAATGGTTTTCTTTATGTAGTTCATGTGTTTTTAATGTAATGTATTGGAGGTTCTATACGAATGAATATTCGTTTGTAGATGTTGTAACAAACATACTTGAATTATTCATGCCTTCACAAGCTACAAAGAATGCCGAACGACAATTTCAAGACTCTTATAGAAGCGAATTTACGTTTCTTAGCCAGGGCAGAACTCAGTTTGAAGCAAAATGTACACTCTGGAAAACTGTTTCGTTTGAAACGTAGGATGCAGGGAAGCAAATTGGACCCCCCCTGATTTTTATATATTTTGTAAATTAGACCACGAGGAACAAGAATCTGAAGGAAATTTGACATTCCGAGTTTCGGAACTCGAGATATTCGAACATAAAATGACCACGGAAGTAAACCGGACTCCACCTGATTTTTATATATTTTGTAAATTAGATCACGAGGAACACGAAGCTGAAGTAGTTTTGATATTCCGACCTCCGGAACTCGAGATATTAAAACTTAAAGTTTAATATAGACGCTATTTATCTATATGAAAAAACACAATATTCTCTATACGAAACATATGTCCTGTGAGATACATAAAGGTAACCAAGAAAGTTCTGTCGCTTTTTGTAGAGGTCTATGTTCAATTGACCCTCATACCGTGAGTTGAGTGCGAATGGAGATAAGGCGAAGGTCAGTTGTTGGTGTGGGTATATCCAACATTCTACCTGGCTGTGGCAGTTCAGTTACAACGTGAACTTGTAAGGACGTGTAAGGACGGAGTGAATATGGAACCTCCACAGAGCGTCATAAGGGCGTGTATGCTGTACGAGTTCAAACTTGGATCAAACGCCACTGCAGCGGGGCGGAAGATACCTCAGGCATTTCGTGAGGGTGCCGAACAGTGGACAGACATGTGAGGAACTGGGGCTAACATTCAATGTTAGTGGAGAAACCATTCTCCAGCACCTCCATCAATTTGGGAAGCACTACAAGTTGGTTCTATGTGTCCCAGATGATTTGTCTCCGGCCCAGAAGGCTACGCGTGCAGACACCTGTGATTCTTTGCTGTCTCGTCTGAGGAAGGAGCCATTTTTGGACAGGATGTTGACATGTGTTGAGAAGTGGGTCCTGTACGAAGCTCCACGGCGTCGTCATCATTGGTTAAAATCCCACGAACCGGTTCCAAACAGCTGAAATCAGCAATGCAGCAGAAAGTCCTCCTGTGTGTTTGGTGGACTGCTCACGACATCGTGCATCGAGAACTGCTAACGGGTGGTCAGAGCAGAACATCAATGCAACTGTGTACTGTCAGCAGTTGAGCCGTGTTCAAGAAAAACTCAAAACCCTGGAGCCAGCACTTCTCAATCGCTAAGGGGTTCCCTCGTTACGGAACTACGCTATGCCCCACATAGCTAGAATGAGCCGGGACACTATCCTACGCTTTGGATGGGAAACACTATTGCATCCGCCATACTGTCCGGACATTGTACCGTCCTGTTATCACCTGTTCCTTTCCTTGGACACTCACTTTAAAAGACTCTAGTTTAACTCCGTAGTAGAGGTGCTAAATGCACTTGATACCTTCTTCGCTTCACGGCAAACCAAGTTCTACCGTGAAGGAATCCATGCCCAACCCGAACGTTGGCAGAAGGTCATTGATACTGATGGGTACTATTTTTGATCTTCCAGGTACGTCTTAGGTGACATATCGATGCTCTAAGTGATAGGTCAAAAAGGGACAGAACTTTCTTCGTTACTTTTATACATATTACATAAAACTACTGTATAAGTTCTAGTATCTCGAGTTCGGGAAGTCGAAATGTTAAAATTTCTTCAGATTCGTGTTCCTCGTGGTCTAATTTACAAAATATATAAAAATCAAATGGGGTCCTTTTTGCTTCCTGGTCAGTTTATGATCGAATATCTCGAGTTCCGAAATTCGGAATGTCAAAATTCCTTCAGATTCGTGTTCCTCGTGGTTTAGTTTACAAACTAAATAAAAATCAGTTGGGGTCTAGTTTGCTTCCGTGTTCAATTTATGTTCGAATATCTCGAGTTCCGAAATTCGGAATGTCAAAATTCCTTCAGATACGTGTTCCTTGTGGTCTACTTTATAAAATATATAAAAATCAGGTGGGGTCCAGTTTGCTTCCATGGTCAATTTATGTTCGAATATCTCGAGTTCCGACATTCGAAATGTCAAAATTCCTTCAGATTTGTGTTTCTTGTGGTCTAATTTACAACATATATGAAAATCAGGTGGAGTCCAGTTTGCTTCCCTGCAGCCGAAAAGTACATTGGAAGTATCATAACTAAATAAATAACTAATAAATAAATAAATAAATAAAGAAATAACTAAAAAAAAGTACTAAGGATCGCAGGTCAGTATTTGTAACACAGAAGTTCACATCAATACTTACGGGTTAGAACCCCCTCACTTTTCTGATTTTAAAATATGGCAACCCTAATTTAGCTGTCACTTGTACAACCATCGAACTATCCCTTTCGCACTGTGCTGCACATATTACAATAATAGCTTTGGAGCAAATAAAAAAAAGTTAAAACACACATATAAATCAATACATTTGTCTCGATCGATAGATGCTTTCACAGTTGTTAAAAGGTGTAATTAAAAACAGCAAACATTGTTTCTGCTTTGAAAAGGATAATCCCTTATAAAACCGCAAACACGGTTTCGGGCGGCTTTCGCTTTCGAAAAGAGCTTTTCCGGTTTCAGTTTTGAAAACCGCATTTCCGGTTTCAGTTTTGAAAACCGCATTTGCGGTTTCGGTTTTTGAAAACCGCATTTGCGGTTTCGGTTTTGAAAACCGCATTTGCGGTTTCGGTTTTTGAAAACCGCATCTGCGGTTTCGGTTTTGAAAACCGCATCTGCGGTTTCGGTTTTGAAAACCGCATTTGCGGTTTCGGTTTTGAAAACTGCATTTGCGGTTTCGGTTTTGAAAACCGCATTTGCGGTTTTCGGTTTTCAGAAAACCGATTTTCTCAAAAACCGAAAACCGCAAATGTCACAAAAATTCAACAGCACTAGTCTTTATATGTCTATGTGCGAGGTGTAGAAATCCTTCCCTTCCTACCTTTCAAATTTCTTAAAACCTTTCTTCTTTCTTCTCGTATTAATTCATAGAGAAAATGGAGCAGAAAAAGTACTTGAAAAACTGAATAAAATAATAGTCTTCATCTTCATCTATTATTTAGTTGTATTATATAGGCCTACGTTCTGATGTAGTCTGTGATGGTAGCCATTTTGAGATAAGAAATATGTTTCAGATTCTTTGATTGATAGATAGTTTGTTTCAGGAATTTTCGTTGGTCAATTTTATTCTCCATAAGTGAGATTGAAGTGTCATTACTCGTATGTAATATCTTTTTACTCTGCTTAATATAGGAGTTGTTTGCATATTTATTTTAATCACGCTCGACCCTAGCCATAGGAGTTAAATACACGGTTCTAATTAGTTGGAGTCATCCAATTCACGCCATGTAGCATAAATATAACACAAATCCAACACCAGATGCTGTAAGTCCTCGTCACTGAGCATGTTAGCGAGCGGGCTAGTATCGAAAATCGCGTTTGGCGTGGATTGAAACCCGGCCCAAGGAAAGTTTTTAATGCATAAATTGTGCTTTTTCCACCATTTACCTAGAGATTTCTAATAGCCCTTATAAAACAACTACGCTATAAACCAACATGAGTATAAGAAGTGGGGTCCTCGCGAAGCGAGGGGTTGTAGGGATAGTGGGAGTTAGAGGGGGAAGGTGCCGGAAGCACCAGGAAGGGGGAAGAGTAGGCATACACTTCCTTGAAATGTATGCCTTGTGATAAAAAGAAAATGTGATTTACTTACGTTATTAAACATAGCTGAGCGAGCGAAGTGGGTTATAAGACCTGCGGGGCTCGTTTAATTCCACCTTTTTCCCCATGATAATACCTCGTGACATTACGTCACACTCAGGTGGTGCAACTTCGATTTAAATCTAACGTCAATCGATTCCTTGTGACCAACTTAAAAATAGTTGGCTAGGGTAGAACATGAAATAAATAGCTATATACGAGTAGTTTATTTAAAATTAATTTTAGGTCTCTTTCTTTCCATGGGTGTGGTATTTGTAAGGGATGGCAAAAATCAAGTACACCTCAAGATCCCTAATAATGAACTACTTTCAATTTGTATCATTTATTGTATTTTACATCAACACCGTGTTTATCCTTTGTGATGCGATTCTTGACTAATTTTAAAGGAGTTGGATTTTGGGAAAGTCTCAAAAGGAAACTTTACCATGTTTGTATAAAAATCGAATAATTTTGATGAAAATAATATATATATATTCTTTGAAGTTGAAGTGTGTGTGGCTCAAGGGGACAGAAAACTATTGCCCCCCATCAAGCTCTCCGCCGTTTGAGGAGTCTACTTCAAGATAAAACTTTTTAATCCATATGAAAAGTTAACATGAATGTATAAATGCGGCATGGAATAGGTCCCCTACATCGAAAAAATGTCAAATGAAACGAAAAAATATATAATCTGGATTCATTTTCATGAAATTTCTACTATTAGGGCCCCCAGAAATAATAGACTATATATATTTCTTAAGTCTTTGAACTATGTCAAATATTATCCCCCTAATTTAACTTGTGAAGCACAAAATGGACCTACTATACCATTTCAAAAGAATTGAAAATAATTTGAAATGTTTTTACTGCTTCATCATCTGAACAAAATGTACTTCCCTAAGATGAAGCATAAAGTAATGTAATATGGGCCCTACTTCAGTATTAAAAAAAAAAAAAAAAAAAAAAAAGCCAAATGGGATCCCAAAAGCGATAAGAATGATGATTAAGGTTTTATATTCTAAGGGTTCCAAATATCTTTCAAGAAGCCCTACAAATGTATATTAAGGGCCGTATATATTTTTCTAAAGAGCCCAAATTTATATTAATCTTTGCTCTCCCAAAATGTTCCAGTTTACGGTTCTGTTTATATTGTTGGAATTGCTTCGGCTCACTGGTGACGTAGTAGGTGCCAGTGGTGCCTCCGCCCCGGACCCCGTACTCTAAGGGGCCTTACCGGTAATGATGCAAATCATCAATTGCTCGTTAGAGAATTAAATCAATCAAATGTTTACTGAGAGACAAAAAGAAAAGTTTAATCTCAATAAGACATTGCACAAGGCACAAACTGTGAATACGAATAGTGCATAGTGTAAATAAAGGACGACACCGAAAGAGAAAGCCAGAAACAGCTGTTAAACTTAGAAAAAAAGAGTAAAAATTGTCGAAGTGGGAACATAAAACACAAACATATCAAAGACGCCGACAACTAAACGTTCACCATGCCATGAGCTTGGTGCAGTGGTTAAGGTGCTGGCTTACAAATGCAAAGGTCGCCAGTTCGAATCTTCGGCGAGGACATTTTTAAAAATTGTTTGTTACTAATACATGCAGTTCATGAGAGATGCTAAAAGAGGTCGTATTTAGTTTTTCGTAGCAATTATTATTGGTAATGTTTAGTACTGATAATACTTTTTGTCTTTGCGTATTGCTTTTATTCTTTTCTTCATTTCAAAAGAGAAGAATATCCGAACAAATGCCACCAAAATTCCTCATATTTTGAATGTAAACACCATTTGCAATTAGTAAAGAATAAAAATTGAACGTTCCGATGTAGCTGCAAAAAGTAAAAAGAAAAACATGGAAGTGGACCATACTCATGGTTATTAAAAATACAATTTCTACATGCCTTACACCTCCCGACCACGTTTCTATCTTAGCAAGTAAGAGGTTTCTGTTTAGGTTAGGCTGGTCAATAGTTTTGCAAAGGGGCCCGGTTTAGCTCTGACGCACCACAGGTGCGAAAAGGGAGCAAAACACTTTTTCTCTCTCCCTCTGTGTGTCTATTTATCTATCTATCTGTAACGCTACTTGTGAATGCCAAAACCACCCCAATTTTCAGCGGATTGAGACGAAACTTGGCACAAACATTAATTGTTCAAATATCTTGATGAGTTCGTTAACCAGAATAATCAGACGAAAATGTTCAAAATGGCGGCCCTTCAAACTCTTAAAAACTTGTGTGCAGAGACTTATTGAAATATTGGACCCGATTAATCGCATAAAGAAGGTTCACGCCCTTTTGCTACGGTCAGGATTTTTTTTTTCTTTTTTTTTGCAGGAGGGGGTTATTTTCGTATCGGAACAAGATGATTGTTAGTGATGATAAGAAATTACACATTGAAAGTGAAGTAACTTGTGAAACGTGTTATTTGAAAGAATAATATAATAAATGTGCTTTCCTCTAACACAGAGAACTATAAATCATGTATTTCGAGTTCTGGGCGTGAATGGCGAGGAGTGTTATTTGATTTGCTTTTTAGTAACACATTGCATTGCAAATAAAGGTAGGCAATATTAGTGGTAAGTAAAACAACAACAACAACAACAACAACAATAATAATAATAATAATAATAATAATAATAATAATAATAATAATAATAATAATAATAATAATAATAATAATAATAGTTGTTTGTGGCAAGGCAATATCTTCCTCAATTCGTCCTCAAACGTAATGATTGTAACGCCATATCTCCCTTACAAACAAAATATTAGCAATTTATATCGAGAGAACGGGAAATTGTAGAGTGATGGGAGCAACGTTGGATAGTAAGCACTCATAGTACTCAGAAAAATAAGCGATTTCAAATGCAAAATGAACGAAGAGTCATTGTCATGGATAGTCATGTAGCCACGGCAGAGCCGTCTTTACGCAAAATGTCAATAACTTATATCGAGAGAACAGGAGGTGATAGTGAGATGGCATTAACGTTGGATACCGTGGGCCTATAAGGCGCATCGAAATAATTAGGGGGGGGCAGCCAGCCTTACTTATTTCCACATAATAATATAAAATTATATTGTCGAAATACACACACGAGTTAGCTAGTGATATTTCATATTATTATTATTATTATTATTATTATTATTATTATTATTATTATTATTATTATTATTATTATTATTATTATTATTATTATTATTATTTTGACAGTCTTTTCATTACGTGTGCATGTTTGACATGAAGCCAAAGAGAAGATCCATCATTCGTAGAAAGAATAAGAATAGTCAGTTACTTTAACTGTGAACGATGCCGAAAAATACAAAAAGAGTGACTGCCTGTAGCGAAAATAAACAATATTTTCTCTCAAATGGATAAAAAATCAAGCCAAGATAGATTGGAACTCACATGGTCGGCGCGAACAGCCAGTTCATTGCCCACTTTTTCTTTAACTGACTCACCGAACGTGTTTTAGTAACTTACTTATTGCTAATTTTACTTCCTTCACTCGTTGAACTTGCTTTTTCTAATAACTTATAACGACGGGGACACGAACACAGAAACATCGACGACAGTTAAAAATCATATATATTCTCCCGGCGGGAATCGAACCCGGGACACCATACACCAAAGGCGCACGTGCTAGCCATTATACCAGCAGGGAGGGCACTGCTCACTCCTTGTGTCGTTTGGGATTACGACCACTGTATTGCCAGCTATCACTTCTGTGGGTTGTATACTATGATCACATGTTTCTTCTTTGCTGGAAGAGTTAAACCTACATTCTATGTAATACATGAGGTATTTAGACCTACATGCTCTTCATATAATGTAATAAAAGGGTCATGCTGGGAATAAGAAAAAGAACATTCCTTGGACAAAACGGAAACTATTGGCATCAGAAATATTTACCTACGAGGCATGCGCAGTAGTATATTTCGGAATAGTTACTGTTTAGTTCAGTAAACGAAGAAAGGGGTATAAAAAAGCAAATATTTCGCGTCAACGAGACCGACCAGAGTTGAGAGGCGAAAGCAGATGTGTAGTAATGCAACAACTTGGTTAAATTGATATTTGGTTCTTTATTCTGTAGTAGATCGTATCACAACTTTACGGGAGAGCAAAGAAAGACTTACTGACGCTGTCATATAGTAAGCTTTAGTAACACGATCATATAGACACAAATGGATGTAACTGTGAGTACTACAACTTGGATTTAACGAAAGCCGTTTAGATATTCAGTGGTTTGCAGGGTTGTATAAGACACAAAAAGATAAGACACAATACAATTCTTCATACCTCAGCTTCCAGTAACTGGATACATGCAATTTCTGGATAGATACTGAAACTGCTGTTGGATTTTAATACATGATGTATTGCAGGATACAAAATGTTTTGCATTACTTGTTTGTTTGTAGACAGCTACTAGCTTAGTGTTGTGAAAGGTTGTGTATAAACTAGAGATAGCCAATTCCGGAATTATTACTTTCCGGACTTCCGAAGGTAAAACCGGACAAATTCCGGAATTCGGAAAATTCCGATTTTGGAATAATTCCGGAATTCGGAAAAATCCGGAATTTAGACATTTCTGATTTCGTGAACATTCCGGAATTCGGAAAAATCCGGATTTTTTCGAAATCCGGAGTTTTTCTCAATTCCGGACTTTTCTAAATTCCGGATTCTTCCCGAGTTCCGGAATTCTTCTGAATTGGGAAGTTTAACTGAATTCCATATTTTTCCGAAATCCGTAAAGTGAAAGTTCCCCTTCCAAAAAAATAAATTTATTTTGGTTAATATGAAATGTGGCGGAAATAAATCTTTGACCAGGTAATGGCCACTGCTTTGAAAGAAATAGAGAGTATGAGAATTCAAACTGTCATATTTGTAGTTTCGTGTGGAGAAAAAACAAACTTGTGAACCAACGGTTTAAGAAAAACTCAAGTTATTAATGAAAGCTTTGCCGACATCATAAAAGAAATACGAAAGACATTTCGAATCGAAGAAATATAACACACAAGTTTGCAAGCGGAGACAAAGAAACCTAACGTAACCAGACTAAAGACGAATCGTTTACCGCGTAGCGATCAAGGTCAAGCTGTTTTCGAGGTCGAGTTTCGAGTTGAGTCGAGTTTGATAATGGCTCGCTCGCTCGTTCAGCTCGTTTTAGCTCGTTTTGAAATAATGGCCTGATTAGACTGGAAAGCGAAAGCTATGAGAAATGTAAGCAGTAATGTGGAATACTTTTAGTGTAGCTCACGACAGGGGTGCGTCTCATCTCGTAATTTTAGTGCATCTCGTGGTTCAATTTCAGTGTATCTCGTCTCGTAATTTTAGTGCATCTCGTGGGGCAATTTCAGTGTATCTCATCTCGTCAAGATAACGAGAAGACAAGAGTTTTTTTTATTATTATTACGAGACAACTTCAAATGTCGTAATCACCAATATAAGTATATACTGTAGTTCTTAAAATCAAGGCTGAGACCTGCACGGTCGAATTCTTGAGCCCAAGCAGAAGACCAACTCGGTTAGTGATATCAACCGGCTCGGCTCGTATCAACTGAGCGAACAGCTCGAGTCGGCTCGTTTGGGATGAGCCGATGCCCTGAGCCGGCTCAGTTGGAACGAGCCATCGACTCAGCTCAATTGAGCCGATGGCTCGAGCTTTCTCGGTTGGGATGGGTCCCCTACTCGGCTCATGTGAACCGGTTCAAGCCAGCTAAGTTGAAACTAGTCCATCGGCACGTTTCGATTCAGCTCAAGTAAGCCGATGGCTCAAATCGGCTCGGTTGGGTGACCTGTTGGCTCGGCTCACTTCTCGGTTCGGTTCGATAGTGAATGAGCTGTAAGCCGAGCCGCTCGAGCCGTTGAGAAGCCTAAACCCGGTCCCAGATGTTTTGAATATGTTTGGCTGAAGCCTATAACTTTTAACAATTTTTGGCTCGAGCCCAAATACTTGCCCCTTCGGAACTCAAACCCAGAACGTGACCAATATCCTTCCCTCCTGAAGACTTCTCGACGACCGAGATCGACAGTCAATTAGCTTTTAATATTCAGATACAAACCGCATATCTTTTAAAGATTATACACGGTGTTGATATAATATAATAATAATAATAATAATAATAATAATAATAATAATAATAATAACAAAAATTTTAAACTTGCCTGAAATAACTGTAATAAATATAACTGAATATCACGCAACAGTAAGGCATATAATAAACTAATTTTTAGGATATGCAGAGGTAAATATAAAAGAATTGCTACAAAATACCTACACAGAGCATAATTCAATGAGCTCTGAAATATAATGTAACGAAATAGCCTATGAGATTCAGTCTACAGAGCAATTGTTACTTAAAGAATGGACATACACTATTTCGAGAATCGAGACAAGAGGGGAAATGTTTACGATACTTTTCGTCTCGTCTCGATTCTCATCTCCAAAGAAAGACAAAAATTTTGAGTTAGCCTTGACCCGTCTCGAATGTAAAATGTTAATTCTCATGTTATTTTATTTGTTTTAGAAACGAGATGAGAAACTCCTCTTCTCGTGAGCAACATTAATCCAAACCGAAATATTCTTTCCAAATGTCACGTTTCTGCTTGCAATGGTATGACCTGAGCGATAATTAGCTACTAGCTTTTAATCTTCTACGAGATAATAATAATTATTATTAGTTTATAATTATTACTATTATTATTCCTGAAGATTTGATAGTTCAAGTATTGAAACATCCGAGTATTCAAATATCTGAATATAATAAAACGTATGTAATCGCCGATCAATCGCCATCAAAAATCCTAAAATAAAAAAAAATTCAATATACATTCGCACAAGCACCTTAACCACTGAACCGCGATCGCTACGCGGTAAAAGATTCGGTTTTAGTCTGGTTACGTTAGGTTTCTTTGTCTCCGCTTGCAAACTTGTATGTTATATTTCTTCAATTCAAAATGTCTTTCATATTTCTTTTATGAAGTCGGAAAAGTTTACATTAATAACTTGAGTTGTTCTTAAACCGCTGGTTCACAAGTTTGTTTTTTCTCCACACGAAACTACAAATATTTCAGATTGAACTCTCATACACCCCATTTCTTTCAAAGCAGTCGCAATTACCTGGTCAAATACTTATTTCCGCCACGATTCATATTAACCAAAATAAATTCATTTTTTGGAAGCGGATTTTTCACTTTACGGATTTCGGAAAATTATGGAATTCAGTAATTTCTAAATTCCGGATTTTTCCGAATTCCGGAATTATTCCAAAATCGGAATTTTTGCGAATTCCGGAATTTGTCCGGTTTTACTTTCGGGAGTCCGAAAAGTAATAATTCCGGAATTGGCTATCTCTAGTTTATACAGAACCTTTCACAACACTAAGCTAGTAGCTGTCTACAAACAAACAAGTAATGCAAAGCATTTTGTATCCTGCAATACGTCATGTATTAAAATCCAACAGCAGTTTCAGTATCTATCCAGAAATTGCATGTATCTAGTTACTGGAAGCTGAGGTATGAAGAATTGTATTGTGTCTTATCTTTTTGTGTCTTATACTACCCTGCAAACCACTGAATATCTAAACGGCTTTCGTTAAATCCAAGTTGTAGTACTCACAGTTACATCCATTTGTGTCTATATGATCGTGTTACTAAAGCTTACTACATGACAGCGTCAGTAAGTCTTTCTTTGCTCCTCCGTAAAGTTGTGATACGATCTACTACAGAATAAAGAACCAATTATCAATTTAACCAAGTTGTTGCATTACTACACATCTGCTTTCGCCTCTCAACTCTGGTCGGTCTCGTTGACGCGAAATATTTGCTTTTTTATACCCCTTTCTTCGTTTACTGAACTAAACAGTAACTATTCTGAAATATGCTACTGCGCATGCCTCGTAGGTAAATATTTCTGATGCCAATAGTTTCCGTTTTGTCCAAGGAATGTTCTTTTTCTTATTCCCAGCATGACCCTTTTATTACATTATATGAAGAGCATGTAGGTCTAAATACCTCATGTATTACATAGAATGTAGGTTTAACTCTTCCAGCAAAGAAGAAACATGTGATCATAGTATACAACCCACAGAAGTGATAGCTGGCAATACAGTGGTCGTAATCCCAAACGACACAGAGGGTGAGCAGTGCCCTCCCCGCTGGTCTAGTGGCTAGCACGTGCGCCTTTGGTGTATGGTGTCCCGGGTTCGATTCCCGGCGGGAGAGCATCTATGATTTTTAACTGTACTCGATGTTTCTGTGTTCGTGTCCCTGTCGTTATAAGTTATTAGAAAAAGCAAGTTCAACGAGTGAAGCAAGTAAAATTAGCAATAAGTAAGTTACTAAAACACGTTCGGTGAGTCAGTTAAAGAAAAAGTGGGCAATGAACTGGCTTTTCGCGCCGTCCATGCAAGTTCGAATCTATCTCTGCTTATTTTTTTATTCATTTGAGAGGAAGTATTGTTTATTTTCGCTACAGGTAGACACTCTTTTTGTATTTTTCGGCATCGTTCACAGTTAAAGTAACTGACTATTCTTATTCTTTCTACGAATGATGGATCTTCTCTTTGGCTTCATGTCAAACATGCACACGTAATGAAAAGACACTGTCAAAATAATAATAATAATAATAATAATAATAATAATAATATGAAATATCACTAGCTAACTCGTGTGTGTATTTCGACAATATAATTTTATATTATTATGTGGAAATAAGTAAGGCTGGCTGGCCCCCCTAATTATTTCGATGCGCCTTATAGGCCCACGGTATCCAACGTTAATGCCATCTCACTATCACCTCCTGTTCTCTCGATATAAGTTATTGACATTTTGCGTAAAGACGGCTCTGCCGTGGCTACATGACTATCCATGACAATGACTCTTCGTTCATTTTGCATTGAAATCGCTTATTTTTCTGAGTACTATGAGTGCTTACTATCCAACGTTGCTCCCATCACTCTACAATTTCCCGTTCTCTCGATATAAATTGCTAATATTTTGTTTGTAAGGGAGATATGGCGTTACAATCATTACGTTTGAGGACGAATTGAGGAAGATATTGCCTTGCCACAAACAACAACTATTATTATTATTATTATTATTATTATTACTAGCAGCGTTCACCCCGCTTCGCTGCGGTCACCCCGGAACGCAATAAACTTTGTTACTTAGATAATTTTTACTTTTTCGCTTTCAAGTGATATGATAAAAACCATAGAAGATTGCAGTAAATGTTAACATTATATCGCCTGTCATTTATGTTAACCCGCCCCGCTTCGCTGCGGTCACCCCGGAACGCAATAAACTTTGTTACTTAGATAATTTTTACTTTTTCGCTTTCAAGTGATATGATAAAAACCATAGTAGATTGCACTAATGTTAACATTATATCGCCTGTCATTTATGTTAACCCGCCGAGTGACACGGTCATGCGGGTTGCATATAAATACGTTTATTTTTACCTATGATGAACTAACAAAGGATTTGTACGTTATGGACACTTGAATGGTCAATTATCTCAAGACACTGGTAATTGAAAATTAAAGTGATATGATAAAAACCATCTAGGGTCCAAATCCTAATAACCCCCCAAAAATGAAAGAAATTGGTTCAGCCGTATTAGCGTGATGAGGGAACAAAGGATTTGTACGTTCTCTTTTATATATAAGATTATTATTATTATTATTATTATTATTATTATTATTATTATTATTATTATTATTATTATTATTATTATTATTATTGTTGTTGTTGTTTTACTTACCACTAATATTGCCTACCTTTATTTGCAATGCAATGTGTTACTAAAAAGCAAATCAAATAACACTCCTCGCCATTCACGCCCAGAACTCGAAATACATGATTTACAGTTCTCTGTGTTAGAGGAAAGCACATTTATTATATTATTCTTTCAAATAACACGTTTCACAAGTTACTTCACTTTCAATGTGTAATTTCTTATCATCACTAACAATCATCTTGTTCCGATACGAAAATAACCCCCTCCTGCAAAAAAAAAAAAAAAAAAAAAAAAATCCTGACCGTAGCAAAAGGGCGTGAACCTTCTTTATGCGATTAATCGGGTCCAATATTTCAATAAGTCTCCGCACACAAGTTTTTAAGAGTTTGAAGGGCCGCCATTTTGAACATTTTCGTCTGATTATTCTGGTTAACGAACTCATCAAGATATTTGAACAATTAATGTTTGTGCCAAGTTTCGTCTCAATCCGCTGAAAATTAGGGTGGTTATGGGATTCACAAGTAGCGTTACAGATAGATAGATAAATAGACACACAGAGGGAGAGAGAAAAAGTGTTTTGCTCCCTTTTCCCACCCGTGGTGCGTCAGAGCTAAACCGGGCCCCTTTGCAAAACTATTGACCAGCCTAACCTAAACAGAAACCTTTTACTTGCTAACGTAGAAACGTGGTCGGGAGGTGTAAGGCATGTAGAAATTGTATTTTTAATAACCATGAGTATGGTCCACTTCCATGTTTTTCTTTTTACTTTTTGCAGCTACATCGGAACGTTCAATTTTTATTCTTTACTAATTGCAAATGGTGTTTACATTCAAAATATGAGGAATTTTGGTGGCATTTGTTCGGATATTCTTCTCTTTTGAAATGAAGAAAAGAATAAAAGCAATACGCAAAGACAAAAAGTATTATCAGTATTAAACATTACCAATAACAATTGCTACGAAAAACTAAATACGACATCTTTTAGCATCTCTCATGAACTGCATGTATTATTAACAAACAATTTTTAAAAAAGTCCTCGCCGAAGATTCGAACTGGCGACCTTTGCATTTGTAAGCCAGCACCTTAACCACTACACCAAGGTCATGGCATGGCGAATGCTTAGTTGTCGGTGTCTTTGTTATGTTTGTGTTTTATGTTCTCACTTCGACAATTTTTACTCTTTTTTTCTAAGTTTAACAGCTGTTTCTGGCTTTCTCTTTCGATGTCGTCCTTTATTTACACTATGCACTATTCGTATTCACAGTTTGTGCCTTGTGCAATGTCTTATTGAGATTAAACTTTTCTTTTTGTCCCTCAGTAAACATTTGATTGATTTAATTCTCATATTCTCCACGGATGGAGCGCAGGAATGCCAGACTCGAAAAATAGGTGTGCATTTACTTTCCTGTCAGATAATACATACAATAGATATAGACATAAACATACATTTAATGGATGAATTACGTATAGAATCATTAAAATATATTTATTGTCTATTTTCCTCTTTACCATTAAAGAGCATGCTGTAAATTGGAATGAGTGTGGATGATATGTTTAGTTTTATTTGTATCGAACTGAGCGGTAAGAAAATCTCCAATAAGTACACGAAGCAAGCCTTTCAGCAAGATAATTCACTTAAGCATACTCAAGATTTTCTAACCTCCACATTTGTGCTTCATACTGTTTCATACTGTACTACTGTAGTGCTATTTGACACTTAATATATTTCAACTGTTTTACGGAGGCTAAATATTTTTTGCCAAACCTTCCTTACTACTTCTTCGTAAATTTTCACTCCTACATATTCAATAGAGGTAAATCATACAGTTTATTTCCATATGCTTTCCAACTCATGTTCACAGTTAGATAGGAAATATATATATCCGGATATTACTGGTATCTATGGCCAGTGGTGCTATTCTAAATTTTTAACAAGCGGTTCTCTCTTTCTCCCTCTCTCTATCTATCTACACACACACACACACACACACACATATATATATATATATATATATATATATATATATATATATATATATATATATATATATATATATATATATATATACAGTGGCGTATTTAGGGGGTGGCTTCCGGACTTACGCCCCCCCCCCAATCTTACTTAGTAGCTATAGTAAAGTAAATTAAATATCTTGCAGAATTTTCACATTTCCAGGCAAAGCCCCCCCGAAAGTTAGCAAAGCCCCTCCCGAAACAAAATCGTAAATACGCCACTGTATATATATATATATATATATATATATATATATATATATATATAGAGAGAGAGAGAGAGAGAGAGAGAGAGAGAGAGAGGGTAAATGGATAGATATAACTCTTTTAGAAAACAAACAAACATAGAAGGTAGACAAAAGCAAATTTTTTACTCGATACCACAAGTGACAAGTAAGAGACCTACACAGCATCATAATACAAGGTGGTGTGACAAAATTAGGTAGCACTGCGAATATCTTGGAAACAAATTATACAAGATAGATGGGTGTCAAAAAGTATTGGAAATACATTAATCCAGCAGTATATCGAACAATTGAAGCCGCGCGTTTCATACAGTACACTTTTTGGCACTATATGAGCTAAATATACAGTATATCGTTGTAGTCGTCTAACTGAGCTATATCGTTTGACATTCAAAACAAACCCGTATCCCGCACGTTACTGATGTATTGAGTTTCATTAGCACACAGGGCTATGGACCTGTATTGTTCTGGAAAGCAAACATCCAAAGCTACCAGGGCCAAGGATATTGAAAATTACCTGGCCTCAACTTTACCTCCAGAACAACCTTACTTTCAGAGACTTCTGAACCAGTATGGTAAAGATCAGACTCCCAATACTGAGAAACCAGGAAGTGAAATGTGGGATTCTGATTAAGTGAAGGAAAAATATGAGTAAACTAAATGTGTTGTTTGTTGTATTACATTATTGTAAAAATAGAAACTGTGTTTATGCTCAGTGACTTCGTTGTTTCATTTCCAGGCATTATTACTTAAACATCAGTATACTCCCTTTTCAAATCATGAGTTATAGTATCTAAAATCAACGTAACAGACGAATGAGTTTGTAACCACCTAGAGGTCTGGGTCCATGTTCGGGCAGCTATTTATTTGTAACCGGCTGGAGTTCGAGTCGCTGTTCGGGCGTCCATTTTTCTGTAACCACCTCTGAGTTCGTGGTCCATGTTCGGGCGGCATTTATTTGTAACCAACTCAAGTTCGTGGTCCATGTTCGGGAAGCTATTTATTTATAACCGCCTGTAGTTCTGTTCGCTGTCCTTGGCTCGTGGTATTACCAATAAGTATACTCCTGATACTTTAACTTACCTGGACAGGACGACGAAGACCTCTCCAAGAAAGGTTACAAACTGTTTCCCAAAAAGCTCGTCGGTCTCAACAATGAGATGAGCATTAGGCGCCGAGAGGTTCGGGTGTCTCGTCTCGAAAACCTCACGGACGATCAGACGGTCATCCAGACCATAACGCACACAAACATCACTCATACAAACAACGAAAACACACTGGATTAATTGACACTATACTTATTTATTAGAATACTATTTTGAAAAAAAATAACGAAGAGAAATGAACACAACACTGGACACTAATAAATTTTGCCGCGGAAATTACGTTTTGCCCTATTCGGGAAATATAGCCCTTTCTATATATATGATTATAATTCAGGTATCACTATAAATACTTTGCTCACACCATTAACACACTTGGAAGGTTAGCACTGGGGAAAAGTTGTCTGGATCGTCCCACGATGAATCCAGTTGTTACGCTGAACAGCCCTGCAGCGTAAAGGTGAATCTTCAGTAAACACACAAAAGAAGATCTCTATAATGGAATACAGATATTGGAGGGCGCGTATATAACATTTTAAACGCACAAGGTCTGAGGACCTGGGATTTCACTGATTGGGGCTAGCCGTAAGAAATCGTCCTTCACCGGCTAAATAGCTTGTGCCACTTATGTTTGAAGTTCAACGCGAGATGCGTGGTTGCATCTTCCAAACCTGGAGTCAAACTCCTCGAGCGTCCAAGCTCAAGCTACGGGTTGCAATGGTCAACGGAATAGTGTTGGCAGTTCATTTCAAAAATTACTCAGTTACTCACCTGTATGCACATACAAACAGAATACGGAAAACAATTTATGTTAATTTTAGTCAACTGCCCATAATGCACTAGACACGGCGATAACACTGGCGTGAGAAAGTACAGATAACGAGCTGGAATACAACGCAGTTGGTGCCACTTCGGCTACTGGGACATCTGGTCAGCCCGTATTTCTCTAATCTATTGTAATGTTTCCATAAGCGATTAAAGAAAGCACTTAATTCAGTTCCAAATAACTGCAGAATATATACTGTGCATATAATAAGTCAGGGAGAAACACTGAAATGGTTAGTCACTAACCGAAATGTTCTCAGCAAAAGCAACGTTTTAAATATATATATGAAAAAACGATGAAAGACTTCTTTGTCCAATTGTGTGGGAAAGAAGCAATTCCCACCAAAGAAAGAACTTATATGCGTTGCAGAATAAAGTATAAATCGAAAATAATAATCACTGTCTTCACGAAATATAGAGGGCGTCCACAAAAAATCCTTCTATAACCTGGTAGCGGTTATATATGGTGTCTGAACGTGGAACGACCTGTCAAGTGCACACGTGGACAGGTTGAGAACCCTTGGTCGTCTGACGAAGTATGAATAAAATTAGGTCTTTCACCTGAAAATTTAAAATAAGTTAGTTGGCAACACTGTCATATGGTGTGAGACTTACGTGCATAGACGATGAATGGTTTTTCACCTGAAAAAGGGCTATTTAAAATAGTTAAAGAACTTGTTCACTCACTACAACATGATGAGGTTCCTGCATGAGCAATGTCCAATCCAAGTGTTCCATGAAGTAATAAGATCCTCTTGAACAATTGGTGCAGTTGGGTTTCCTTATCTTCCGTTTCTTCACATGTTGAAACCATACTGTCTTCCTGTCTGAGTATCCTCCATTCCTCCATGGTTCTCCAACGAGGAGTTGATAAGGGTTGAAGGGGAGATTTTTTTTTAACACTGGTGTGAGAAATGAAGTACGGTTACAACACCTGTATGATAACTTTTTTTTTTTTTTTAAGTTCGCAGAAAGCGTTTATAGGGCTATTAAAATTCTTACCTTTTTTTTTTTTTTAATACAAATACTTTTCGTAAAAGGTTTAAGTGTTCCGTTTCGATCACTTTATTTGATATAATATGAAGTAAATACGTTATAGGGCTATATAAATGCTTTTTTTAAAAAAAAAAAAAAAACTAATAAATTCTTTTTCGTAAAATGTTTAAGTGTTCCGTTTCGATCACTTTATTTTGTGCAATATGAAATAAATATACACACACGATAACTATTCATGAAAACATCGACTTGAAGAATTATCAAATATCTTAATAAAAATTAGTAAATATACTGATATCTGTATTTAAAATATCAAAATGTGAATGAATAAGCAAATAGCAAAACATATTAAAGGTACTGAAATATTAAAATTATTATTAAAGTTTCGATATCACTATAATATATTTGAAAAATATCAAAATCATTGAAAAAGTAAAATGAATGGAAATGTAAACACATGATAAACTGACAATATATAAACAAAATAAAATTTTCCCCTGTATGTCCTTTTTTTTTTTTTTAACTGTGCCTCGTGTTGTTTGGCAGAAAAGAACGAAAAATCGTTTTTCAAAAATAAAAAAAAATAAACTTAAGTGTCAAAATTGACGTTCATAGTAATTCCAAGAAATAAGCATGATTCTGTATATCAAAGAAAAGATCGTGATTTCGTTGACATGTATGAAGAAAATGCGGCACGCAATAAGATCAAATGCCATCTGCTCGTCGTGAAAATCGAGACTTTAATTCAATACAACAAATGGTTTCGTTCTGAAACAAAGTTATTATTAGCTTAGGCCTAGAATAATGGTTGTTGTTCACTTCCATAAACGTAAACATTGTAGGGTTACCAGAACATATGGGTATTATCTGCAAAAGAACTTATTAATGCAGCGTTGAAAACTATACGGTGTTGATCCAAGTTTTTCAAAGGTCTGAATCAAGGAAGTTGACTCACTAGTCCAAACATTCCTGAAAATAAATGGTCATTACACCATGAATTGACCAAAACCATAGGTGGGAAAAATGTGTAATACTACACGTACTTACACACACAATATGCCATCGACACCTGCGAGGCAAAAAAAACTAGAAACGAGGAAGGCCTGCAACCCTAGGCACTTACAAAATTGTTTCTGCACAAAACTGAAATATAAACATTAATATTCAGTAAACTACGCGTATGTTCCCTGGAACATAACATACGTCTTCCACCTAGAAAAAATGTGTAAACACACAAAATACAAATGCTCTCGTAGCATCGTAAAGATATGTCTCTATAAGACAAAATACATGAGACCTACTAAGAGAAAAACATGAGATACAAACAAGAATATAGTCAACGACATTACAACTTTCTGGTCAGTCCGAAACATCAAGATTAAATTCCCTACAAAACGGTTATGTAATTTCACGACAGTTAAACTTTCTTAGGCATCCTCGCTACAAAATTTTCAAAATGGTCTTATTAACATATTAAAATTCAGTCATCGAGCATATGAAATAATTGACAGAAAGTAATTCTCAAAAAACGTTATGGCTTCATACTGTCGGAAAAAAAGAAAATAAGTTTATTTTTCGGGATCTATATCAATATCTCTAAGACGGCTGAAACCTCATAAATAATGGGCCATGTCGATTTTTGAAGAAAATCATCCGTCATTGGCAGTATGGCTGAAACCTAAAGATTTATATTCCAAAACCTTTGGCCATGTTGATTTCTGAAGTCCTCCATACTGTTTGTTATGGCTGAAACCTAAAGGTTTATATTCCAAAACCTTTGGCCATGTTGATTTCTGAAGTCCTCCATACTGTTTGTTATGGCTGAAACCTAAAGGTTTATATTCCAAAACCTTTGGCCATGTTGATTTCTGAAGGAAATCCTCCATAACAAAAACAATTTTACTAAAAAATTCCAAATAGTTTTGGGACATACTGTGACTAAAATATAACTTTCTCAAAATTAACATGAAAAATAAACATTACAACTCACTAGCATACAAGTACACAATATAGTTACGATTCATAAACGTTAAAATATTCGCTGAAATGTTACTAGACAATAACATACACTAAAAAAATCTAACCTAAGAATACACATGGTTAGTTACGGGTTACTATAAAAGAAGAAGGGAAATAAAAACTATATTTTGCGATTGATGGCGAAAATACAGTTACCTATGGAATATCCAATGAATTAGCCACATCCATTTTTGCAAGAGATCTGCAATTCCAGGAAATATTGCCTCCCTGAAAAAAAATATTTATCCCCATAAAATATCCTACCCGAAGAAGTTCCCCTACGGTCGTTCAGTGGTCTAGAGAAGACAAAAAAAAAAAACTGTTAATTAGAAATTACAAGAAAATATAGAAGTTAAACATATTTCCACATACATATTAATATGTGGGGAAAAACGACCGTTCACCATCAGAATATCTGTTCATATAGTTCCTTCTACAATAAAAAGATTACTGCTTTCGTTCGGAGAATTATACTATTCACACGACATTCCTGCACATTCTATTAGCTAACAAGGAAATGTCTGTTATCACTTGTTTAAGGCTTAGCCTACTTTCCGTTCTAAACTTTTCGAACGAATTATATCATGTCACATCCTGGAAATTCAAATAAGTCAAAATCGGGTAAATGACGTAAATGAGGTTCAATAAAATTACAGTAAACACTTCAAAATGAAAACGAAAATCTAAGATTAACACTGAAAAATAAATTTAACATTGATTATAAGTGTAAAGTTTCATATTCTACGCATGAGATTACACACTAACATGTAAGTTTCATTTACAAATACAAAAATATATACATAACTAACAACTAAAAATTTTCTCATTCTAAGCATGTCGATAATTTTTTTTTAATTCTGAAAAGAAAATCAAACATTAATTGTGAGTCATATGTATGATAACATGTTTAAGAATTTGGAAAGTGGAAAGGGATTCTAAAAAGATTTTTTTTTTTTTTAAATAAAACACAGTAGAAATATATTATAACGCTAAAATATCTTCCCACTAGCTAGGAATACGGAACTGCGCCACTAGTTCAAATTGCTTTTGGATAAATGCAATCTCCCTACGTATATAATACGTTAATTATTTACTAAAAGATCTAAATTCAAACATCTGAAATGAAAACAAGAAAAAATTAATAACATTAAACTAATAGTAAGTCAATGATAAGGTTTGCAACATTAGTATTCAATTGTGAGGCGCGACACGGAGTAAAGACCAAAAGCGGAAAAGAATCAGCTGTGTGTCGTTCGTCATTCGTAACCATAAGCACAGGTGGTCGAGAATGCAGCGACTATCTTATCAAAATAAAGAAAGAAAAACGTGTTATCTGCTCATTGCCGAACAGTTAAAAGCTAGAAGCAAAAATAAGTTTGAGAGAAATGCGTAGTTCTTCTTTTCGTATCCAGGTGTTCTATCAAAAACTAAAAGCAAAAAGGAAGAAAATGAATACATGTTTATCGCTTAGAAATGCGTCGCTTTTCTGAAAGAAAAATTTGTATCAACACACAAAGTCTTGGTTGCCCCTCTTTTTTTTTCTTTTCCTATGATTACTGTTTCTGCCTTAGTAACTGCAGTCTGTTCGTTTATTTCTACGATGGTTACCTCTATGTACAAAAATACTCTTAATGTTCTCACTCAAGTTGCGTTTCCAATCTCGTTTGTGATAACTCATATTTCGTGGCCGTGATTTGCGACTCCTTCTCTTTCTGTTACTACCTTTTCGAGTGCGGTCTTGGTTCTGATTCCCTTTAAATTTCGTGTTGTTTACGATCTGAACTTGGTATCTTAGCCTATTGCTATAACTGTAATCTCGTTTGCGCTTTTTCACTCTGTGGTTAGTGGTAGTTATTTTTGTGCGCTTACGACCTCTGTCGTCTACAATCATTTGTTCGTGGATTTCACTACTTCTACTACAAGCGACGTCACTAGTACTGCTATTAGGGATGTTATTAAATTCTGAATAGATAAAATCGTTGCCAGATTTGTTACGAGGTTGGTTTAGACTACCTGTCTCTGGTTGGAGTTCAGATTCCTGCGTTTCCTTTTCATTAGGAGTGTTAGTCTCTAGCTCAGGTTCCAATTCCAATGTTTTGTTTACACTAGGAATACCAGTCACTAACTGAAGTTCAATTTCCGGTGTTTCGTATTCAGTAGGAACATCTGACTGTACTTGGGGTTCACATTCCGGTATTTTGTTTTCAGCATTTTCCGTTTGTTGACTATTTTCACGAAACACGTCCCGTAAAGCGTCTATCTTTTGCCCTAATTCGCTCTTTACCTCAGTAAATGTCTCTCTATTTTTATCCAGTTTTCGTTCTAACCTAGCAAAATTCTCTTTCATTTCTTTCCTATATTCCTCGAAAAGTGAATTCATCCTAGTTATAATATCTACTTCCTGGTGTGCCATCTTGGACAAGAATATACTTAAAACATATGATTAGGATAAAATATGCTATCACAAAACAATATGATTAGAATCACCTGAAAGAGATTTTTTTTTTTTTCGGATTCCTGGTACTAAGCTGAAAGAGAAATGATATATTAAAATATTAATCTTATATGTATATTCGAGCACCAACGGTCTCGATTCGGGTCGGTAGTTCGGGCGTCATTTATTTATAACCGACCGGCGTTAAAGTCCTCTGTTCGGGCAGCCATTTATTTGTAACCACCTAGAGGTCTGGGTCCATGTTCGGGCAGCTATTTATTTGTAACCGGCTGGAGTTCGAGTCGCTGTTCGGGCGTCCATTTTTCTGTAACCACCTCTGAGTTCGTGGTCCATGTTCGGGCGGCATTTATTTGTAACCAACTCAAGTTCGTGGTCCATGTTCGGGAAGCTATTTATTTATAACCGCCTGTAGTTCTGTTCGCTGTCCTTGGCTCGTGGTATTACCAATAAGTATACTCCTGATACTTTAACTTACCTGGACAGGACGACGAAGACCTCTCCAAGAAAGGTTACAAACTGTTTCCCAAAAAGCTCGTCGGTCTCAACAATGAGATGAGCATTAGGCGCCGAGAGGTTCGGGTGTCTCGTCTCGAAAACCTCACGGACGATCAGACGGTCATCCAGACCATAACGCACACAAACATCACTCATACAAACAACGAAAACACACTGGATTAATTGACACTATACTTATTTATTAGAATACTATTTTGAAAAAAAATAACGAAGAGAAATGAACACAACACTGGACACTAATAAATTTTGCCGCGGAAATTACGTTTTGCCCTATTCGGGAAATATAGCCCTTTCTATATATATGATTATAATTCAGGTATCACTATAAATACTTTGCTCACACCATTAACACACTTGGAAGGTTAGCACTGGGGAAAAGTTGTCTGGATCGTCCCACGATGAATCCAGTTGTTACGCTGAACAGCCCTGCAGCGTAAAGGTGAATCTTCAGTAAACACACAAAAGAAGATCTCTATAATGGAATACAGATATTGGAGGGCGCGTATATAACATTTTAAACGCACAAGGTCTGAGGACCTGGGATTTCACTGATTGGGGCTAGCCGTAAGAAATCGTCCTTCACCGGCTAAATAGCTTGTGCCACTTATGTTTGAAGTTCAACGCGAGATGCGTGGTTGCATCTTCCAAACCTGGAGTCAAACTCCTCGAGCGTCCAAGCTCAAGCTACGGGTTGCAATGGTCAACGGAATAGTGTTGGCAGTTCATTTCAAAAATTACTCAGTTACTCACCTGTATGCACATACAAACAGAATACGGAAAACAATTTATGTTAATTTTAGTCAACTGCCCATAATGCACTAGACACGGCGATAACACTGGCGTGAGAAAGTACAGATAACGAGCTGGAATACAACGCAGTTGGTGCCACTTCGGCTACTGGGACATCTGGTCAGCCCGTATTTCTCTAATCTATTGTAATGTTTCCATAAGCGATTAAAGAAAGCACTTAATTCAGTTCCAAATAACTGCAGAATATATACTGTGCATATAATAAGTCAGGGAGAAACACTGAAATGGTTAGTCACTAACCGAAATGTTCTCAGCAAAAGCAACGTTTTAAATATATATATGAAAAAACGATGAAAGACTTCTTTGTCCAATTGTGTGGGAAAGAAGCAATTCCCACCAAAGAAAGAACTTATATGCGTTGCAGAATAAAGTATAAATCGAAAATAATAATCACTGTCTTCACGAAATATAGAGGGCGTCCACAAAAAATCCTTCTATAACCTGGTAGCGGTTATAAGTTCCATAATAACACAAGTCCAATATTTTCATTATTTTATTATAGATAAAATACCGGTGCTTGTAATCTTATAATCAGAAGTAGGCCCTATCATTTCAGACTTCGCTCGCTTGAGAGGGGAAAGAGCACCACCGACATAAGACTTTTATGTTTTGTACTAGTATATTAGTAGACAATCGATTAAAATATATGTATTTCTTAAACTCTTAGGGGTCAATTGCTCCCTCCTGCCCTCCTAAATGATGCCCCTGCTTGTAATACTCGTTATTTTAATATTTAGTGACATTTGTTGTTCAGCAAAGTGTAAGTATGAAAAAATCCGATTTCCATGTTCACATTTCCAAGAAGTATTCAGTTTTTATTGATTTTATCAATATCTCTTCAGCTGGACTTGTGTGGTTTGGAAGTTACCGCTTCAATTGTTGATTAATGGTATGTATGCCTTTCAAACATAAAGAACCCTCACTACTACACTCACGTAAACCCTGTTCTCATTCTTGAATTGTAAGCATGTAAGATTAAGAAATAAACGTTTATTCCTTGTTGTAGGAGATCATATATGTAATCTTGTAGCTGCAGGCCCGTATCCACGGGGGGAAAGGGGGCCGGGCCCCCCTAAATTTTTACTGGCCCTCCCAAAATTTTCACGGAAGGCTTGCAAAAAAAACTCGATTAATTCTATATGTAAACACTAAGAATAAAATGCAATATAAAATAATTATTCCAAGAATTTTTCCATTTTAGCTATTTGACGAACACTTCTAAACATATCTTAAAGGAGTTAAAGTAAAGTTTATCAGTCTTCTCTAATCTCGATATGAAATGTGGCGGGCCGCGGTGGCTCTGTGGTAGAGCGTTCACCTCTGGTGCTTGGGGTCCCGGGTTCGATCCCAGTCCCCGCCAAGTGAACTTTGTGGTGGACAAACACCGTGTGCGTGGGTTTTCTCGGGGTTCTCCCGTTTCCTCCCACTTTCTTCATTCCACCATTTCATTCATCACTCATCATCACCGTCTCCTTTAGCCTAACCGGCATAACCGTGGGACGTAAAACTCAAAGATTTCATTTCATTTTCGATATGAAATGACACAATACATATTGAAGCAAGTTTTCCGAAAAGAAGGAATATGTTCATAATACTTCATGCCACAGTTGTAATAGCGATCCGAGAGGTAGGAGACGAAGTGTGAAGTGCTTACTGCAAGTCAAATCATAATAACAGAAGCAGAAACAAAGCATTTATCTTTTGTCGATTGCAGTCACTGCGGTAGGTTATTGTTATTCTATTATGTAGTTGTAATACATACATGCATTGCAAAATCCTCGTCAACAGCAAACCTTAGATTAACTGTGGAACAATTAGTTGTGAAGTGAATTAACAGCTCCGAGTTCCGTTAAAGGCGATTGATTCTAGTAAATTATTGTGGTGTGATATGTAAAACAAGAACTGTGGTGGAACATTCACTGAAAAAGTAATGGTTGCAAAGACTTTCATATCTTTGTTCTCGTAGAAGAATAAAGTTAAGCTAAATTACCTTAATTAGATGAGTAACTGAGCAAGTGAACATATTAAACGTTTAAGGATTAAATTCCGGGTTGTGGAGCAGATATGATGAATTACTGATGTTACTATTTGATGAACTATAATATGGTTGGCTCGGGCCCCCTCTACATTTTTGGGCTGGCTACGGCCCTGTGTAGCTGCAAGATTTCTAAAAACAAAGATGGTTAAATATGGGTAAAATTTACTGTTATGTCTGGGTATAACAAACGGTTCTGCGAACTCGGAATATTTTAACAACCGGTTCTCGCGAACCGTCTGAATAGCACCACTGTCTATGGCGTAAGTCCAACACATGTGAAGAATGAGGTCCCCCGGAGATCACTGTACCCGGGAAAGTGTGGAAAGAAGGAACGGTCTGAAGACTTTTATTAGGTCCATTCCGAGATTTGCTTCGTGTGAATTAGGAAAATCCAGAAATAACCTCACTCAAGATGGATGGAATGAAAAGACGTTTATGCTTTCTAGACTGACTGCCCCCACCGGGATTCGAGCCCGGAATGAAAGACAAGAGCGTTAGGATTGTAGATTGGTCCAGGAGAACTGCAGAATAAATACTATTATTTTCCAAAAGACGTGACATTCTAGTTTTTGAACCCCTTAAAAAAATTACGCCCATTTTGGTGATTCTTTCACTTGTCTCCAGATCTGGTACAAAAGACAAAATATATATTCTTGTATGTGTGGTGCCGCCTGGCGTGTGCAGAGGAAAACGAAAAACTAAAAATGACGAGACTGTGTGTGCAAGTGGGGGTAAAAAAGCAATATTTCCATAGAAGGAAGGATGGAAAGATATAGTTTCCAAATCAGATGAAGTGTAAAAATATTAAACATATAAAAGAAAGAAATGAAATATTCTAAACAAGTGATGACTTGCTGAAAAATTATTTTACTGTACGATAGTGTTAAACTATCACCCTCTTTTAAACATGTTATTCTTTGGAAAATTCATAAATATGTATAGAGGACCTTTCGGGAAATTTTCCTTGCAAGAATTGCGTAATTCTTCGAGAAGAATGCGTCATTCTGCGTAGCCAAGAAACAACAGTTGACATGAAACAGCGTGTGTTCAGTAAATCTTTGATTTTCATTATCTACAATAAGGGAGGAGCGGACAAAGTGGCACACGAGTTATATATGGCGTAATATTGTCGGAACAAATCACAGTAATAGAATGTTGGAAAGCTTGGACCTTCTGCCACATTATACAAAATTAAACATGTTGATGATACACGAGAATTAATGTCGATATGCGAAAGTCCACTTTGCCCGCCTATAAGTATGTATATCCTATAAGTAGAGACAGGATGTTTAGGCACTAAAAACCTGTAAAACAGGCAGGCAAATAGGCACTAAAAATTTTAAAAATAGGCAGTAAAATAAGCACTAAAATGTAACTCGAAATAATGAAGATAAATACTCAATACCATTAAAAAATTATTCAGGTCATAGATAATATTCAAAGAATATAGAAACATACATGTTTGTTAATATCTTCTGTTATTGTACATATAAAACCGAAGCTTGTTATGCATTCCATACATACTGGGTGAACCTAAAAGATCTGCTCATACTTCGGGAGGTGATTCGTGATATCAAAAGATCTGTTGCATGATGCATATCAAAAGAAGGCAAAAAGTCCTATTGCATGTTGTGGAATTCCGCGTCGTGTACGAGTGACAGGGGTGCCATCTTAAAATTGAAAATCGAATCCTGATAATTGGAACGAGACATACTTCGGGAGATGTTTCCTGACATTCAAGAAGACTTTTTGTCGTCTTTACATGTCACGAATCATCTGTCAAAGTACGTGCACGATTTTTAATTCCAAGTTGGCACCTCTGTCACTCGTACACGACGAGGAATTCGACAACATGCAACAGGACTTTTGTCTTCTTTTCATGTTACGAATCACCTCCCGAAGTATGTGCACATCTTTGAAGTTCACCCTGTATGTACATTATAACGTAGCACGTGCTTGTATTTACAAACACTTATTATACGTATATATGCGTATTTATTTATGTTGTATAAATTATATATTTTCCCAATGAAGGCTTATTTTAAAGAAAATGCATAGAATAGGCAACATTAGACACTAAAGCAATTATTTAGGCAGTAAAGGTCGAAATAGGCATAATAGGCAAAATAAAATTGGCTTAAATCGAAACTTAACCCCCACATAAACTTTAAAATGCTATTTTTAATCATATCTTTAATATTAAAGAATAGGCATTTTGCCTAACATCCGGTCTCTACCTATAAGTATGTAGGATAAAAAGTGTTATTTGTTGAAATAATGTTGCGAATTTAGTTAAGACATTAGTTGTACAACTATTATCTTCGGAGAACAAATTATGAAATTACAGATTCATAATACTCTGTGCTTACAATACATTTGTGAGAAATGAAATAGAAAGTATTTTTTTTTTTAATGCAAGCAGTTTTTGCATATAGGATCTGTCTATGTCTATTCAAACGACAAATGAAAATCTACTCAGAATACTGTTCATTATGTTCACGTAGAAGTTGCAGTTTAGTTCTCAAGAATCTTGACTTTCCCAACAATTATTATGAGCCCACTCAAACAAATCATACATTGAAGCCACGCTTCAAGTAATTTTTGCATGGTAAGTTGGCGGTATGAAATTACATAATTACAATGCACTCTAAAATGGCAAGACCCATGTAACAAAGAAAACAGTATCGAATATAAAAATGTAAAATAATAATAATAATAAACGTGTAGAAACTACCTACTTATGTAAGCAAGAACCATCCAACCAAGGGCGCCCATCAGGAGGGCAAGGTGGGGCTAGAGGAAATTGTACTTCAGAATATCGAAAATCCAATAGAATTTTTACATTAGTTACAGCACAATTTGAAACTATTTTTGAAACGTCGCTTATACTTGCCCCCCTTGAAAGGGCGCCCTTGCATCCAACAGATGAATATTTACCTACACAAATCGTAAATTATCATGAAAAAATCTCGAATGTCCAAACAGTTTTCATGAGCCCACCAGAGACAAGACAAATCATACACTGAAGCCAGTCTTCACGTGGGGATCTACATATTTCTCGTCACAAATAAGACAATTGTAGAACATCTGTAGAAGTGACAGTTGCACTACATTCCTTATGTGTCTTCTGGTGAGATTTATTTGTCCGTTTGAGCTGTTGTTTCTCAATAGACTCTTTCATAGGAGTACTCGTTAGCACTTCGGCGTGGGTTGCCTGATGTTTTTGTGTTGCCTTTTGCTTGTGTGGCACTGGTGATACATCTGCAGCATGGACGACTGTTAGCGGAGAATTACAATAATTTTATTGAGCTGACGTACCTGGAATAGGTACAAAAGGCTCAGCCAGATTATTTTCTTGATACTAAATGTGGAAGCTGAATCCTTTGGGAGAATAATTTCATTCCCAGTGACTGTGTTAGGTGGTGCTCGTCACTCAACAAGCGATCTCCCAGCTTACAATGTATACTCCCACGAGTATTAGTTTGATTAGAGAGAGAGAGAGAACAATGTTGTCACCGAGTAATAAACTTCTTTCAATAATATTGTATTTCTGTATAAATATAGACAATTAATATCTTATATTAGTGTCCTTTTCTCTCTCTCTCTCTCCTCAAGTATGAACTTTCTAAGAGCAGACCTCGTTTACACGACCAACCACCTTTCGAACACTGCTTGCATTGTTTGTTTGTGTATTGGAAACGGGCAAAATGAAACAGTTCCACTTTGCCCGTGTCAGCACGATTCACATGTTATACCTATCCAAATCAAGGTTTTCATCAATTCACGAACAGTGGCGAAGCGTAATCCCACAAGTAGGGTAGGCCTAATAAACTAATAACACAAATAACATTTGATGTATCATAAAATGCTTAAAATTATATTCAGAATTCTATTTCCTTATTGAGTTAAACAAAAGGAACTAACAAATCTATTTATTCTACTAGGTAAAGAACTTTCTTAGCTGTTTTTCTACACTGTTTAAATTTATCTGCATGTATACATACTAGTTTTTTGTTGTTGTTTAATTTAACAAGAAAGAATGAATATTTATGTAAGCAAAACTAGACGGAAGGTATGTTATTATTATTATTATTATTATTATTATTCAACAAATATTTACATCAGGAAAACATGCCATGTGTATTAATGAAATATTCCTATTTAGCTCCACTACAAATATTTTGAAGTGCAGTTCATTCATATTTTCTTTTGGCTGGGATTTGCAGCGGGGGTGAGGGGAATTTCCTCCTCACTTGCTGTTTTCATTTCCTACATATTTGAAAATGGAGGGAGAGAAAAAGTAAGTACATTCTTACACTTAACTGGCAAATTTCTTGGATAAGCGTTTGTTACTTGCATCTCCCACTTTAAAGCACAATATTGCATTTAATTTACAATATTGCATCAATATTGTAAAATGTCTTTCATTCTCAGTGACTTCTCTTGATATGATTCAAAATTAATACCATCTTGATAAAATAATCAGCAAATATACTATGATGAAAGAAGAAATATGTAAAGATAACATTTATTGTGTAGAACATATGTATTTTTGTCTAAGTCTGTAGTACCATTAAGGAAGGGTGGTGAATTATCAAGGAACCCAAACGCAATTAAATAAATGTAATTTCCACTAGAAAAACTTTTTCCTTTTCACTTCTCGAGCGACGATAGTAGTGAAGTAAGTTTTGTAATTATGAAAAAGAGAGAGAGAGAGAAAGATTTTAACAGATTTACATGTGTCATAATCTCTGCATACTGAAGAAAAAAAACAGGTTTAAGTCCATTAGTTCGTTCGTATTTGCAAAGGTTTGGTGCCATAGTGTCCAACTATCGAGACAAAATTTTGAACATTTTGTAAAATTCTCCATGGCAACGTATTTTGCTGCTAGGATAGTTTACCGGAAAGTAAAAATTGAAATTTCTATTTTCTAGAAGATAGTTCTAACTAGGGTGGCCAGATGTCCTGTTTTTTGGCCACACAGTCCGACTTCTGGAGGTCCTGTTCCGTGTCTGGCTTAGTAGTCGAGCCGGACGTCCATTTGTTCTGCTTTTCAGTTGTTTCATTATAAATGTTTAACTTTCCATTATTTGGCTTGAAAGTAATTCTTGTACTATTACAACATTTGAATCAATGTTGAAAAATATAGATAAAAAGCTTACAGATAGAATAACAGACAGATTCTTTGGATATGTTGTTAATTCTAAGATGAAACTATTACTTTCTTGAGACAAAACAAACTACGAGTCTGATTTTTTGAATTTTTATAAACGGACTCTACATTCACGAGCATCATGATTTTAGTGAAACAAGCTTACATAAGAGACTCTCGTTGCTTTCGCTTGGAAATCTCGACTGTTCTTTTGAAGATTTCGTTAGTTCTGTTGAGGCGTGTAATATTAAACCCATTGACATGGATGCACTTTACGAAGAATCCAAGATGTGTCAAGAAGTAGCAGCCTCAGATATGTTCAAGAACTGTACTACTATTGAAGAAAGGTACTTAAAACACGTGCGACACCAAGCGAAAAAGGTTTTGAGAATTTGAAGTCGGTTCATATACTCTTTCCTACAAAGTAGTAATGCTTACTGCGAACGGGTATTTTCATTAATGAATGCTGCTTTGACAAAAGCACGCAACCGACTTAACATCTCCATAGTTAAGTCCGAACTTAAAGTTATTTCAACTTTGAAGAAAAAGTGAGAATGTAACGCGCAGTAACATATTTAAAGAATTCTTGTAGAATAAGCGTTTATTGAAAGCCGCTTAACATGTAAGTGCAACTATTTGTGAATGTGGCTTTCCCAGCTTGCTTGAGCCAATGTTGCCTAAACGCAACTAATGAATTGATTTGTTATTATAATAGGAGTTTGTTTACGTGACGAAAGCCAGATATAATAATATTGGGATTCGAACCTTGGATCTCTTTTGGAGTCTTCCTTAACATCATTCATTTGTAAAAGACTAATAGATCCAATAAGGAACTGGCAAGTAAACAAATAGTCTCACTCCCACGGTCCTAGGATTCGGGCGTTAAACATCAGAGGCATGAGCCGTATACCCACCATCGCTGTTGCGTCAGCTCCAAGATATGCTGCTCGCTGCCTGTAAGAGAATACAAAGTGGGACAGCAATGCATGATTTACGCCAGATGGATAGTGAGATACGAAAGTAACGTTTGTTCTCCACTGTTTAAAAGTACCTTACCTGTTTGGTTCTACTGAAAACCATATACACTATTAAAAGGTAATATTCTCCTTTTGCTGAGAAAGAGACAATATAGGTTACACACTTTGAAATCATTAAGTATTATTTTCACTGCACATTAAAAAGAAAATATTTGCGAAATATTTGTATTTGATTTAAACTTCAATGAATATAAAACATTTACAAACGTATGACAGCACAAGACACAATATTTCACTTAGACGAAAAAGATGGCCCAAACACTGCGATAAACGAATCGACACGTAAGCGAAATAATACGCGAAATTATCGACCGAACGAAGATGATGAATCGGTTAGTGGCTATGCAGTCCACTGCAGAAACTTCACTTCGAGCGCTGTATAAGGTTCACAAAACATATTTGTTTATTAGGCGGCGTGAAAATTATTATCTGAATAGTAGACTATCAGGATTTACGTAGTGTGAGTTCATTACATTCTTCCTGTTGGTTGTACTTATGCTTGATGCAGATTAATATTTGAAAATGTAACTTATAGTATGTTGCACTAGCTTGACATTATGAAATATTCCAACTTTACATTTCGAAAGACTTATACTCTCCCTTTTGAGAGTATATACACTTGCAACTTCACATGTTGAGAAAAAGAGAATGAGAGTCCTCTCTCCGGACCTTCACCTGCGTCGCATAGTTGCCAGTCGCTAGAATACACTGACAAACTAAGATATAGTTCGTAGAGAACATTAAGTTTTTGCGTTATTATATTGCTAATAATATATAACGAATAGTTCATAAGTTCATAGAAATCACACTAAAAACACTGATTGTTCGAATAAGTTGTACAATCGACGATTATTGATAGACTTCACATTGTCACGTAAAACTCTGTCATCGTCATGAGGACTTGTGCGTAGGCGTTTCTCTCGAGGGTAGCAAAATTACTCGACCTTATATGGACTGACGGGAAGAAGCAGAGCTGTCTGGAAATGTGAGGTACCTTTTGGGTGAGAAATTTCTGAGCATTGTTCTTCTCCAACTGTTGATTAGTCGCATTTCATTTCCAAGAATTGGTGTTGGAATAATACGAGGGTTGGTTTAAAAATTCACGCCAATCCATACTGTTACATTATATGTGGGAGATTTACAAAATCATAAAGTTCAGCTTACTAAGTTAATGTGTCTGGCTTTTTAATCATACGATTTTGTTCAATTTCATAAATAAATATTTTAAATAATTATTGTATAGCACTATTTTCATTTCGATAAAATTCAGAAAAAGAATGAGCTTTTCTCGAATTTATTCATATTTTATAAATATTTCATTAACAATGCAGAATTAATTTCTCTCGGAAAATTATAGTCATTTAATGGTAGGAGTGACTTTTTCCTCAGATTGCTTGTTCAGATTTTATTTATATTTTGCGCAAAATTCAGATTGCACAATTAAATTTTGACAAGTGTTTGTTCTTCGTTTCACACTGTGCAACTTCGGTCCAATCTTCTATCCTGAAGCGATGCATTTATCAGTCAATAAGAGGAAGATATTTTAGAATCTCCTCTTGGAACACTCAATCTACATAAAAAAAGGTGTCCGAAAAGTCCCATACCCCAGGTTTAAGTATCACAGAAAACAATGTAATTTTACTTGTGGTATTGCGTTTTCATGGTCACTGACAGCACTGTCTGGTATTCCTACTTTCAAGTACTATCGGGTGTCCCTGTTTCAAGGTCACGTGGAGCATTTCGGTTCTGAAGCCATGTGTGTAGTGAAACATTGCAGTTACACCATTAAGGAACGATTACTGGCATGTGAGTAGATGCACAAACAAACAAACACACACAAGGCAGATAATCACACAGGTAACAACTTTGTTTAGAGGCCACTTTGTGGAAGAAAAGCCTTTCGAAAATAACTCCCTCAGAAGCTCCGCAATCAGTCAGGCAGGGCACGAATATCTATATATCTATGTGTACAGCACGATGGAGTACATACAGATCCACTGGGTACATAGTTCGTAAGTACTCAACTATAATAAGTACTAAATAAAGTAAAATTACACTGATTGCTCTCTGTGAGTGTAAACTTATTCTCGAATACCCTGTAGTAAAAAATAGATAGAAAATATATTTTTCGAACGTTTAATATACTTAAAAAAATCTTACGGCATCTCTTATAGTTTTTGCTGCATGGAAATCCAATACTGAAAATAGAAGTACTCAGGTCTACCACTTCTGGCTTCAATACAGGATGTTCACATGAAACCTCCCTGATTACAAAAGAATGTCCAGTCGATATTAAATCTCCCGCCATGTGTTGTGTAGCATGTCCGGTGTGATCAAGCTGATGGCTGCTTCAATTTTGTGACGAAGAGCAGCGCCTTATGGACCGTTGAACGTGGGATGTTCAGCTCGCGTGACGCTCTGCGAACTGACTTTGTTGGGCTTCTAGTGAAGGCCTCTCTGACGTCATCCACAGTTTCCTAAGACGTTCGTGCTTTGCCCGAGCCAGGCTGTCGGTTGACACTTCCCGTGGCTAAAAACTTCTCAAACCATGTTTTAATGGTCTTGACGTCTGGTGCGTCCCATTGGTACTTTCATCTGAAGTTCCTTTGCACAGTAATTGATTTAGTCTTAGGCACCACACCACACACTGACTCTCTCTTGTGTTGTCATCATCTTTGTTCATGAACATCTGCAGCAAATAACAAAAATTCATATAAACTTTGTTTCTGAACATCTGCAACAAATAACAACAATCAACAACAAAAAAACTATTTGAGTTGCTCTTCAAGATGCAAACCGTTATTATATGGCATTAACAGTTTCAATGCAATTAATATTTGTAATCAGGGAGGTTACATGTGGACACCCTGTATAATAAGAATGGAGAAGGCTTCTATTCTTGGAAGAGCGAACTCACTTCAAAATACTATTTCTTCCTATGTTACAGTTCTTGTTCTATGACAATGAATATTGAAACTGGAGAGGATTACAGCTGAGATTGAACCTATCGTTAGTATACTAAATTCATTTTTTTTAAGTTTCCCGCTATCTATTACCGTTTTTTGCTCTATGGGGATCGACATTAAACCAGAAATTGAGATTTTAACTACTACCAGTTTCAGTACGGTGATAAGGGCGGAGAATAGTCTACTCTTGAGCCGCTGAATGTACATTAAAAAAAAATATTCTATTCATTACTGTTTGGAATTATTTTTGGCACGCTGAATTCAAATCAGCAAACAGTTTCTCCAGATCTTCCTTCAGTTTTTGCTCTGCAGTGGTGGATCTAGAAGATAAAAACTAGGGGAGGGGGCAGATAGAACCCAGACTATGAGAGGTATATCATGAGTTTACTATAAACTTTCAAAAATATATAAATAATAGCTTAAATTATTTTTGTCACCCAAAAAACTGGGGTCCTAGGTACGACCGGCCTCGTTGCTAGATCCGACACTGGTGCTCTGACACCTGCAAACAAACGGACGGGTATAGCATTTTACATGGTTGGGCATAAAAACAGATCCACCTCATAGTGACACGAAAACTATTTTATCGTATGAATAATACTATAGTAATAAGCACTACATTCAGTTGGGAACGAGGGAAAAAAAGATAGCTACACACCACTCAGTTATTGCGAAGATTAATACACGTTACTATCGCATTATTCTTATGATAGAACGGTTTTCGTGGCAGTATAAGGAGGGCAGGTTTCTCGTTCCCAACTCTGTATTGGATTACGAATGCACAGTTTGAAAGTCTAAAAACTGAGAGCGGTATGCTTGCCTATATCTTTTGTTCTACGTTCCGAATATTTATTCCTCTGACATGTGAACATGAAATGAGCCTTGTGCAACCAGAAATATTTCTAGTTTTAACAAATTTTGAATTTAACGATTTCTTCAACCATCGATTTCAAATGAATCTCTTAAGTTGTAACAATACACTGCTGTATGTGTTATCAAAAATCACTTTTCCTGAATAAATTCAGAAATGAGATTCTTTTATAGTAGCTGACTGTACATAACTATTCATAGTGGAAACTCACGCATACTTTTGTTATTTAAATACAAACTCAAGAAAACTGTATTTGGTATAATCTCGCAATAAAGATTTATTTGCAATGTTAATCGACATATAAACAGCTGCAATTAACATAATATCACTAATACAATATTAAAACCTGTTTACAAGTAAACATTATTACAAAAGAAAGAAAAAACAGAACTTTACATTCATTTATCGTTAATTTAACTCGTCATTTTCGACTAAATTTTCTTTTTAAAGCACAAATTATTAAATAAATAACAATATACAATTTATATTTGCTGCCAGCGCATTTTTTCAGAAAGAAGAACTCTTTCTATGAAGGTAGCTGCAATATACACATTTTATACGTCGAAATTGCTAGAAATAAATCCTCGTTCCAGTCATTCTTGGAACATGTTATACAGAATTACTAATGGCAACATCAATACGTATTTAAGGCTTTGGTAATAAGAACTGCTGTTTTCCTGGAGTTCAGCATCTCTTTTCAACACCAAGGTTGTGTAAGACATGAATCTACGAGGCCCGACTTACGTATGCACTCACCGTGAAACCAAACTGAATATCTTACACAAAATGTTTGTATTGAACGTACTTATTACAGAATTACACAAAATGTAGTTGTAATAACTAAGTTCAATACAAACATGAGAACTGCTTTGCTGATTTTGTTTGAACGTATCTCAAACAAACAAACAAACAAACAAAAACTACGAATCAAATATTTTCCCCCCTAATTTAAGTCGTGTAAAAAAAAAGTCGGTAATAACGGAAAATTATCACACCAAAAGCAGACCACGGTATCTTCACTCCCATGTACAGCTGCCCCGTAGTTATTCTATATTTATAGACGATGTGTACATTCATGGTGAGAAAATAACCCGACAAAAATTATTTGTATAAATAAAACCCTACTTAAATTTGCGATAAACTATTCAGATATGATTTTAAAAAAAGTTGTTAAATTAAGTTATCATTTAATAAATGTGTCTCTCATAAAAGATATTTTGCTTTTCTGTTCTATAACTTTATCTTTGTATGTTAACGACAATCGAACCGCGCTTATTAAAGGTGAATGCACTAACTAACTATCGAAAACAGATGTCTTTTGTACGAAATGGCAAGAAAAAATATCAATATTTTGCAAGAAACTTGTTCCTATCTAAATATAGAGCTCACACTTATTTTTGGAAGATCGTAGATATTCAAAAGAAGCCCTACTTTTACTCAAGTTATCTATGTCTGCAACTTGAATATTTTTAGTAATACTGAGAATCACATTTATGAACTTATAAGAGAATTCATAACTTAATTTTCGTCTTTTAAGTGTTTATATTCCATTCGTGGTGCAAGAATCAGCCTAAATCCAAGATTATTTATATCGGTCAGAATGGGTTGTTCTGAAAATTAAGCTGGATCCAAAATCCGAGAAAAGTTGCTACCAGCTCTGCAAACCACAATTAGTCTTACGTACTAAACCTGCGTGCTGAACTCTATTGAACGATCAATTGTGTGTAAAATTGCAACAAATATAGATATAATATTACGATCACCCAACTTAAACGAACTTCTGGTATAGTTCCGAAAACATTTTGCTATTGATCAAATTCAAAACACACATTATCCCAAGACAAATTTGTTCGATATTTAACGTATACTAAATGTGATGTATAATATTGATTTAATCTTGAAATGTTAGTTTTATTTATGTATGACTTGAATCCGGTCTTCTTTTCTTTCTTTTATACATTGAAAAGCATTTGTGAGGAATTAACTACGAGTAACATGTTGAGAAGTTAAATCAGCAAAGTCTAATCTAAATACTTCTACGTAAGCACACTATAACGGGAAGGCATACAACATTCCCATAAACGGCGCAATTGAATTTCAATACCAAAAACGAACACTACTAGTATCAGATACGTAGATATTGACCTATTATGGTTTCCTAGTCAAAAAACTATTGTTGGAAAAATATACTATAAAAATTAAAAGTATGTGTATTACATAAAAATTAATTCAGAGCAGCAAAGATCGTTCTCTGATTGTATAAAATTATAAAATCTAGTAAATGTAGTTCTCAGAAAAGAGTACAAGTGCATATAAGTGAATCAGGACCTAGTGTAGGATTTCTACCAGGAACACCTACTTCTATGATTTAAAAGGAAAATTTATCTTGACGCATTTATCACTTTAGTAGCAAAATTGCCAGTGGAATGACTTCAGCTTAAAACTGGCGAAAAACGGAATGACATACAAAATTGTAATGAAGATATAAACTGATGTTGTATCGTACAAATTACAGTTATTGTGTATATGTAATAGTATGCATTCCTGATGATTTATAGTTAATGTATTTTGTAAATCCGTAAAAGATGTAAAGTAGTATAAGACGGATACGGAATAATAACTTACAATAAAAGCAAACTATGTTAGTATATGGAGGCACAATAAAGGCAGAGTACTAATAATAAGGCAAATTATTATGTTGTCATCCGTAAAACTGCGCTCTATATACCAATATAATTAACACTGACACACCAAGCACCTTCGATTTCTAATCAAATATCTTTCTCTTCTACATTCAAGCAACAAGTAATGTATGCACATAGTTTAATATTCGTTCTTATATAATACATCAAAATATCGATAAAAGCACTAGTTTAAAGAACTAGGTATTTGAACAACAACATTAATTTCAGATGTAACATGAAAAAAATGTTAAAACATTCAAAAAACTATTTTTGAGGCACTATTGAATTTTCTCAAAACCTAAGGTTTTAGGCAGAACAAGAAAAGATTGTAATATCAAATACTGGGTACGAAACAAGTAACCTTTTGTGAAGCTAAATACTAGAGTATTTAATATTTTAATTCACAACTTACTTACATAAAACTATTCAAAGATTGCAACATTAATTTCTTTTGAAGAAGAGAACATGCAGAACTCATTCTGACAGGAACACAATATAACGGTTGCATTTTACAATTCGTTAAAACATGGTAAAGAAAATTGCTCTTATTTTTAAAGAAAATTTTAAAAATATATATTTTTTGAGTCAAACTCTAATAACACAGGTAATATAACATGATACACTTTTTCAAATTAAATTATTAGATTAACTGAATAACGATATTTTAAAAAATTGTAGTTCTTTACTACAATTTGGATGAATTTCATCTGTAAAAAAGTATATAAGTTTTGTATCTACAAATACAAAAGTACTCGCTAAATTCGTACACAATAATTATATAGTATTATTTTTCTGTTATTTTATATAACACGACAAACCCGACGAAGAGGTAGTCAACTATTAATATAGAAAACAAACTTATCTCTTTAATGTAACATTGTTAGGACCAATAATTGTAAATATATCAAAAACAATAAAAAAAAGTATTTGCAACAAAATAATTCCTTCGTTTTTCAAAATAATTTTTTAAACATATCTTCGTTACTACTAAGGTAGGGATAACTTAACACAATTAGCGTAACTTTACACAATTCTAGTCCACAAAGTATAAACTCTTGCCCAGGAGCCAAGTTTCTATTTAAGGTAATTCGCAATAACAAGCTATATAGATCTTACGTTATTTCCAAATCGTCTCAACATTAAGTACAACAAACAGTATTAAACACCCTCAACCAGTAATAATTAACAGAAAATAAACTCTATGTATATAGATATTATCTCTCAGAGAGCAAGCAAGTATATGTTATTTTCCATCAAAATATCTACACGTAGAAAAACAAGTTACAGAAAAAATGTTAAATACATCTAAACATTCTGAAAATATATATTTTGATTACTATTTCAGTAGTTATACTAGATGACTCTCATATTTTTCATCTGATACTGTTATAAATGGTTGAATTGTAGCTCTTGTTTAAGTAACAATCCTCATGCAGATTCCTTCACGATTCAGAAGACTGCTCTGGCTGAAGGTCAAACCACAAGGTCACTGCTTTGGAGAGGTCGTACTCACTTAAATTAACAATAACCTAAAAGAAAGAATACATCAGAAAGTATTATGCTATTGAAATACATTGAACAGTTCACTGAATTTGAAAAGAACGAAGTTTGAATTTACTGAAGACAAATGCCCATTCTCTAATACCCATTGAAGACTTCTAGCATTTTTCCTCTTCAGTTATGTCAATAAATCCTTACCTACGGGTATGAAAAAGTTTTTAGAAATAAAATTAATGTAAAATCAAGAAAGTATATTTTCAGTAAAAATGAAACCAGGAATAACTGTACAAACAGTACCCAACTCTATGGAGCCGCCTAAAGCTCGACAATTCTGAGTTACAGTAGTGGAAACCTGATATAATTAGTAATTCAAAAAACATAGTTAACTAATAGTTTAAACATGTTTTGAATTAGTAATTATTAACTAGTTACAGACTGATGACATATATGACAGTAAGAACAAACGATTTTGCAGTAACATATACAACTGTTTCGAATTTCATTTGAAATTAAGCGTTCAGGAGAACATACATTTTATTATTCTCTATGTGCGGACATCACTTATAGAAGTCTTCTGCATTTCAGGCAAAATGGGTCGACAGTGAAATAAGAACTAACCATGATGGAACACCTAAACACAATTTGATATTAGAATTCGAAGGTGAATGAGATTCTTGTAAAATGTATTTCTATTCATTTTATTTTATTTTATTTTATTTATTTATTTATTTTTTATCAACGACTGGATTTGAAACAAGAATGAATTCCTTTAATTATGTATGCGCGAAGATCATCTTTGGGTGAAGGGAGAATTCGCTTAAAATGTAACCCACTTCTCTAAACAATAAAACACCGAACAATCTATAAACTTCTTCCTTGTTCTCTTATCGTACAACTAACATTGCACATATCCCACGTAAGTATAAAGCGTATTTGAGGCGTTTTAAATTTCGAATCTGATACAAAACCGTAAAGACAAGCCCAAACTCTCGCATCAAATAAACAATGCTGATGGAAATATTACGAATTACAGAGAGAATGAATACAAGAGAGTAGCCCGTTCTGTACTCATTGTAGCAAACTTCTAACATGATACTGTCTGTTCGCGTTACGAAGTCCTATGAAACGCTGATGTATACATAATAATAAACTGTACAATCAGTATCCTACTTACTCTAACTGAAACTAATGAAGGAATATCGCTAGATATTGAATTCCGTTACGAGAAATGTAATTCTAATTCTGTTTTGAGAACATTTTACACTAAACTTTACACTGTTATGGAATGATTTTGAAGGAATACATGCGAGAATTAATTTAAATCATATTGTTGATGGCATAGTTAAAAAAATAATAATAATAATAATAATAATAATAATAATAATAATAATAATAATAATAATAATAATAATAATAATAATAATAATAATATATTGTTTTAAGAAGTAGGTACAATCATCTGAAAGCTAAAAACACGACGAAATATAAGAATAAAAGTTGTTTTGAAAATGCCTTGAAAATAAATCAGATTAGACTTACTTTTCAGTTAAAACACTAAAGAAAGACTTACCTGTCCCATGACTGGACTTGAGGATGAGAACCATCCTTTCTTCGTGACTACGGAAATTTCCAACTGACGACTATTCAGCTCACCTTGTGATATCACATACTCAAACGTCTCATCGTACACAGGGTTGCAATTATCTTTCATTGTCTGAAAAAAAAAAATATTTGTTAATTGGTTTTATATATATATCTATATATACGCCAGGTGTTTCAGACCGCCTGTACACTCCTCTGGAAATCTGAATAAGTAAATTAAACAAAATTTTAGAAAATGTATTCCATGTACTTGGTTATGCTCTATCGAATCGTGCTATTTTCACCTTCCGGTTTTTGCCGAAAGTACGTTATCCAGACCGAAAGTTGATTTTTTTAAAATGGAACACGATACCTTTCATCGCGGTCTCGGATTCTATGTCAAAAAATAGGAAACCTTTGTTTGAAACATAAAAAAAAAATAAATAAATAAATAAAATAAAATAAAATAAAAAAATAAATGATCATTGAAATCGGCTGTTCCTTGAACGCGGTATTAGTTTTCACACCATCCGTACACTCGTTTCTCAGTTGCTTGCGGCGACCTCTACACTTTTGTTCAGCGACTAAGGTCGACAAACAACCGTAACCTACGGAAGGCTGTCATTTTAATCTACCCCCAATCGTCCCGTTCGCTAAATCTTACTTCCTCAAAATTTAAGTGATAAGACTATTCAAAAGCATACAACTAATAAAGAGTGATCATTTGTTACTGCGTATCAGGGAACTCAAATAACAACCTATTTAACTCAAATCAAACAAAACAACTTGATCATATTTGATGTTATTTACGTATTGCATTTCATTAATATTTATGTACATGCTTATCAAAATTCAACAGATATGAATCTTTTAAAACAATGTAAAGGAGAACAAAATTATTAAAAACGAAATATTCAAATTTCTGATGACTACAAGAAACAAAATAGTTTGATAATTCAAGCCAAATGCTCCAACTGGTCATCATTCAGTACGATGCAAGTCCTAGCTCTATTCGGGAACGAATTACTTCTTCGTCAGTCGTAGGAGATTGGCTAGCTTCCTCGATCCACTGAATCATATTTTATTTTCTCTTGTAGCAGGACGCTGACGATAAAGATCTTTCAGTTTTATTACGTCCCACGACATACACCTCTAGACAACATTATAAAATATATTGTCCGTCAAGTTATTACATCAACACAACGTTGTGTGCAACGAAGTCCTTGAATAATTTCACAAATATTGTATGAAATTTGAGGTGGTTCGTGGGCAAACTAAACTTTAAAAAAAAGTTACATGAAACTAATTACAGCTTTAGTCAACGTAATTTTAACTTATAGACCGACTGAAGGCTCTGGCGGAACAACTAATAATTTTTAACTGAAAAATGAAAAGAAAGGGGAAAAAAGCCATGTTCAGGAAACAGTCGATTTCAAAGATTATTTAAAGGTCTTAAGAAGCATTTTTTTTTTTTTTTTTTTAGAGAAATGTTTTAAAATTTCTTATTTTTTGACACAAAATCCAAAATCGTGATGAAAAGAACCACGTTGATTTCAAAAATTCAACTTCCGGTCTAAATTACACAATTCCGCCAAAAAACGAAGGTGAAGACAGCATGATTCGATAGAGAATAGCCATACATTTAATACTGTTTCTGAAATTTTGTTTGCGGGAATTTACTTCTTCAGACTTCCAGAAGGGTGTACAGGTAGTCTGGAACACCCAGTATATGTTATATGGCTCATTCCATGTCAAATGAACCAATATCAGATTTTATGGTTGCCCTTACATCATGGATTTTCTTCATATTTTGTCTGTGGGTAGATACCTATGAGAAATAACCACAGGAATATTTGCAGATTTTTATCTCTTAAACGGACCTCAGGAAAAATAAATGAAAATTTGGCATTTTCCGAGACTTCTGCCGCGGAAAAATCGACACATAATGTTAAAAATTCTGTAACTCCCTTATTTTTCAGCCAATTGAAGTGTTTCTGGTGTCAAATTAAAGCTAATAGTCTCTACTATTTAGAACTACTGTTGAATCAGAAAATGTGGTTCATAGAAAAGAGATACAAACTCTGAAACACAATTTGTATGATTTATATGTGATTTTTGTAAAAAATCATATCTGCTAAATCACTGAAAACACAACCTCCACATTTTAACCTCAGATTCACCTAAATATGTATGTTCATAGTGCAAAAATGAAAAGGGTGTTTTTTGTGGTTTGTCAGTAAGAAATTATAATGCACGGACACGACTTATGGCACGTTATTAACATTTAACATTAACATGTTATTAACTATAGAAATGTTGCATTTTGTTGGAATGTTTACTACATTGGTTACATTTGGCTTGGTTGAGATGAACGCGTAACGTGCAAAAATTAATATATTGAAACATTATTTTATGAATACGGAAGGATATCATAAATATTGAAGAAAGTCAATTGCAATGACATTCTCGCTCACTCACTCCCCATCACACATACCCACGTTACTATTACTAGTGGGTCTATTGACCAGGTGCCTCACGTAAATTTCAAAAACTGCGCCGTATAGAGTGGATGGCCGCCATTTTGAAACTGTACATTGGATCACTTGATTGTTAGATACACTAAATTTAATATGTCTTTTGCTTCTATTCTCAAAATTTCAAGTCAAAATACTAAAAATTACGACCTGGAGTGTAGATGGCCGCCATTTTAAAAATCGATCGCCATTTTGAAAGTTGACATTGCTCCACTTTAATGGTACGCACAGTAAATTGTATATGTCTCATGCTTCTATTCATAAAATTTCAAGTCGAAAACCCGAAAACCGCCCTATAGCGTGGATGGCCACCATTTTGAAAATCTGGCCGCCATTTTGAAATTTTACTTCTGTTCTATTCTATAAAGCAAATTTCGAGCGTCTCACGGTTCTTACCTCAAAATTTCGTGTTAAAAGACTGGAAATTGCGCCGTAAAGAGTGGATGGCTGCCATTTTGAAATTTTATTTATACTTTTGATCACCGCCAAAATCTATACAGGAAGTTTAGGGTATCTCGTAGTCCTATCCTAAAAATTTCGTATTAAAATACCGAAAATTGCGCCCTGTAGCGTGGTACAGACAGGCATACAAACAGACAGACACAGGAAAATCCAAACGCAGATCGAGTCCAAATAGGAGCCTCACTGACGTTCGGCAATTAGTTTATATATAATGTTACTGAGTGACTGTTATTTGGTATTTTGAAGTTACTCTAACAATGTTATAAATGGAACCAGGTGACCAGTGTTCAGTTTGCAGGCAGTATGAGGAATGTGAGGGAGTTCCAGACAGGAAAGTAACTTCCGTGTGTGATATGAAAGCAAGTGATGTGGAACTTATCAGACTTAGAGCCAAATGTTCTGACTTGAAATTTATTTGTGGTTTCCATTTAAAGCAGTATTTATCTCTTTATAAAGACAGGCAGAGAACATGCATTGATCCTTTTCAAAAGCATAAGAAAAGGGTAGTGAAAAGTTTAAAATCTGTTTCGCTGGCATTTTCCAGAAGATTTACAGATATTGAACTAATTCCTGTCACAAAATTGTGTATATCTTGCAGGAAAGCAGTGTAGCAAACAGCAGCAAATCGGACAGTGAAATCAACTTTGATTCTTATGACGCTTACGAACCAGATGAATCTGTCTTAGAAAAACTTAATAAAGCGTGTGAATTACTTAACTGTTCACCACTGAAAGCTACCAAAAGAAAAGTGGACAAAAGAGGCACATACTTAACACATAAGGCTAGTCGTCTTGCTGCCAGTTTCACAGGGTTAGCAGCAAACGCTTTTGGTACTGAAGGGCCCCAGTCCTGTAAGAATGAGGTGGATGAAGACAAAAAATGCAAGGATTGTGAAAGTCTGATGGAGAGACTTCGCGCAAAGTTTTCTGCCAGCAGTGTTGATGAGAAAGTCCAAATATTAACCCTTGTCCCTGAATCATGGAGTATCCAAGACACAGTGTCTTATTTCAATACCACTGTGTATTTAGCAAAAAAAAGCAAGGAAAATATTACAAAATATCACGAAATTTTGAGGTAAGAACCGTGAGACGCTCGAAATTTGCTTTATAGAATAGAACAGAAGTAAAATTTCAAAATGGCGGCCAGATTTTCAAAATGGTGGCCATCCACGCTATAGGGCGGTTTTCGGGTTTTCGACTTGAAATTTTATGAATAGAAGCATGAGACATATACAATTTACTGTGCGTACCATTAAAGTGGAGCAATGTCAACTTTCAAAATGGCGGTCGATTTTTAAAATGGCGGCCATCTACACTCCAGGTCGTAATTTTCAGTATTTTGACTTGAAATTTTGAGAATAGAAGCAAAAGACATATTAAATTTAGTGTATCTAACAATCAAGTGATCCAATGTACAGTTTCAAAATGGCGGCAAACTTTTTCAAAATGGCGGCCATCCACTCTATACGGCGCAATTTTTGAAATTTACGTGAGGCACCTGGTCAATAGACCCACTAGTAATAGTAACGTGGGTATGTGTGATGGGGAGTGAGTGAGCGAGAATGTCATTGCAATTGACTTTCTTCAATATTTATGATATCCTTCCGTATTCATAAAATAATGTTTCAATATATTAATTTTTGCACGTTACGCGTTCATCTCAACCAAGCCAAATGTAACCAATGTAGTAAACATTCCAACAAAATGCAACATTTCTATAGTTAATAACATGTTAATGTTAAATGTTAATAACGTGCCATAAGTCGTGTCCGTGCATTATAATTTCTTACTGACAAACCACAAAAAACACCCTTTTCATTTTTGCACTATTGAACATACATATTTAGGTGAATCTGAGGTTAAAATGTGGAGGTTGTGTTTTCAGTGATTTAGCAGATATGATTTTTTACAAAAATCACATATAAATCATACAAATTGTGTTTCAGAGTTTGTATCTCTTTTCTATGAACCACTTTTTCTGATTCAACAGTAGTTCTGAATAGTAGGGACTATTAGCTTTAATTTGACACCAGAAACACTTCAATTGGCCGAAAAATAAGGGAGTTACAGAATTTTTAACATTATGTGTCGATTTTTCCGCGGCAGAAGTCTCGGAAAATGCCAAATTTTCATTTATTTTTCCTGAGGTCCGTTTAAGAGATAAAAATCTGCAAATATTCCTGTGGTCATTTCTCATGGGTATCTACCCAAAGAAAAAATATGAAGAAAATCCATGACATAAGGGCAAATGGCATTGGTTCATTTCACATGGAATGAGCCATATATATATATTGATCTGTCAATGTTTCACACTTGCTTTTTCCATTACTTTCTTATTTTAAATATATATGTTTGTACGTGATTCCTTCATCACAACACAAGAAATTAAAACGAAATAAGTATGTACCATCGTTGATAGTATCGTCAACATTTTACAAATCAGATTTCTTGCAATACTAAGAACAAATACATAAGGAAGCACAATTTACGAGAAAATATGCACATGCTACTTACTTCAGTCTTTCGTTTTGTGTCCTTGGATCTCTCTGGCAACAAGTACAGTTTCACATACGGATCAGGTATATTGGATGGATCATTAAGTGGGAGGTTTCTGAAAATCGCAAGAGAATAATTTCTTTTGGCACTGCGTAAAGAGTATGTGTGTTAACGTTAGGAAAAACAAACAACAATCCTGACACCAAGATAAGACAAAAAGTATAGACCAACCCGGGTGCACAAATCCTTCCTTTCGGAGTTATAGGCTACCCAAAACATGAAAAACTGAACTTTAAAGGCACATAGCTTCAAAACTATGGGATCTACCGTAGTCGAGCCAAGACCTCACTTAGGAACTAGTATGTGCCCTATCCAAATATCCAAGTTTCACAATCCTGCAACAACTTTTATAGAGGTAGTTGGTGAGTACCTTATGACTCTGAAACACGTATTTTTGGATAGCCCATATATTAGTTCCTAAATGAAGTCTTAACACGACTATGGTAGGTTCCATAGTTTTGGAGCTATGGGCCTTTAAAAATATTTTTTTCATGTTTTCGGCAGCCTATAACTCCGAAAGGAAGCATTTGTGCACCCAGGTTGGTCTATACTTTTTGTTTTATTTTGGTGTCAGGAATCACCTCTCAAACGTTGTCGGTGTTGTTTTGAAACACCCTGTATATATATAGTTACATATACAGTACATAGATAACATTTTCTACCAGCAAAATAAAAACTGCCAATTATTAGCAATGAACGACATGCATTTTAGCTTTACAAAGATTGTTTTTTTTTTTTTTTTTTTTCTATTTTCTTGAAAACTGCACATGAGAATCTTCCCTCAAGTATGTTATTTTGTTCACCATGATGTGATCTTATATTTGGACAATATTTTAGATTAGTTAAACAGAAATTAAAATTATCATAATTTTAGGCTAAATTTCATTAAGCATACAATAGAGTGAAGTTTTGGTAGTGTCATAGTAAAGAGCTTAGCGTGTTCTAAAAGTGACTATCCTACAAGTCAAAATAAAGCGACAAATATATATATCAGTTATAAATCTTACCAAAGTTGACCTGTATTTCAAGGAATACTAAATAAACCTTAGTAAAGGTCTTATCAAGACTTAATTTCTTTAACATTACTATCTTTATTCAACACATTTTTCCAAGTATACCTTCTTTGTACTACTAACTATTACAGAGAACACCTTTGCCTTTACTAAGCACTTTTACAATCCGGTCTCCACTTACTTAACTACATCCAATTACTAATTTTCTTCAATGTTCGTTTAACTTACAACGTTTGTTTATTCTGTGGCTCCCGCAGAGTGCTAAAGCACTTTCCGCTTAATACCTAACAAAAATCACAAGAACATAATCTTATTTGTATATAACAAACTGTTTAAAATATCTGATAAATACTTACACAATTTTATGAATAACAATCACTAGTCTTTGACGTGGAACACTATATCGTAAAGTCATCTGAATTCTTCCAAGCCCATTTTCGCCTGCTGACCTATTTTAAACAAACAACAATTCAGCATCACACGAACACTATCAATCTCAAAATTTCTCTTAAAAATTTATATCTGCGAACAGGCACTTAGAAAAATAATTTTAAAAATCAAACACAATTTTTGAACAGTTGTCAATAAAACGGTTACAAATGTAATGTAATAAAAGAGTTGAAGTTAATCTAATGTTAAAACCTAAATCAGATACCACTTATTACTATTTATTTTTTTAATTTTTAATTATTATAAAAGTTATTAATTTTATTGATTGCTCTTCCCGCTGGTCTAAGCGCTAGCACGCGCCTCTGGCGAAAGGGGTCTTGAGCTCGATCCCCAGAGGAACAGAAATGAACGCATTAAGGTGGTTCGGATTTCACATTAAACTATAGATCAACGTTTCATATAACCTTGATGTTGACAAGAGAGACTAACCTTGAAAAAACAAATCAAATTTTACCGTTGAAATGCCGCTAAAGCAGAAAGTTTTCGACTCCCGGTAGAAGCTCATGTGGTTCGGATTTCACGTTGAATTGTTGGTCCCCGTCTCATATCGCCTTAATGTTGAGAATAGCGCAATCAACCAATATACTGAATAAATTGTAAATCTTCCAGTTTCTCATCTACAATGTATTTTGAAGCCATGTGAACACGAAGTACGTTGCATGAATGAAACGAGGTTAGGAATACGATTCCATATTTCGTTCTATACCTAGTACACTAAAACAGTGCTTGTCATACTACTATTTTCTTAAGTTTACAAAGAAGAAAGATATTGTTATAAATCTACAATGTAAGAAGAAACTGTTCAACTCTAATATAATTTTGGAACGATGATGTATAAGAATTTGGATGAGCAAAATTAAGTACATTTTGAGTTTATTGATAAGCTTGCTCTTCATGCGGTTCACATAATAATAGAATGAGTTGAGTTGATTTTGAGATTAACGTCTCGTTCAGCAGCGAGGCTATATGAGATGTGGATCTACACAATCTAAGGCGGAATTCGAACCACAGTAATATGTTCGAATTTTCTATGCTCTCCCACTGCAAGTCGAACCATTGGTTATGTTATTCAAAGGCGCACGCACTAGCACTAGGTAAGCGAGAAGGGCTTTCTCTTTGCTCTAATGTAAAGTAAAGCTACCACGGATAAAATAGAATGATTGAAGACAGACAAAACTTGTTATCTGGTAGGAATAAGTGTAATTTGCGCCATACATTGAACTATCACTTCGCATCTCATACAGTCTTTATACAGAACAAGGGATGTTAAAACTACAATTAAAAACGTTAGTTAATAACAAGATTTATGCCGCATGGCTGAAAATAGGCGAAAGCAAGTCAATTTTATGTGCTAGTGACGAATAGGGACATGAGTATATTCCATCATCCTTGATTTTGAGGTACATTATTAAAATTCATTTCATACTGGGATTTATTTCATTAAAAAAAAATGCATAGTATTATAAAGAACTGTACCTTGTTCCATTCGTTTCAATTGGCTCAAAAATGCTGTCAACGAACTTTTAAATAAGGCAGCTACATTAACTGAAACTGAGGGAAGTTTATGAAACTCAACAAAGCTAACTTTTCCCATTATTTTATCCCCGTCATTACAAGAGAGAAGTACCCAGAGATTGCCTTCAAAAAATACTCTGTTCTATCACTAACAATTCTGGAAAGTTTCGTAAACATTGAATTAATTAGTCAGAAAAATATACATATTCATGGAAAAAAAGAAAACATTTCGCATTATATCTCAGATGGAAACACTGCTATCTTATCCAAACGAGAGCATTTAAATTACATAAATGTCGTAGAAAAACGCACTGAATGCATCTGTTGCCCCCTTCTTTTGTTCATAACGTATCTTCATATAAACATAGCGTCAGTAAATGCATCAGACTGTCCCTCAAGAAGCTATTTCGACGAAAGCAATACAATAGATGTGTGTATTGCTTTCCTTTCTGTTTTCTACCTAATCACATAAAACATGATAAAGGGTATGCCATATTAACAAATGTTACCGCTTTATTGTTCTATGAACTTGCCAATAGTGATTCGCTACGTTTATTTTTTATTATTTTTTCCTACCAAAAACTTTGTATTTTAGGTTTTGGTTTTACTTCTGACAAGTGGTTTCAAGTGGTTAGGTTTCAAGCTCAAAATCTAATATTGAATACCTTAACATTCCACCCGCTATAAAAACCCGCATGGACCTGAACTCCGATCTTAACACCATTTCCATGACTTTAACTTCAACTATAGCCCAGAACTTGAAATTGTTTAATTTTTCCTGATCAATTTTTCTAGACTGGAAAGTACTAAAAGATTTGAATCTTTCTAAGCATGAAGTTGAGGTGTTTGGTTATAAGTTGCAGGAATGGAATTTACCGGAATTCAGAATTATAATTTCATTCTTTTAAGGATCATATAAGTAAACATTTTTCGGATTACTACGTAATGAAAGAAAGCTCCCTCTGTACTCGTTTAAATAAAGAAGGTTTGATCTAGGCATCAGGTTTCCAACACACTCTTGAAAAATAGAGATTTTTATCGATTTCTACAATAAGTCTCAGAGCATTATTATTGTACAATGGAAAGACTAAATGATCGATACCAGTGGTATATTCCGTAGGGATGAAGAAAACATATGATAGTATGTCCAGGGTGCTAAATCGTAAGAGCAAAGGTACGGGGAGGAAGACAAAAGTAGAAAAAAAATCTTCGCATTGGAATGTCTCGACATATCCATGATTTATTAAACTATGTAAGATTAGGGATACCGTTAACCAGATTCACTCATCAATTACATGTTAATTATATATGAATTAATGTAATTACTTTCACATTTCTGATAATAGTATCACTTTACTCCCCCCCAATATGATTTTAGTGAAAGGAAATTTTCTTCAAAAAAATATTAAATGACCGGGAGGGAATTTCCTCCCATCCCCCATAATTTCGCTCCTTGAGTGTGTCTGTGTTTTTAGATATGAATCGTTATTACAAGCACTGTTGGCAAATTTTGTTTAGATTTGAAGGTCAGACATTACTACATTACTAGGATTACAGGAATAACCTAGAAAATACTGCTGTTTTCTTTGCTTCTGGGACAGTAGGGTAATTGAGTCACACTAAACTGTGAAAGACTAATTTGCGAGAAAAATGTATACAGCAAAATGTTAAGTATGTTTCTTTAGTATTGCTTGCTACTCGTTTCTATATAAAATTAGCCTAATGAAAAATGTCGTTAGAGCCATGGACAGCTCGACTGAAAACTGACTTCGTCCCTTCTCAATAAATTTTTCCCGAGAACTTAGAAACTAAGCGAAGAGCGAAAAGAAAAATTCCATCATGGTATTTAGAAAATGGAGCAGAGATGTCAAGTTAAATGGGATTCTCATATGATGGAGGACTTCTGCTGGCTTTTAGTTAAAAAGAAACGCATTACGAGAGAAAGAAAGAACTGTAAATTTTAAAAACATTTGTCTTTTTTATAATACTCTGAATATTATTAGCCGAATATTTTGGTTTAGTACCATTATAACACTACTAATGCTGGGATTTTAAAAAATAATTATAAAAAATATGATTTTTCAAAAAGCTTTCGCTTAATATACTAAATAAAAACTAAAATATTGATCAAAATTGTAAGTTGGAACCTTTCAATTTGTATTTACATAGTACATTCAAAAGCAAGTTTAAGTACAGTCAAAAATTGACATATTTACTGGGTCGTATCCAAGTCAAACACTAATTAGCGAAAGGAATATTAGTTTATCGTATTCTCTTTAAAATGTATAAATTTTCTGATTACATTTCGTAGTCAAAAAGTATACTTGTGGCGTAATTAAGTTGTGTATCTACAAAATTAATTAATTTTGTAGCTTTCGCCAGAACTCGATTTGTTTTTCATACAAAAATGTTACATGTTAGGAACTTCTTATTACCACTTGCGTGTTCAGGAGAGTCGATTTAGTTAAAATCTCTTATCTTTTGTTCTCTTCACTATTCTCTTGTTTACATGGAAGTGGTACTCGTGAGCGCGAAAAATATGAAGCAAAATATAAAGGTAACCAAGGAAGTTCTGTCACTTTTTCACTCACCACTTTGAATTTCGATATGTCACCTAAGACGTACCTGGAAGATCAAAATAGTCCCCATCAGCATCAACGACCTTCTGTCAACGTTCTGGAAGGCCACGGATTCCATCGCGGTAGAACTTGGTGGGCAGTGAAGCGAAGAAAGTATCAAGTGCATTTTGCATCTCTACTAGGGATTTGACTGGCGTCCTCTAAGGTGATTGTCCAAGGAATGGAACAGGTGATAATTGGACGGTGCAATATCCGGGGAGTATAGTGGATGCAATAGTCTTTCTCACCAAGGCTTAGAATGGTGTCCCGGGTCATCCTAGCCACGTGGGGCTTAGCGTTGTCCTGTAACAGGAGGACTCCTTTGCGATTCAGAAGTGCTGGCTCCAGAGTTTTGAGATTTTCTTCAACACGGCTCAACTGCTAACAGTACACAATTGCATTGATGCTGTGACCAGCTGGTAGCAGTTCCGATGCACAACGCCGCGAGTAGTCAACTAAACACACAGGGGGACCTTCTTCTGGTGCAGTGCTTGTTTCGTCTGTTTCGGAAGTGGTTTATGAGATGCTAACCAATGATGACGGCGCCATGGAACTTCGTACAGGACCCACTTTTCATCACAAATCAACATCTTGTCCAGAAATGACTCCTTCCTCAGACGAGACAGCAAAGGAACACAGGAGTCTGCTCGCGCTGCCTTCTAGCCCGCAGTCAAATTATGTGGGATCCATCGACTCAACTTGTAGGGCTTCCCAAGTTGATGGAGGTGCTGTCGAATTGTTTCTTCACTCACACTGAATTATAGTCCCAGTTCCTCACATGTCTGGATACTGTTCGCCTCAATTGCTGCCTGAAGATCTTCATTTTGTACATGTGTTGTTGATCTTCCGACACGTGGTGCGTCTTCGAATGTTTCATCACCGTTCTTAAACTTGTTAAACCACTGCTGCATTATCCGCGCAGTCACGACACCCTCACCAAAGGTCTGGCATATCTTTCGCCCCACTGCAGCGGCGTTTGATCCCGTTTGAACTCGTACAGCATACACCTCCTAATAACGCTTTGTGAAGGTCCCGTGTTCACTCTGACCTTACGGTGTAACGGTGTAACTGAACTGTCACAACCAGGTAGTATATTGGATATACCCACACCAACAACTGACCTTCGCCTTATCTCCATTCGCACTCAACTCATAGTGTGAGGGCCAATGTAACACAGACCTTCACAAAAAGCGACAGAACTTTCTTGGTTACCTTTTAATATATATATTTATGGCAATTACATAATTACATAAAAATGTAAATTCATTGAAGTGTGGTCAATAATATGTATTAAGTACCTTCAATGTGTGTAACCTCTTGAAGAGAAAGGAAGCTCTTTAATTATTCAGGTAACATTAGCCGCAATATTTAACAAATAATAATTCGCTACTTTTCTATTTGAATCATACTTCATCCAAATTTCATAGATATAGACTGGCGGCTTTACGTTCTTGTCCTCAATCCCACTCCATTCTTTGTATATCTACGAAGAAACCAACTACGCAGGTGACATTGTGAAACTCGCTTTTACGGCAAACGCTTTCAATCTTCAGCCATTCTAACAACCAATCCTATACCGTTGTCAAAAATAATTTGGACAGATGCACTAAGCATTCAAGAATGAACATACGTAAAATAATACTGCACTTCCCTTCTACAAGTAGAGTATGATTGTCTCCCAAAATTACGAACTGTTCGATACTGTTACTCCTTATATGGAACACGTACAAAGAAAATGAAACTTTACTTTCATTACAAATTACATCTTTAAAATGCTAGGCCCCAGTTATTTAACTTTTTATGAGGTAATTAAGTGTTGAATAGTCACTAGGGTTGTGGAGTTATGATTAAAAGCATTATTTTAACAAATGCACGCCATATTCTATCTTCTCTGTTTAAACATATTCCAAAATCATGCATAATCTGCATAACAAATTTTATGAGTCACGGCTGAAAATCTTTCTAATACCCAGTTTTACCTACTATATGAGTACGGAAATTGTATTTTCTTTCTTTATAATAGATAATTAATTTTAACGTTATAAACGTCCGTGATGATGTACTTATTAATATCTATTAACTATAGTGTTTAACCACGTAACACAGAAGTTACTTACGAGGAATTAGAAACCACACGCTGACGAATGTCCGCTGTTTCCACTACTGATGATGTAGCTGAACTAATAAGTTCTTCTACAGGGTGTCTTGTGTTCGGACTGGACTTTGCAGGTGATCCAGAACTCTGAAGGGATTCCTTAGATGGCTGCTTCACAATAGGGCTTGCTATAACGAACAAATATAAATGATCAAAATACGAACTGAGAAGGTAATTTAGTTAATTTAAACTGCATAGAAGTCATAGTAGTTACATATAAATATAATGTTTTAAAGGTCTCAAGGCATCTTCTTTCTCCGAAACGTATGAGGTTATAGCTTGACTGCACCTATGTAAATGTCATGGATGCTGTCTTGAAATTTGTCATATTGGATTGAAGTCATACTTTGTAAATAGCAGAGGGTCATGGGTATCAAACAATGGATTATCTCCCATAAATGCAATGCTGTAATTTGTTTCTTAATAGCTCGATAATGGATAGTTGCTCTTACAGTGGAAGAAAGGACTCAGGTCATCCTAATGATCTGGAAATGCAGCTGTCATGTTATAGTTGCCTGCTTCAACAACAGACTCTCTGACACTCGTTTCCCCATAACATCGTATTCTTGAGAGCTACATTTCGTACAACTTGTAATTTGAAAGACAAGCACCGAAGAGACGGCTCGAATATTGCTACTGCCGAGGGAGGTCCACGATGGTGGTGGTGGTGGTAATAATAATAATAATAATAATAATAATAATAATAATAATAATAATAATAATAATAATAATAATAATAATAATAATAAGAAGAAGAAGAAGAAGAAGAAGAAGAAGAAGAAGATTCAAGCCAAAAGCACAATAAGATCCACACACAGTGTGGTATCAATCAGATGTCCAATTTGCGGTTTTTCACAGCCGCAAGTGGAAATGTACAAGGAAAAAACATATACCAGAAACTAATAGAGGGTGACCCACATAGACCGGTCGAATTCTGTTTAATGCATCAATACCAATATGATCCCTCATGGCACGAAGCACTTTCCTTTCGACAAATAATATTTACATATAATTGGTGAGGCAAATTATCGGTACTGGGGTGAGATAAACCCTACTGGTTAGATGGAGCCAAAGTTGTTATTGGCTGGAAGGTGATGGTTTAATGTGAAAGACTGAGTTTGTCCTAAACCCTTATTTATCAACACTATTTTCAGTTCTATGTACTGCATTAAACTGCCCTTCTAACAGAAGACGGCATTCGACTTTGCTATTTCCAGCTGATGCGGTACCATCACACTACAGAAAAGAGATTCGCCAATTAGTGGAGCAAATACTGAAATAATTGTCCCTTTAATGATGGAAGCATACAACTTGGGATACATATACTACATATATGAAGATCTAGGTTTGGAAATGAGGCCATCTCAGATTTCGTCTATTGCAGTAATGACGGACACTCAAAATAATGGCTTCTGAATATTTTATGTGCTCCTTTTAAATGTCATTTGATGATGTTAAACGACAGCTATTAAAGCAATGGCGAGTAATTGTAGTTTTGTGCATATAATTTTTATTTCTAGTAATATATATAATGTTTTATTTATAATATATTTATTTATATTTTATTTATAACTCAGCACAAAGAACACCAAATTGCAATGAGCGGTATACTGTAGGGCAACGGTACAGCCTTCCTACATTTAAACTGACGTGCAGCCTTTCTTGTAGGTACATTGCTTAAGTTCCTGCATGGTTGTGAAATCTTAGGCATGGTTATCCAAGATATTTCCCATCCATCTATAACCTTCTTCTCCCACCTCCAATCTCTGATTACGGGAGCACTTGGGTTGCGGCCATCGTTTGGCCCCACCAATAGGCAATCTGGTAGACAGCTCTCTTTGTATGCTGAATGAGAGCATCTTGTGACGGAGGAAGATTATCAACAGCTCTACTTTTCTGAGTAAACAGGTGTTTTCTTGCCTCATTAACATATCTGTCGCTACTAGTATGGTCATATAGCAAAACTACAATCTATACTATATCTGTCCAATAGTTTCAACTTATCTTTTGTAATCTGTTGACTAGATCTATCAGTCAATGCACAAAAGGTAGCGGTGATAGTACTGGCATAATCTGTACATGTTTTTGCCAAACCTCGTCGCAGCATGCTGCCAAAAAACTAAATGAGATCTTTGAGTTTTACGTCCCACGGTTATGCGTTAGGCTAAAGGAGACGGTGATGATGAGAAATGAAGGAAATGGTGGACTGAAGAAAGAGGGAGGAAACGGGAGAACTCCGAGAAAACCCACGAGCACGGTGTTTGTTCACCACAAAGTCCACACGGCGCGAGCTGGGATCGAACCAGGGACCCCAAGCACCGGAGGTGAACGCAGCATGCTGACAATTGTAACACCGTCAATGATGGTGATTTTTGCTGTTGGTTTGGTCGTACTAGTAGGTGTGAGTTCTTCAAGAGAATTTAATAAATCACTTTGTTCCGGTTTTTAGGCTCCTCAACTTCGACACTGCTAGAAGATAAGCTTCGTTCTTGTGTCTGAAGAACTCATCCAAATCTTCATTACGTATCTGATGCGATGCACAATCTAGAAAACAATGAGTAGTCACTCTTCAGGACGTCAACTGTAACTATTTATTAGGTTCTCCACGAACTGGAGGACAGCTGAAAAGATGGTGCTTATTATGCTTAATCTGGTATACGTTCAATTTTATTAATAAGCCTCTTGCTGACATAACTCATACTGTTCAACTTTTTTTTCTCAATATTTAAGAGTGTTTCTCCAACTACTGTATGTACAATGTTTGTCTTTTAAGTACCAGAACATCAGAGCTACTTTCACTGAATTAATTTCTCAGATCTTGCATTACATTAGTACAAGACTTGACATCTTCTGTTGTAAATGACATCTGTGAATGCTTGGTGACGCTCATCTTCTCCCCATTTCTTTGTCTTGGTAGAATTAAATTCTTCAACTAAACAAGCCATCTCAGGTCCAGACACCATATACCGATTATGGGCCTAAACAATAGCAATAAAAGAGTATATCCTACTTGACTTTTTGGCGAAAAATTCTCCTTTCTTGAACTCTTCATAGATGGCAAAGTAACTCTCTTTAAGTAAAATATGTTACGTAACTGAACATTAATCCATCTTGCATAGTGAGTATTAAGAGAAAAGAATCATTAAACAATGTTAGCGCCTCTACATACAGCTGAAAATCCTCTCGTATTGTTCTAACAAAAGTCGACAAGAGGAGTCTTAGTTTTAGAACAATAAATCAGAATCTAAATTGGGCACGTACAGTACATCAACTCTTTCTTTACGCCTATCTTCAAATAATAGGCTACTGGCTGTAATTTGATAAGCACTGCAAGGGTGAGTTACATGGGAACTCTACAAATGAATCTGCTTCTCCAGCTGTTGTAATATCATAAAAATAATGCACACATGCACACACATATTTATGGCATCACTATGGAATTACTTGAAACATCTTCTTCTATGCCTAGAAAATCCGCGAGAGACACCATCTTCGTTACTGGATCGTGGAGGCATTTATTAATATACAACACTTAGGGTCAAGCTCAGTACAAGTCATAAAGCAAATGTTGACACGAAAGGACAATACACTGAACACAAACTCTAGAATGCACCTATAGGTACCTCAACATGATGTGTAAACCTTTAAACCCCCTTGACATTTACATGTGAGTCGAAAAAATATAATACATTTCAAGACATATCGCAATCATCCAGAGTACCCTTAAAACACAGTTCCCTAGATGAAGCTGTTATTTGATATAATCTTCCATTTCGGCGAAAACATGTGTGTCTTGAAACTTTCGAATCATTGTATATTTCATTTAAAAATTAAGAATGAAAAATTACATGTCGCCAAGTGATCAGACAGGCATAAGAAACCTGTATTACCATACAAATATAAAATTCAATACAATAGGTAACTAAAATGAACTTCACTACGCCCATTAAAAGCTCTAGCCGGAGAAATAGTTTGTTAGTTGTCATACGTGGTAGCGCATTGGCCGCCAATATTTCTGGTTATTTGAACAGGGACTCATTATCGGTTAAGCATACAGCCGACTGTCTCAAATGTTGGACCAACTCCGAAATTTTGTACCCTACTGGCAATCGATCGTAGAACTACTTTACTACAGGCAGGCTTGGAATTTAGTTACTGTTTCTCTTGTACATCTTTGCAAAGTTATTTGATTCATTTTTTTAAAGGTAGAACTAATATTCATGAATTGTGTTAAGTATTTAGATTATTCTCATAATTATGGCTAGAGAAGGAGTATAAACTGTTGTTCCATAGCAACTCACGTGGTATATTGATTGGTTCTGACTTTTTCGTTGGCGTTCCTGGTTGTACCAACGGTTCTGACGCCGATTTCTCATTAGAAACATTATCTTCTTCGTCACTTTCACTAGTCTTAGGTTCTCCATGGGTCAAAACCTGCAAAAAAAAATAACGAAATATTTTTTTCTTGCCTTTAAATCATAGGAAAAATGTTCATTTATGTTGACTGTGGAAATCTTAAACGATAGTAGTAGATTTAATATTTGTCTTGTTAAATAATTTTACTTGTTTCTGCAATACCAATATTTTAAATAAAATCTCACAATTTGAAAATATTTATTAATTAACATGAAGTGAAAAAAATACGTACCCTCAGCTGCAGAGACATAATTATTCTACTTTCTGGTCCAGACTGTTTTAAGGCAAATGGCTGGTGGTCAACCTCCAACAAACGCTTTTCTAAAAGAGTGGTTAGATTATATGCAAGACGACCAATTTCTTGACCAGTCTTCTGATCCAATACCTGCAATATATCGTGGCGCATTAATGAACGAAGCGAACAGAAAGCAATGCAATTTTTCATGTATAAATTATATATGTTACCCACTGGCCGTAAGCGCTCAAGGTTTACAGCAACTTAAAATTATTTGCCTTGATGCTGGTGAGCTTACATATTATATTTGTATTTAATATTATCTATATAAAAGTAAAAACAAAACAGTGTCTGTTTGTTCCCTCATCACAAACTACTGAAGAGGTAACTATGATCTTTTGCATGAGGTTAGTTCTTTGGACGAGGCAGGTTTTCACCCACTGTATTTCAATGGAGAGAGCGTGCCCTTTGGCTGATGCAATAATGAAAATTTTTTACTCTTCAAATATTTTTGAACTGTTATTAAATTTCCTATGCACTTTCAAGAATTGAAACATCATGCAAGAAAGGGGAAAATGTAAGCTAAAGGGTCTGTCTCTTTGAGCATTCACGTGTAGGGTACCCATATTTTTAGTAAAAATCTTTAACACCCAATGAAAATTTACAATGTTTTCATAGTTATGCAGTTGCTTCTTGAAATACGAGAGTAATTAAATAGTAAGTCAACACTTATCAAATGTGAGTGACAGATGAGTTATTCCTATCAATTGAGTATCTATAACTACTTAAAGCGGGATTTTTTAAAAACATCGTACGAATGGCATTAACCGAATACTGCATTTGATCTGAAAAAATTGATGGCGGGTTTATTACTTTTAAATTCATTATAATCCTACATCCACAACTTTTGCGGACGGAGTATTTTTGCGTGATTCAGTAATCAGAGGGCGTTATTATTCTCGAATGCTTGACTACTTTGGTTTACAGAGCGAATGCTTCAAAGAATACAACTGTTACTAAAAAGACAATAGCGTTTCAACAACATGAACAATTAAAATTGTTAACCAAAATAACCAAATGTTAATTTTTGTAAGAATAATAAAATATTTTTAATTATAAAAATATTGGTAAAATAAATTATTTCAAATGTTCCCGTGCATGTGATCCGATTTTTTGGGCGGCGTCTCCCACCCACTACAATCAAAATTTTAGGTAGAATGCTTTACACCTGTTTCAAGTGTTGTACATATAAACTGAAATTACTAATCTTGTATCCGTGGGAAAATACAGCTATTAATTTCAGTTTATAAATATGTATCCCATAGCGTTCATTAGTAAATATTGTAAAAAGGGTGCTATTGTTGGACGTAAAACTGAAAATTTCATTTCAGTCATTTCACGAAAAAAATTTCAGGTAAGTGCCAATAAACTTTTTTTTCTACAAGTTACAATATTACCTAGCTTTCGGGTGTGAAATTACTTCACAAATTAAGCTACTATATTAAATATGTTTTTATTATTGTTAGAGACGTATCTACAATTTGATATTGGAGCTTATTCAAGTTTACAATCTCCCATTTATGCATTGTTCAAAATTTCAAAATTTAAGGGAATAACTTAAGACCTCTTCCTTGAATACATGCTTGATTATAACAATAGCACTATTCTCTCGAAACCTTACCTTAATATGTAGTGTGTCAGCCTCTGGGTTGGTCACTAAGAATGTAAATCCTTGCTCCCACACTGGATCACCTGTTCGATACTGTACACTAGTTATCTCCATTCTTTTGCCAATACTGATCTGGGCATAAGGATCAGGCTTGCTTGCGGTTCGTGCACTCTAGAATATAAAAAAATACACTAAACTAGAACTAAGAAATAAGTAGAAAAGAAACTATATGTACTATAAAATTTCTACTCACAATTTCGGACATGAAAAGCTACTATATATAAATGAGAAAGCACTAACGAAGAGTCTACTTTTATGACACAAATGTAATACATTACTTTTCTACGTGATAGTTTCTAATATTACTAACATATGCTCCCTAACATAATTTTACATACTCTGTGTGTTAAATAATGTACTGAATTAGTCAAACTAAAGCAGTTTTTCTTTCGGAATAATAATAATAATAATAAATACTGACGAAGAGCACAGTGGCGGAAGTTACAAAAAATCACATCTAAAAAATAATTCTACAAACTCACGGAAGAAATTTTCGTAAAGAAATAATAGAAAAGTTTTAAAGAAATAAAAGTTTGGTGGTGATAGAATGTTAATTTTTCCCGGCGTGACGCTCTTCAAGATACGCCACTGGAGAATTGTTTCCAAATTTTGCAAGAAGTACATATTGCAGAAATCATTTTATTCCAACATTTTTTTTTTTAATATTATTTGCTCTTTAACTGGTTGAATACAGGACATTTTGTATACAGCATTCTACATTTCGTTATATGAATTTCAGATATAAAAAGCTAAGAAATTATATATATATATATATATATATATATATATATATATATATATATATATATATATTCTTTTTAATCTTTAAACAAGAAAGAGGTGGTAGATGAGATGATCATAATTTATACCGTACCTACCGTGATATGCCAAATAAATAAAAAAAATCTTAGCAAAGACGAATAGAAAAAACAATTCGGACCATCCGAATATAAGGTAAATTACACTGTAGCTACTCTTATGTCCTCCAATCTGCTAAAAAATATCAGTATTATTGCGGCAGTAAAACGGACACCACACGTTTCAATTCTAATAAGTAACAGAAAATGTTCTTTATATCTTTAAATATTTATATAACACCAACTTTTAATAATAATCTTTTTAATTTTACTGTTATGTGTAGGATAGCCCTGTAAGAAATTATACTTTGAAAAAATGTTTAGTTAAGTTTTGCATTTATGTTGTACAAAATAAAATCACACAAAATGATACTTTAATTTAAATGCAAGTAATTATTTTGTAGCAAATTAACTGGATTTATTTTATTATTATTTTACTTGAAATTACTACAGTAAAACTTAGATACTGGGAAGAATACTGATAGTAACTGTTCTGTAAATTTATACATATAATCTTGCATCTAATTTCACTTTCTATATTGCACTGCTAACATTTTTATGATTTTTAACACCCCTTCTCCTTCATAATAGTAACATTATACTCTTCCCACCGTATTTACGTAATTTCCTTATACTTTGTACTACTTACAATATCATATCATTCAAAACATTCTTGAAGATCCTGTGGAACATGTTATCTTCATAATTTTTCGTCTTTACTCCTTTCCGAAGTTCATTTCTTATATTTTGATTCAAGATTTCACTATTACTACAACCTAGAAGCCTTACTTAATCACTATATGCGAAATTGTGTCTTTAGTCATGTCGTTATGTAACAGTTACACAATACCTCCCGATGAGATCTGAACTCCTATGCAATATTTACTAGCAACTCAGTGCTAAAAAATAAGTAAATAAATAAAAATAAAGGCCAAAATTCCTTCAAGTAAGTCACAATTTTAGCCTCCGCTAGAAACGAAGAGAAGTGCGAACTTTCAGTTTAAAATACAAGTACACCATTGATAAAGTTCCTCTCGACGCATAAATCTTAGATCAGGTAGTTGAAGCCAAATCAAAAACTAAATGAGGTTTACTTGAAAAAAAAAGAAAAAAAAAGAAAGCTAGAATAAGAATGGTAAAATTTAAAGACGGAAAAGTGCATTTTTGGTACTGTAAAAAAGTTTAAAAATAAGACTCATTACATTTACAGTTTAGGATCGTAAGAGGTAAAACCACGAATACTACGAAAAAGCTGTGAAGACAGACTAGAAGTCTTCAGAATGTGAATCTGAAAAGAAAGAAAAAGAAAAGAAAAGAAAAGAAAAAAACTATAGTTGCGTGGAATGGAAACTAATGTATAAGTTTTAGTAAAATTATGTCACATAAAAACAATTTTTGAGGTAAGAAACGAAAAGAAATCAATTAGGATACTAATATTCTACGTAAGAACCTACTCATCTTTGGAATATTCCACAAAGCTAAGTACAAACGAAAAATGACAATAAGGGATAAAATGAAATTAAAAACGGAACACTCGAACTTCTGATACGAGGGTAAGTTGGAAAATAAACTTTCCCGGCGGCTGTGGGGACAGTGGAGTTTATGTAGGGTAAATAAAGAAGTATATTGCAAAAATAAAGAACAACTCTTACTTTATTTTTCCACATAATAACCAAGGACAATGATTCGTCATTCCGCTCTAGAAAACTTTAAAAAAATTCTTGGAAAACATGACTATCCTGCATACGAAAAACCAACTCAATGGCTATCTTCACTTTGTTATTTGTTTGCAAGTACCTTTCGCTGAGAGATTTCTTTAATGCCGGAAAGAGATGGAAGTCGCTGGATGCAAGGTTGAGAGTGTGCGGCGAATGGTCAAGGCGTCCCCAGCAGAGGGTAGCACGATAGTTTTGTGCTGCAGCCACAGAGTGTGGTCTCACATTGTAGTCCAAAAGGAGAACGTCAGATGACAGACTAAGTAGTTTCCTGCGAATAGCACACTTCTGTCTTGTCAGTGTCTCACAATACCACTGACCCTTGATTGTTTCACCCTCTACACTTGCGGGGCACAGAATGGGCCACTCACACCGTAACTTAACACTTATTGTACCATTACAACGTTCTACACTGAAAGATTTCCGCGTCTGTAAGTTTATGAATGTATGAGTTTGTTTAGCGTACAACGAAGTTACATACTGTATTATGTTAAACACAGTGTGTTTAGCATTTAGCATAATTTCAATGTTCTTTGGTTATAGTTTTAGTACATAAGCTTAATAAAGACTTGGATATTTTTTCATCTACACAACCAACAACACTGAACTTTGCAACAACAACAACAAAAAAGAAAAAAGTCTAAGATTTCTGATCAATTTGGTATAAGGAAACCCCAAATATTAACGACAGATATAAACTGGGGAATTAATATATCAAATACTTTTTTCCTTATTGAATTCAGCGATTTCCTTGTAACTTCGCTGACAAAGAACACATGACAAGCGCATTACTAATATAATGAATATATATGAATATATATATATATATATATATATATATATATATATATATATATATATATATATATATATATATATAACTTAATAAATGAAAACAATTGGTACTCCAAAGATTTGTCAATATTAATACTGAGAGTAAACATGCGAGTAATAGAGAATAAACGGATATTATTCAAAATCACTATTAAAATTAAATTACGCTACCGTAAGCTCATATATTAATTTATCCACATTCTTTTAAATATAAAATTATACAAAGAATGTGACTTTTTCTGTTCATTTGACACTATCTTTCGTTTCTTCATTTCAGGTACCTTCTAACGTGTAATACGTAGACAACTTTGTTATCATATACTACATGCCAATCTCTCTTTACAACTATACGTAGTTGGAATACTTATTTGGTGTTCTATACCTTCTATGTTGTATGTAGCCTTCTGTAGAATTATGAACTCTAAAGTGTTTCATTCTATTTCTTTAAAATCTTTATTTAAAAAATAAATAAAATCTTAACTTACAAATAAAACTAATTACGAGATTCTCATAAGTTAGGTGAGAATCAGTATACTTTTAAACGTAACTGAACAAAACACTGACACTAGATCTTAATTATTACACTGGCCATTGACTTCACTGAAATTTTCTACACATAATAATAATAATATCAATACTAATCATCATCTTTGTATTTCAGTCTAGTTTAAGAGGCATGAAAAAAAAGCGGAATTCAGACTACACATTCGTCTTATACGACTGAGAGAAAATTAATGAAATATATGATTCGAAGATCTCCCTTGAACCTAGAAATGTTCGACTTCAGACCAATACCAATAAATTCATTACAAAGATAATCTTCGTTACCTACTTATAATAAAAGGCAATAAAAGTTTAAGACAAAATTACATTTCCTGTGTAATCAAAGCAATGAAATATTAAAATGACTCCTGCTTTCAAGTATTACAAAAATATACAAATAAATCAACTTGTGAATAGTTTTCGAAGGGCATCTTATAAAAGAACGAAAACAAATGATTTTGAAATGATCATCTGAAAAAGAAATGATTCTGTTGAAACATACAAATGTACGCATTATTACTCATTCCTCCGTGTAAACTACAAGTCAAGATACGTGACCAGACATGTATGCAAATACAGGACAGACAAGTGCGTTGAAAAGAACTAGCAACTACATAAATATCTACGAATGTTTTTGAATTAAATATGAAGAACCAAATAGACTTATGGCACAAAGATTTATGATAATTATGAAAGAACAACGAAAGAATGTCTGATACATGCTTTAGAAGAAGAACAAAAACTGTGCTTGGTGACACATAAAGCAACCTGAAACACACCCTGAGGCTTTTTCAGGAAGTTTATCATTGCATTCAACAGAATAATAATCGCTAGTGCAGCAATTTCAAATTTAAAAGAAATAAATAACCAACTAAACTGAACGAAGATATGTAGTAATTACACAACAGCCTTTTTATTCCAAGCGCGAAACAAAGCATTTGCATACATAGGATGTATTCTTGAACATATTTGTTGAAATTGTAATAATTATTCGGTCGTAGCTCATTTTTCTCATTAAAAGATTAAGAAGTGAACCTCTACTCCCTGAAATGAGTAGAACTATGGAATGAACACTAGTTCGTAGCAATGTTATTAATGTACTAATATACAATTTTCTGATCTTTTACGAGCACAAGCTAGAACTGTTATATACTTTATTACGAAAATATTTATGTAAGTACTTCTGCGTGCTTACATATATTTCCCATTCTACTAAGGACGTTCAATATATACTCACGAAAACCGTCGATTTAAGGTATGCGAAGTTGCAGAAAGATTGAACATTTCTGTTGGAACAGCCCATTACATCATTCACGAGAAACTGCAATACCGCAAAATGTGTGCACGATGGGTTTCTCATCAACTGAGTGGTGACAATCGACAGATGAGAACGGGTTGCAGTCTTAAAGGTTTAATGCGATACCGGCAAGATGGCCATATGCATCGTGATAGGGGATGAGACATTTGTCCATCATTACACTTCCGATGGACGATGAATATTTCGGAATAGATGGAGAAGAGAAGCAAAATGTGAAGACAGTGCTAAATAGCCACAGCTTATATATATAAGGGTTTGGACAAATTGGTACTACGGTGGTATAAATACCTGAATCTCAATGGGAATTATGTGGAGAAGTGAGGAAGGACCTTTCTATACATGTATATATAGTTTATAAATGTAATTTTTTTTTCAGCTTAGGGAAACTTATATAGTGGACGACCCACGTATTTCGTAAACTACGTTTTTGTAACTTTCCTAAAATCTGCATACATTAAATTCGTCTTTATGTACCTTTTGAGAAAAGTTTCACAACAATGCAACAGCAAGAATACAATATCGGAAATCTGTAAAAACTTTTATTACTCAACCCTCTTACTCGTTTCCCGTTTCCAGTTTCTCGTCTTAAATATACAAAACCTTTTATAATTTGCTAACACGAAATAAACATATTTTAAATCTATATGAATTGAGTATATAAGAATAAGATTCAGTACTCAGAACTTTTCATGAACGTTACAACAAATATTCACTTATTTTTCGAAAAATTAAAATAATAATAATAATAATAATAATAATAATAATAATAATAATAATAATAATAATAATAATAATAATAATAATAATAATAATAATAATAATAATAAGAAGAAGAAGAAGAAGAAGAAGAAGAAGAAGAAATTAAACTATTTAACAATGAAAAACGTGGATATTTAAAGAAACATTATTAGAGATACTTATATTAATTAAGTAAAGGGAAGGCAAAAATTGCAGAAAATAAAATTATCAATAAGTCTCCATTTAAAACTTGAAAACAAAACCTCTATATGCTTCGTGCAAGCCAAGGTAACCAACTTTTCCAAGCTCAAATTTTATCGAATATTTGGATTCTGTTGGGAACTGAGCTCAACACAATCAGTAACAAAAAAATGTAATTCTTGCAAACTCATTAATAATCATCAAATAAATTTAGGATGTATTAGGTAAAAAGGTATTAAAATATATATGCGAAACATAAATGATCAAATGTTCGTAACAAATAACTAGAACAGTTTGGATTAGAAATAAAATTGCACAAGCAATATATTGCACCTATATTTGAGTGTAATGAGGATTATAATAAATAGATACTTGAGATCCCTTGCAGCTATTTATTTGAACAGTATCAATATTTCGGCTATCAGTTAGGTTCTTCATGAATCCGTAAGCGAGGTTATCCTTATTTTTACTGGTTTAACTTTCCTCACTTTTTTTGTTTTTGTTTTTGTTTTGTTTTGTTTTTGTAAGTTTCACGTCCCACGATTATGCTCTGAGGCTAAAGGGGACTGAGAAGATAAGAATGAACGAAATAGTGGAGTGAAGAAAACGATATGAAACGGGAGAATACTGAGAAAATCCCACACATAGTAATTCTTTTTGTACACTACAATGCTTACTTGGAGAGAGCAGGGATTGAACCAGAGGCCCTAAACACAGAGATGAGTACTCTTATCACTGAGCCACGCGGCCCTTACTTGAGATCACAAGGGGCTGCGTAACTCAGTAAATATTCTTAAAACAAGGAGACAAGTAATGGTCAAAATACTGCAATGTGTAAACAAATACTACAGATGCTCTAAAGGTAAAATTGTGTATTTGAAGGAAATACAGTTCCCTGTGAAACTGTGGCTTAACGAAACTATGGTGAAAATCTAGAGGAAAAAGCAATAGAGAAACATGTGCGTTTCATTTTTATACATCAGCCCAAAGCACGCGATATCACTTGTCACGCCCTTTTCTTTTCATATTATCCAAATGTGAACCTTATCAATGCCCATCTGCATATGAGGCTCCACATTCATATAGTGTGTTTCAACTTACACTATGAAGACACGAACAAAACCTTGTTCAGAATTTATGTAATTTAAATAGCTGCTGAACCCCTGAAAATTACGGAAATCATGACGATCACCACAACCCCACATCACCACAAAAAGGGATGGACTATTACTGAACTACGTTCTTTCCTAAGAACTGTTTGTAAGTTCCACACTGCCTGTCAAGCAAATAGGCTGAAATCTGTAAGCCCAGTACATGCCAGATCTTCCCTGCTCATATTCCCATGCTGAACTTCCCTCCAGTGCTATTGGTCATTTATGTTGAAGTGTTATCGTTGTACCTCTGTTTGGAGCAATAGTTACCCCGATCGAAAGTACTCTAGTAGTGTGTTGATGGTATCTTTACTTCATTATTACATGTATATACAATTTTAAATAATGTTACATGTATGTATTAATAATTTTAAATAATGGTATACATGGATCAATAAGTGTTGATCTAAATCTCCACAGTAGTCTTGCAAAACCTATTCTCCATGGACAACGGGTACGGACAGCTGTATGGATTAATCATTTATTTTTCATTACACTATAACATTAAAATATGCAGTTTAACATAAATGCAAACATTATTATTTATTAAATTCATACATTAGCCTATTTAACAGTCAATTGCGGAAAACTGCGGACTCAATAGCATATTCAAATATTAAAATTCAAAATTACTTTATTCTCAATTATTCTTTTATTTTACTCCTATATTTCTAAGTTCAGTATTAAAATGTGTATTTCTACATCTTCCAAAATTTACATTTAAAGAATACACACAAAAAACATTGAATGCGATAACTTAGTTGAATCTGACTATTAAAAAAAGTATGGAAGTAATTAACAAGTTACTTAAGAGACATCATGTAATATATTAGTTAAAATATAAATGACGTAATACATTATTAACTGTAATCATAAATTATGAAACTAGAGTAGGATTTAAAGAGGTTACGGCATATCTTTAGACACTGCGTATTCTTTTAGAATTATACATTAAACATAACATTGTGTGATATGGCATATTTTTTAAGAATTGTACATTAAACATTGTGTGACAGAAATTTGTTTGTGATTAAACTTTCTTATATTACATGAAATGACAATGTGTAAGGCTATTACTTTGTGTAAAATTAAGTTTCAACAACTACGTAAAGGATATGTTGCTTATTTTAAAGGAAGCTACAAAAAAGTTCTCTACGTTAACATTTAACGTAATACAGAATACTTTACATGGATTTTATAAGTATCATAGAAACAAAACATAAGTGCTTATATAATATTGAACGAAGACCGACTGCTAAATCGTGTTATGAAGGATCTGAGTATGTCAATGTCGTTCTCGATAACGTAATTAATATTTATAGATAAATTACCAAACAAATAAACAAACAAAAAAGAAGGAAGAAAAGAAGATAACGAGTTTTACTGAAACTCTTAATGCTATAAAAACAGCATCACCACTTTTTGTTTCACACTATCAGGAAATTTATCGACCGTCAGAGATGGTTTATCAGGCCATTAAATTTTACAAACCTTTTCTCAAAGCTACTCGGTGAAAGACTAATATATTAATACACTGAAAAAACAGCAGAATGAAAGGGAAATACTAAACATACGAAATTATTAACGTTTTGGTAATAATAAATATCGTGAATACCATGCCTGCAATTCTTCTCCATTTACTAGTGGAAGAGTTACTAGAATTCTAGTAGGAAAAACGGATAGTTCTGCCACTGGCAAGTAGCAAGCATATCTGGATATTAGTTGTACATGCCAGTGTTATCATGCAATTGTTGTGCAGCAAATGAAAGGATAAAATTAATTAACAGGTAACAAAGAATGCAAGAAAAAAAAGATAAAATTCGGCAAATCGTGTTACAGTTGTATAACGGGGTCTGTATGACCCGTACCTTGCCGGATGAAGAAAACCACTGACCGTAACTCTTAACAACTGCACTCTGTAACCAGCAAAGAGGAGTACTTATTACTACAATTAACAGCTACAGAAAAGTATCATTTCCTTGTGGGTTGAATCCACTGTAGATCATATGCATCAACTATACACACACATTCACATAGTTAATGAAGTTAACAATGAGCCAAGAGATCATATGGATAGAACTGAGAGAAGATATGTTAATTACTAAATTTACTTATGTCAATTGAAGTATACATTTTTTCTATAAATCAAATCAGATAACAAGCAACGACTCGCGAAACAACTTAAGCTTGTTTATAATTATTTCTTTAAGAGAATACAGATGTATTCAAATTATTAGACTCAGCATTCAGTTTCTGAATATTTTACTGTTCTTACAATATTACATCAGAAAACGGTTTGAACTTATAGTTGCTAGTATAGTTGCTAGCTATATATTGCTAGTATAGAACAGTCCAAATTACTACTCTGTAACTCTGTTCTAGTTTCTTGTGGTCATGGCACATGCTTTTCAATATCAATAAAACAAATGCGTACGTGACTTTCAAATTTAAATATTATACAGTATGTGTATCTGAATTGGAAACAAAAAATGAAATGGGAAACTTACAAGAAAACGATCTCTCACACAAAGATTAATATTTCGTATGAAATCCGTTATTCTTTTTTGTCTTTTATCCTTTGTGGTATACTATGTACGAGTTTAGCCCATTTTGACTTCAATTCAGCATCATAATACCACAAATTGTTGATCTCCTCGATCAATTGATGTTTCGTTGTAATATGATTCTTTAGTTTTTCCTTCATGAAGCTCCAAGGGTTTTCAATCGGGTTCATATCAAGACTACTGTCCGGCGACGGAAGAACACTAATTTCGTTGCTCGAACAATTGTGTCATGGTTTTGCCCTGGTGGCATGGGGCTTCATCATGCATAAGGATGAAGTGTGCGTCATCAAACCAGACTGCAGTCTGGGGAAGCAGTTCTTTTTGAAGAACTTGTAGGTATTGGTCGTGCTTCATTGTTCCCTCTTTTATATACAGTTTCCCAGGCCCAAAGATAGACACCATACCCCGACCATGGCTGAAGTAGGATGCTTCACAGTTTGTTGGAAGCATTCCAACTTGAACTATTTCCCAGGCCGACGTCGCACATGTTGTAAACATTCATCAGACAAGAAGACACATGATTCATCACTGAAACACACTATTATCCAATCATCAACCGTCTAATGTTCCAGGCCTCGTGCCCATTCGAGAAGCTTCTTTGACATGATTGGAGTAAATTTTGCTTTCTTGGCCTGAGTGCTTTTATTCCCTCAGGTCAAAGAATCCTTCGAACATTTTCAGGCGAAATATCTACATCATACTCAGCCATTTTTATGATTAAGTCTCTAGAAATTGCGCTTCTATTTCCCCCAGAGCCAATCTTTTTAGCTTTTTGATACCTCTTAGCGATAGCTTTGGTTTTCACCCACATTTCCCAACCCTATTTTGCTGATACATTTGCTTTTAGCCCATTGCAACGGAGATTTTACTCTCAGATTTTTGTCCTACCCCAACTATACTAGCAATTTCTTGTTGTGTATATCTTCCTTCCGCCAGAAGTGTTTTGACAACTTCCACTTTACGCGGAGAAAGGTCTCTGGCTTTTCCCATTGTGACTTCACAGAATAAAAGATTAATACACAAAACACGTCACGTTCACTTTAAATTGGCCCATTCGAACTGCTGAACGCTTTGAATGTCGTAACTGCTTAGGACTCCACCCACAATACTTCAGTTTGTAACTTTTTGACAGAAACCACAATAGTTATCTACAACTGAAATACCACTTTCAGAACCCTTCCCCTCCACTAATGCTATCTGCTGTTCAACGGTGATATCACCACTTCAACTGTACTGTAAACAAATGAAAGATCCTATGATTGGTGGTTTAACCATTAAATTACATGTTCTAGAACTCCGAAATTGGACTACAACATCAACTTTGCATTTTTCTAGTGTGAGTCTAATAATTTGAATACGTATATGTATTATTATTATTATATACTTTTCGAAAACAACTCAGAACTTGTTCCATCACTTTTCACATCAACACCTTGAAGAAACACCCTAGGTTGATCTGACGGAATTGCTGATCGACGCTAGCTCAAAATGGAAAACTCGAACTAATTAGACTGCCGTGACAATTTTGTATTATTAATTCCTGATTTAAACGTATTGGTAATTTGTACAGAGTGTCATTTTACGCTTCTTTTCACGTCTTAGTTGATTTAGTGTTACATAAAACGAATACACACTTGTTATTGAGACTGATTTCTACTGTTATTAGTTAATCGATCGATCGCCACCCCACTAATTTCGTATTATACGGAAATTCTGACTTACAGGTTTCTTTCGCATAATACGAAACCGTAGTTAAATGGGGTTCTACTTTAATCATTGTTTAATTTACATATATCTGAACTAGATCAATTTGGCGACGTAATTTCAACTATATCAATTTGAGAGATAATTTATAACATGAACACATTTCTAGAAATTAAAAATGGACGGACGTATTTAATCTGGTAACCTTATCCAGATTTCGAACACCGAAAAAACAAGCGTTAACTATTGCGATGTACGGCTGTTATTATTAGCAAACAAATCATAGCTTTTTATTATTCATGTCATTCTCAAGTTATTAATTATTTACACAAATCGAAATACATTAATTTGCAGCCATAAACAGCAGAAATGAAATATTTATTTCTTGTAATTTAACATTGTCAGCCCCGAGACTGTGTGAAACGTAAAACTACAGTTCAATGTGCAGTTTTAAACTACGTAAGTGTCCACCGGAAATGGAATCTGGGTTCCCATCAAGATGTGAACGTTAAGCATTTAGCCACATGAGCTCTAAACGCTTACATCAAGGAAACCTAAATAAGTTCACTCCCTTGGGAAGAACCATGTAGATACACCTTGTCCAATTAATTAATGAGATTACTTTTTTCTCTTTCTTTTTTAAAGCAAATGATGGTGCAGGCTGCTGTAAAAGGGCGACGTCTACTGTAAGTTAAGTGTTCCTTTGTTTGGAAAGATTAGGATTTTAGATTTCTGGGCTTTCGGCATCTATGACCATTTAGCCCGTCACATATGAGGGATGACGTCCCTCGGCGAGCACACTATCCGGGGAACGAGAAGGAAGAAAGGAAGCGAATTGGGACCTATGTTAGGTACCAGCCCGGCATTTGACTGGTGTGAATAAGGAAAATCCAGAAAAACCTCATTCAGGATGGCTGTCCTGAAAAAGCTCTTTACACTTTTTCGTCCGAGTGACCCCACCGGGAATCAAACTCGGGACTTCGTTCGCAAAGAAAAGATTGCCAAGTCACGTTAGTGTTGTTATTTAACTATATATTTTGATCACATATATTTCTGATCAGTCAATGGTAATGCTTCATGAAAAATTTACCGTACTCATTCTGTCCTTAGGAAAATATTTCAATTAAAGTTTTGAACTAATGATAAACACCCAGGTCAACCCAACTGCCAACTATGTTAAGTTTATATACCGAATTCCATCTCCCTAACATGAAAGGATAGTGAGACTTAATTTTCAGCGTCCTGTTTAACTCATCTTTTCCCCTTAGGATACACGTTTCAATGAAAATAATATGATAAAAACTCGTCTTGAGTCAGATCTATGTTCCAAAATTCATTTCAAACAGTTCAGCTGTTTCCCATCATGACGAGAGAGAACGACGACGTTCTTTTAATATATTAAGAAAAGCATAGAAATTTCCTCCCCTCCCTTACCTAAAAAAAGTGAAATTTTATAAAACCATTTATTTCTCATTAAGAGTTTATATACGACGTGAAATACTATATTTTTGGCATACGTAATAAACACTCCTCCCCTTCATGATACACACTTACGAAAGTGACATGACAGAATCCCGGCGTACCGTCTGAAGTTCCTATGAAGCGATCGTGCAACTAATACAAGGTGACAAATTCTAAAAGAAAGTAAATAATGCTTTATTTAACACAAATAAAATTAAATTACTATACATACAATCTCCTGACTCATTGCAAAATTAAATTAACTTTTAATAGAGACAATTTATAAAGCCAAGTTAAAAGTGTAAGTCTGCTTTACTAATACGTAGTAAACTCAAATTTCAGTGCCTAATTATAACATTTTTTTCGCCAATGCTTAGCATTTCGATATTTAAATTAAATTAATATATTTAAATTAATAATTCAAGCAATGATTAGAAACAAAATTTAGAATCGACATCAGAACTTACGATACTGGTCAAATTCACGTATTAACTACAAACATTGTATTTTCAAAATCAACAAGCCAAATAACTTCGAAGATTGGTATAATTTTAAGTTAAAAAATTAAGTATGTTTACACGTTTTGGGCATTAAATTAGCCAAAAGGTGAAGGAAATAGAAAGGAATATTAATGAAGTACATATTATGTACATACACAAACTTAATAGACTGTGTATATATACAGGGTGTTTCAAAACAACACTGAAAACGTTTGGAAGGTTATTGCTGACACCAAGATATGACAAAAAAAAAAAAAAGGATAGACCATACTAGGTGCAGAAATCCGTCATTTCGGAGTTACAGGTTGCCGTAAACATGAAAAAACAATGAACTTTAAAGGTCCATAGCTCCAATAATATGGAATCTACCGTAGTCGCGTCAAGACTTCACTTAGGAACTAGTATGTGCCCTATCCAAATATCCATGTTTCAGAATCCTACGGTACTTCCGCAACCGTTTTTATAGAGGTAGTTGGTGAGTACTTCACATTATATGGCCGTAGCCAAACTCCCTCTATATAAACTGTTGTGTGAGTACCCCAGGATTCTGAAACATATATCTGTAGATAGCGCATATATTAGTTCCTAAGTGAAGTCTTGGCCCGACTACGATAGGTCTCATAGTATTGAAGCTACAGATTTTTTTTTCGCGCATTTTTTCATGTTTTCGGCACCTTATAACTCTGAAATGACGTATTTCTGCACCCAGGTTCGTCTATACTTTTTGTCTTATCTTGGTGTCAGGAATCACCTCCCAAACGTTGTTGGTGTTGTTTTAAAATACTATATATATATATATATATATATATATATATATATGTATAGTATGTTTCCAAAACTAGTTCTCTAACAATACTAGCTCTTCTCGCTGGTCCGCTGCCTAGCGCACGCGCCTTTGGTATACGAGTTTGCGGATTCGATTCCAGCTAGGAAAGTCTCGAAATTTGAACGCATTACAGTGTTCGGATTCCATCTTAAACTATAGGTCAACGTTTCGTATAACCTTGGTGCTGAACTCCAATCCATCACCATTTCGGTAACAATACTGTACTTCTTACATTGAAATTTGAGTTTTATATATAAACCATTCATAAAAAGCTTTATTTTTATAGTGTCACAACACACAAAGCTTTAAATGTTACCATGCAAATAATTTCATTATGTACAAAAATCATTTATATATCTATACATGTTAATTTCTATTGTAAAGAATTTTTTTAAAAAGTGATTTGTTTGTGAATATTGCTTTAAAAATTATTCCGTCATATAATACCGCTATACACAACGTAAGTAATAATTTTCACATATTCTTAAAATAATAATAATAATATTATTCCGTGTAACATCAACACATGTATAGATGATATATTGTACATGTATGCACGTTATAAAAAAGAAAAAAATATGACATTACAATTAAAGCTTTACTGTAATATTAAGCTTCAAAGAATTTTACAGCTACATGAAAACTGCTAAGTTATTTATTTTGGTTTTCTGAGGAAGTGCACTTTATTTACATAAACTGTTTACACGAAGCAGACGCTGTTAACCTGCAATTTTTCTTTTCGCATACAATGAAATTTCACGATTTGATACAGCATTTTTTCAGTAGCCACACAATGCTTGTTAGTGTCTACAGCTATAATAGCAATCATATGCGTTTATTTAAAGAAAACTTATCTGAAAAAAAAAAAAAAAAAGTACGGGCATACCTCGAATCAATAATTCTTCGATTTAACGGAATTTTGTACATCTTACCAATAGCTTCTTTCCCACAGTTACTCGTTAGCAGGGTAAGGCATACTTTCCGATCGATTTATAGCTAATTAGCTCGTATATGGTTAATATTAAATCATCACACTGGAGAGCATTTCATTCATTATCATTTACCTTAAAATAAATGAGAGTTCACGAAGAAGATACAAAATGGACTGATATACTTATTTTGCTTTCTATTTTTAATAAATTACAGCGAATACATCATTTTTATACTTTATCTTCCCCAAAAAGACAGTAAGAAGGATTGAAGACGGCACAAAGGTTTTTCTCAGAGCCTTCTTCAATTTACCTGACGTATATGAGATTGTTTGTCCATGTCTTGTACCATAAATTGGCACGAACAAGAAACATTTGTACATAACGAGTGAACATTTCAGAGACGTCAAATAGTATTCTTGCTTAGGGCCTCCCAAAAATTTAAAAGAAGATGTGTACGTGACATTATTTTCTATAACTGAAAGTCAAATTAACCACTTAAGAAAAAGGAAATGGACTCTCTTAACAAGAATTGTTTCCACGTCACTGACACCTTCATCACAGAATTTGAAAGAAGTACACCATGTACAAATAATACTTCCTATCAACCTGTCAATTACACCGCATTTATGGAAAAATAGTGCACATATATTTTAGTTGAATACGATTTCCCCTCCTCCCAAACACATTCTATTTTATTTATTTATTTTTTTATTTAACTTTTATTAGCTCAACGACTCGACTTTTAGCTTCTATCAGCTTGATAATGCCACATACTAAAGGGCAAAATTTGATGTCCAATTACATTCGTGTAAAAGTAATGCGAATATTTAAGATAAGTGATAATATTTACATTTGTGATCGCCTTTAACTTTAAGAGCCAATGTGCATTTTGTGCTTACGTAACTTCGAGATATGCCTATACTTTATAAATCTACGTTTGGTTAATTTTGTTAATAAAAAGAAAGAAAGACAGAGAACCCAAGAACGGCATTTAAGAAAATAAATATATAATCTGAATACTCCTCTAGATTCATATACTACAGAGGACAGAAAAATACTTACCGGTAGGTTCTTTGCACTGTCTATAAACACCATTAGTAATGACGTACTCATTGAAGTCACTCTCAGTAGCTGAGTTTCCATCAAAGCCTTAAAAAGAAAATTAAGAATTTACTTTGTAACATGTATAAGTATTTTATTTTAATATAAACACAAAAGCTAAGCTATATTGCAAATATTTTAATCTTAAGAATCCCAACATGTATGTTATGACAGAAATTGCGTTTTTTATAATGCACATACACATACATACTACATTCCGCTCACACAATGAAAAAAAAAAAAAAAATTAAGAATAAAATACAGAAACCGTCTGGCACTTTGTTTAATTAAAAGATATGAATAGCTTGAAAGTGTCAATGTGTTTATCCCAACGAGATTGTTCTAAGAATTGCTGCTGCTCGGTCGTTCCAAGTGCATTAAACTCACATCTAATATTAAACAGATCGCAAATCATGGGTTGACCAACAAATAAATCCTATCCCTCCATTATACCGATTTTCGGACTTGTAGCGACCAGTGACAAAGAGCAGTAGTACCAGCAAGTCTTGAAATGATCTTGTTGGAATAAATATATTGACTCTATATAGTTAGTCATATTATCTAGTTAAACCAAAGAATCATTGTTTCAGGATATATATTTGTTTATATTGAAGCAGAGAACTGTAGGGCAATCTAATGATTTTTAAAAGAAAGTGCACTTGTCTTTACGCATGCGATTACAGTTTCAAATCCGTCTGAATAACAGTATCCACTAAACTTCGAGGTTGAGAAGAAAGAATAAAATGTACTTTCATTCCTTTAGTTTGTCATAACAAAATATACGTTTAATTAACTTACTGCTTTTAAGGCACTGGGATCACTGCTTAAAGTAAGCCACGCCATTCTAAGATGAACCATTCCATGCTTTGCGTCTTCCAACGTTACCCACTAAAAAAATAATGTAAAATTAGGAATCTTTTAAACGGATAGGTAGAATATGTTTAACTGCATATCCTTTAAAAATGAAATTTACGTAAAAACAATCGTAAGTCGTCAAATAAATGAATACGCAGGCGAGTCACATTGGACAGTTTTATACAATGAATGAAGTCAGTTATAGCACTATCAAATAAGATGATTACACTATAGTATCTTAATACAGCTATCTTACAAAATACTAATTGTATTGAAGTAGGACACTTGTATGGCTACATATCTTTTTATATTGGGAATATGTGAGCCTTGGCGCAGTATTAAAATTAGCGTTCATACCTCCCTCATATATGTTAATGGAAAGACATAACCAAGATATGTGAAAAACAAAAAAATACAAACAATTTCATAAATGAGTGGTAATAATAATTAATATTATCACTGGCGCAGCGGCAACGCAGAAATTAGGGATCCTCTATTTCTGGATTCCATTACAAAATCTATCCATTATAAGATATTATATAAAAGCTTCAGTAAAGTTTTCAAGATTTTTCGATCTAATGCAACCCTGAATGAATAAATTTACGGAAGACATTGGTGAATCCGTTGTTTCTTTTTAATGCAATAATTACAGGTACGCGTGACGCGTATAAAACGCGTAAAATATCTTAAAAACAAACAGCAAAGTTCCCACTTATTTGGCAAGCACGAATTCCATGACTTTTCCAGGTCATTACTTCGAAATTTCCACGTCTATATATAATGTAAAAAAGCAAGTGTATTTTTCCTAACCAGATCTACTATGCACGTACACACGTATGTATGGTGTCTGTAGGTAGAGAAGTTTTGCAAAACCATCTAATTTATTCTATAAAAACCCCTACTAAATAGCCGGTAAGACAAAAAGAGAAATGGGTTTTAAGAAGTAAAAATCTGTACTTAAAATTCGGACTTTTCTAGGTTCTTTCACTTTTTCATGAATTCCCTGACTTTTTTTTAGGACTTTACACGAGTAAATTGAATTCTCCGACTTTCCCAGAATTTCCAGGTTGGAGGGAACCCAGAAACAAGCTTAAGTAAACGCACGTAACAAAACAAACGTAATATTTCAAACACTATGTTCAATCAACAACTTTTGCAAACAAAAACCAAATGTTAATATAATTAATTTCAGATTAAATAATTATGTACTAATGGAAATTTCATCAGCAAAAGACATACACTTTATTACTAATGTAAAGCTTTATCACAGAAATATTAACTAACAGCAACACAATAAGTGTATACTTACCATATCAGCTTGTCCTTTCTTAGATACACTATGAATATCAACTGTAGCTCTGCAAATATATATAGATTATTAGTAACGGAAACGAATTTTGTAGGAAACCTTCAAAAATTACATTATAAACTACTGATAAATGATTGAAACATACAATATTTGACTGGTTTTAATTATTGCGACAATCAACATTCTCAAATGATGAACTTTCGACATTTTAAGGCTTTTTCTTAAAATCGTAAATAATATGCTACAATAAAAATGGATTATTTGAACCAAATAAAGATACAAAATAATTATATCTATTCAAAATGTGTATATAAAGGCAAACGTGCACGTTGCATAAAACAGACTATGGCTTTTGTGAACATTAAGGACACGAAAAATACACGCATGCTTGAAATAAGTATCTCATGCTTCATGCCTGATAGAGTTAAATAGATCCCTGCATAACAATAAAAAGAAAGCACATGATCATGAAATTCCTTAACGACATCCATTAGGATCAGCATGCATTCTTTTTACGTTTAATGTGGAGAGAAACATTACCAAACACAAGAAACACTTCAATTCTGGTAAAAGAAATACAATTTGATCGATTATTTATATCTATTTAAGGCTGTAAGTTGAATTTTACACAATGTTTACGTTTCTAAATAATATAATATAATAAGTGAAATGACTCAAGTTTTACAAGCATTATATATATATATATATATATATATATATATATATATATATATATATATATATATATAAAACACTATAATCTAAAATATCAAGTGTTTTCAAGAAATTCCTCATAATTAAGAGGCGTCTTCAGGTTAATTATAACTAACGTCCCGCGTTTTGGTGACGTACTGCTCAACTCAACAAGGAATTTCTTCCAAACAATGCCTATTTTAGAGTTTGTAAATGGTAAGTTTAATATTGCCATTATTAGTATTATTTTATGTATTCTTAAGCATTTCGAAAGAAATGTTGTACTACTCAACCAACACCCTTAATTCACATTGTCATCTTACCAAACACCACTTAATATAAAACTTCTAAGCTGTTCAGAAATGACAAAAGTTCGAATATTCCTAACATCATTGAAATCCTCATTGCTTAGATATGATTCAAAATCAAGGTAATACAACAACATGTATTTTCCGAATGTTAAACCTTTTGATATTCTTGAGTGTCAGTGGCAAAGCATAACCTCATAAACAGAATGAAAGTAAATAACATAAATAATATTACTTAAAAATATGTCTTAATTAGTAAATTATCTTATATGTACACAGTAGTCATTGGATCTGGAACAACGGTTATAGCTTTTTTAAGCATTTACGCATGCTGTACCATGAACTTTATTATAATACGTATATATACCAGGAAGGGAATTTGCTAGCATTTCAGTTTAATCAATGCGAAATATTTTTCTGTGCATTCTAGAAAGTACATCACCGTAGCAAAATTATATCATGTGCAGCTTCCAGTATATGAATTTTTTCTCACACTCCAAGACTAGAAAACGCGAAGAAATTCTTATATGCCAACTGGAAACTATGTCCGAACAATAATTCAGTCGATTACGCAAGTAAATCGATTATAGGAGCTGATAAAACAGACGCTTTGCTATTGGTGAATCTTTTTTAAAATATAAAAAACGTTTGCCGACTCCGACTTCGATATAGCGTAATACTAATAAATGAAGTTGAGCAAAAATTATTTTATCGTAAAAATAAGTTTTTAAATGCTGATTAGTGGACTAAATTTAGATTTGTCTACTAAAAAAATTTACGTTCAAGTCACATCAAAGATATGTATTTATAAGAGGTATGTACGTGGTAAAATGAGAAACCTCTCTGAATCAATGCGTATTATTTGAAATAGTAATCGTCACAACGGAATAATAACTTCATAACTTAGTATTGTCCATCCACCATCACAATACGGCTAGTATTATTATTTTTTTCCATTTCCAACTATAGAAATGGCAACTCGTTTTATGTAATAACATCGGAATACAAAAGGTTTTCGGGAATGATTCCAACAACTTAATAAACACTACAAAGCAAACTACTTTAAAGAAAATACAGTATGTATTCTTTTACTGTTTGTGAAAGAAAAGCGGATCTCTGAAACCCTCTGAAGCTACCACGTATCACCCAATAAACTCAAGATTAAGTTTTCACTTATCTGAAGAAAAGGAGAAAAAAGCGGAGCTATATTTCATTACTCTAAGAAATTCACCAATAATTCACATAAAATTCAAAAACTTTCGAAATGTTCAGTTATTAATTAAAAACAATCATCATCACCACAAAGTACTGAATACCATCAAAAAACCAGTCAATATGCAGTCCAACCCTGTATTGCACAACCATGCACATTATTAAAATTCAATATAAAATCAGTTACACCATTCACAAACATGCTTGAGTTCAAGACGACCAACAAAAGCTGATACCTGACTAAGTCAGTCACTTTTAGTATCTGTATGTCCAACTTACAGAAGTGGTTACGGTATTCAAGTCATAGCATATCACTATTTTTAAATGGTTTCAGAGGGACGCAACCAACCAACTTAGAAAGCGAAGTTTACTATCAAAAGCTTTTCCATTGGTTGAATTTAAAATGTGGACATTGCAGTATTTATAGGTTATCACGTGGAATATAAATCAAATATTTCTTAAAAAAAAAAAAAAACTATCACACCATTTAATACAAATTAAGACGCTTCCAGGGCAGGGCACTGGAGTCCTCAAACTTGTATCTTAATGCTGGAGTTATTGCAATCTTACTTTTCTTCCCTCTTTCTCTATCCACCATATCTTTTTATCATGTTCCTCAAACTACCGTTTATTTTCAAACAACGCCCTAACTAGATTTTTTTTCTTTTAATTATCAACAGTATTGTTCTTTTCTCCTTCACTTTCTCGTATCTCTTCATTGGTCTCCTTGCTATCCAGCTAATGTTTTCTATTATTCTCCATGCCCACATTTTGAAAACATCTAGCATTTGTGTGATATTCACATTTCTGCGCCGAATAGTACAATAACCCCATGCGAAACATTTAATCATTTTTTTTCAGCAATTCATACTTCATTCTTCTTCTAATGATTCCTTTCGCCATTCCTATCCTTTATTTTATTTCCTGGTCATATTTCAGATCTCCATACTTACTTAGGTACCGAGAACCAGTCACCCCTTCTGCTTTCTCCGTTACATCTTTTATTATTTGCCACAGTTTCTTTCGTGTGGCAGTACCCCATTGCTATAGTCTTTTTTTCGTATTTATCTTTCTCCAATCTTCTTCAAAGTTCTCCCCGAAGTTTTCTATCATTATTTTACTTATCGGACTTTATTTCCTAATACAAATCATATTATCTTACGAAGTGTACATTGCGTCTGTCTCCCATCAAAATGTCATTTTCCCCTCAGTAGACCCTCTTCACTATTTCTTCAAAATGTACGTTCAGTAACGTTGATGGGAGGTACATTCCTATCAAACTCCCCTTCCAGTTACATTGTCCTCTGTTTTGTCTTTCCCAATTTCAACCTTCACTGTTGAGATGGTATTCTTCTGCGGAAGAATACTGAAATAGTTCAAACTGTTTTCTTTTTCTTTCTTCAACATCTGCCAAGGTATATAAATTAATACATTATAGTTGACATTCTAAACGTAATGATCCAGCAAGATAATTACTTGAGACAACCCTGTAAGACCTAGGATAACCACTCCACCCCGCCAGTCTAGTGACTAGCAGCATGTATATCTTTAATACACATGGCCCTAGGTTCGATTTCCGGTGGGATTACCTAGGTCTGGATTCCACCTTAAACTACAGGTCCACTAATAATAATGTTTCCCATTGTTCAAGCTTTGCTTTTAGTATATTGTAAATTTGATTTAACACGTTCGCTGCTGAGGACGCCCATCGGCGTCCAGTACTGAATTTGGCATATGCGTAGGACGCCGCTCGGCGCTTGTCCCTGCAGCTGATTCATTTTCCCGACAATACCTGCACTAGCGCTGGCGGGAAAGTGAATCAGCTGCAGGGACAAGCGCTGAGCGGCGTCCTGCGCATATGCCAAATTCAGTACTGGACGCCAAAGGGCGTGCTCAGCAGCGAACGTGTTAAACTACTCACCTAGCAAAACAATACGTTCATTGTAAAAATTATCAATGTGTAACAGTATCGCCAACTATCCACTTTGGTTTCATCAGATACTATCAGTTAGTGTCTGATGAAGTCGAAGTGGACAGTTGACAATTTTTTTTTTTTTTTTCTTTTTAAATAAACGTATTGTTTTGCTCAGCAGCTCGCATTTAAATCAAATATAGGTAGACCTTTCATATAGTCTAGATGCTGAAAAAGAATGCTGCACTTCAATAAACTACCTGAATAGTGTGTCGAATACTCCAGTAATCTGACTTGAACAGTATTTATTTTACACTAGATACAGAAAATAAAAAAATAGTTTTCAATTATTATTAATCAAACAATAGTTGTTATCTTTTTATCCGGATTTCGTAGTTCACATAAATAAAGTGTCGCATAAAATACAATAAATACTTTTAGGAATGAGAGGAAACTGTGGACGTTGTGTAACTTTTTCAAAACTATGTTAGGGAATATTTTTCCTACGTAGTAAATGCTACTTTCAAGTAAAAGTGTTAAAATTAAATATTTATTGCCGTGTACTATTCTAATCTTTGTGACAATCAGAATAAATAGTAATGAAATTTCGAATGTCCGAAAGTATAAGTAAATAAATAAATAAAAACTTGAAATCTACAAACAAATTATCATAAAAACGGCTTCCCACTTTGTAAAATAAAATATGGATGATTAATATAAAAATGTGAATGAACATTTACAAAATAAAGATAAAAATCACATAATATAAGGACTGTCCCAGAAATAAAGTAACTACTTGGAACTGCGTTTATCTACTTCATTGTTTATAAATGGAACTCAGCGTTCTTCTTGACTTTAACATTAGAGCCAAACATATTACAACCCATAAAAAAAAAGAAAAAAACTGTTACTGCTCTCGAAAGAACTTTCGAACTTTGCTTCTGATACCTTGCATTAAGTTGCGCACAGTAGTTTCACTGACAGTACGGACTGCACTGTTCCACATTTGTTTGAATTGCTGGAGGTTAGTGGCAGCCCGACCCTTCTTCCTGAGAATTCGCTTCACAGTTGCCCAGTAACGTTCGATGGGGCGAAGTTGGGGAACGTCTGGTGGGTTTAGTTCTTTCGTCATGAAACACACCTGATTCGTGGTTAGTAGTGCTGTGGTGGCAGTGGCGTAATGGGCTGGGGCCAAATTTGGCCAGAATAATGGGGGAACTTTGTGTTTATGATACAAGGGCAGCAGACGCTTTTTAATGCACTCATTTCTATAAATCTCGCCTCCAATTGTACCATTCGCGTAAAATGTTGAAGTTCTGAGACCACACGAACAAATGGCTTGCCATACTAGCATTTTGGCGTCAAATTTTGACACCTGGATAGTCTTATCCGCATCACTTCACCCTTCATTGCTGTGCAAAACTGGGGCCCGGGCACTGTTTTTGTGTCCATTTTGACGTATGTTTCATCGTACATTAAAATGCATCGAGACGGATTTGTCACTAGGTCGTCATAAAGTTTTCTAGCGCTGGTTTTAGCACGTTGTTTCTGCTCTGCACTCTGCTTAGGCGTTTTTTGCTTTCGATACGATCATATGTTATGTTTCGACTTCATCCGTTGCACTGTTGATTTGGAAGTATGTAACGTTTTGGCTACTTCACGAACTGACAAATGTCTTTTCGTCTTCAAAATGTGCAGAATCTTTCCCTCGAAAGTTTTAGTAGACATGCCTGGTTTTCGTCCTCTTCCTTTTAAATCTTTAATAGTATAATGTTCTCCAAACTTGAGTATCACTTTTCTGACACCAGAGTACGACACATTTACCGACTTTGCGACCCTTCGCATTGAAAGTCTCTTCTGAGTGCGCCATTTGTGCAGAATTAATTTTCGCTTCGCTTCGATAATCCGTGGCATGACCGCTCACTTCCATACACAGAACGACTCTTTGCTGTGGCATTTCAACTAGTTATGTGGCTTTGTTCAGAGCCATCTATGAGATACTACTGCAGCGTCTGTGGAGTTCTTACATGTATTTTCTAGTGGTTACTTTATTTCTGGGACAGTCTTATTTCGGACTTCATTGACAAAAGCAATGTGGAAAACCGTATAAAAATGTATGCCTTTCTTTAATTACTGATTAATTAAACATTGATAATTGTTTCTATTCAACACGAAAATAGAAATGGAATATAATTCATCGCATACATGTAGAATAAGATGATATTTTGGAGAAATATGCCATATATGATGTACCATGTTTAAATACTTTTTTTTAAATAAATATAACTATGATGCAACTGTCTCTCTAGAAAATGAAAGTAAGGTATAATAATAATAATAATTACATTCTAATTAAACGTAAGTCCTAGATATGAAGAAAGAAAAAAAAAGATCCTCAACGTATGTCTAATCTTACTACAAAATGATTAATTTAGGTATTTTGATCTCGATGCATACATTACAGCAGCACACTAAAAAGCGTAAGCACAAAGCGCACAGAACTAGTAAACGTGTGGTATGTTCTAAAAGTTACGCCACCCTGAGTTTCGAAGCATACAATCACAAAGAATGATATCATACGGAAATTAAACTCTTTAAATTGAGAATATTTAGCAACACAGAACACACAAAATTAATTGTCTTTCATTATTTAATGACAATTGGCAAACAGATTGCCAGAGTTGTAAAAAACTGCAAAATAAATAATTTATACATAATGAATTTATGAACTGGTTGCACAATTTTGCCAAAGAAAAGCTTTCACAGACTCCATCATATAAGAACATAAAGTATTCAAATGTAACACCTGACAAATATAGCCAGGCGTAATAAAGATGAATTGTGAAAATCCATGTTTTTCAATAATAGTAGGCAAACTAGCAACACTATTGCTGTCAGATACTACTGATATGTGTTTCATCCCCAGTTAATTAAATATGATATGGTACACCCTGCATAATTTTTGTTTAGCTTTGCTTTTTCCTATTCTATGAGCAGCTGGGATAAATGTTTCCTGCACAAAAATGTACTTATTAAAAAAAAAAACTAAGTCAGAGTTTTAAATTAGAAATAGGTTTCATTTGTTGATGTTACAAACTTCTCTCAATATACAAGGCATGTTTTTTTATTATCTATGCAATTCAAATTACGTGCTTCGAAATACAGAGTTACGTGCCATTAGGACACTGTACAGGGTTTAAATGCAATATGGGAGCAGAAGGCGTTGGTAGTTTTCAAATATTACTTAAAAGCACCCTACATTTAAGAGCCAAATTTCAAGGAAACTTTTGAAAAGAAAGAAGTTCAAACAGAATGACATAAGAACACAGAAGAAGAACACAATCATCATAGTAATTTTGACGAATGAGTGTTTCGCACGTCATCCCCAAACATAGCAGTTAAACATCTGAAATTACCTATATAATTCCTTTGGAATGATTCCTTCATCCTTTCTTAGTAAATAGCTTAACCGTTATTCAGTTAGTTCAAATGAAATCACACAAAATAAAAGAAAGAAAAAAAGCTGCAGACAATTTTTAGAGAAAAAATAGAAAATTAATTCCTCGTATTTCGTGATATCACAACTAAAATAATAATAATAATAATAATAATAATAATAATAATAATAATAATAATAATAATAATAATAATAATAATAATAATAATAATAATAATAATAATAATAATAATAATAATAATAATAATAATAATAATAATAATAATAATAATAATAATAATAATATTTTGTTATTACTTCACCAGAAGTAACTACTTTTTCAACAATAACTCGATAGTTTTAACAGTTTTGGAGCCTAAGTATTTCTATTAATTTATAGACACATTGTAGGTGGATCCATAAGTAAACTTAAACCTTGGAATTTTTTAAAATGGCTTGACGTGTGAAATAGGTAATTTTAGAGAAATTTAATTTTTAGAAAGTAAACTTGAAGAGTTATAGAATTGCTTTCGGTTTTTCTTCTTCTTGTTTTAACTTTGGGATATTAATATTTTCGTAAACAAATGTAGAAGCAAAAAATACCAGCCGCCATGCTAGAAAAATACTATCCTCAACGTTTCTTTTTAAATTACATGTTCCTAAAATACGCGGGAACCATAATCAGTCTTGGATGTTTTGCAATGGAATAACTCTTTCAGCAGATTCTGTTTTCAGATTTTAATTGGGCGTCTATATTTCTATCCCTAAGCCATGTATTTTTCGACTAGTGTTGTACTATTAATAGAACTTTCTTGTGTCTTATTGGTTAAGTAATTATCTCATTGAGTGTGTTTCACATTATTTTTGCATCCTTTATGAAAGTCAAAAAGAAAAGAAAGAAAAAAGGACGACCTAGATAGAAGTTTCATAATTTTAGTTTATTCCAAAAGGATATTACCAGGAACGCTGCTGCTCATAGTAACGGTAATATGACCATGCTCATAATATGACCATGCTCATAATGGTTATATCACCGCTACTATGAGCAGTAGCTGCATGAAACAAACCCCCTTTGATATTGCTGTTTACCGCAAACCGAACATCGGTTGCGTTACTCGTTTCTTTGATATTTTAGGTAGTACTTTCAGATGTCTCATGCTGTGTATGATATACGACCACAATCATATGAGATATAGCTTTAATTTTTTTTATAAAAAACCTAATTAATAGGAATGTTGACTTCATAGATCCCGTTTTTAAACAACAATTAAATGTTCCATATATATTTCTATTATTGAAGGAACTATATTCTTGGAGATCGAATATACTTCGACTCGTATTTTAGAAAATCCATCGGTCATTAGATTTATCAACATCATCTAAAATCAGAGGAAGAGGTAATTAAACCGTAAGTTTCTACTTTCAATCAGTAATTCGCATTTGCTGAAAGAAAGAAATACTAATAGTCATGAATTCGGAAATCTCTTTCGACACAAAAAGTTGGTTCTCAATATACGCTACTAATTATCAACTAGTTTGTGGCTAAAGTTATCAAGCTATTTGCTTAATCTGTGAATTATAGGATTGGAGGACATTCCAAAAAAACTTGCAAATACAAAATTCCCTCAAAATGCTGGTTGCTTTCTTAGTAACAATAGTAGAACTGATAAAAAAAACGATTTTCTTTTCCGTTTCTTCGAAAATATAGGAAACATCGAACTTGTAACTAATATTTCAATTTTCTCACGGATTGTGAGGAACATGAAGTACATACCAGACATTGAGTAAAATCAAAATTCCGATTGCTAAGGTTTAAAAATTCGTCCCGAGATGTCAAGATCTGAAATGAAGCTCTTAAGATCTTCATCATAAGTACGGCCATGAGATTTTGTCTGATGTCACACAGTAAGAATGATATTGAGTTGGGTGTCGAATCTGAAACCTACCGAAAACAAGATGTCAACGTTATCAACAAATAATATATCTAATTGGAATTATATATGGCTACTTCTTATATATTTTAATTACTACTTACTTTTTCTCCGTTTCCCTTAATTCCGCCTACAAAATTGAATTCAGAAATGTCTATAAAGTATTTTTCATGACTATTTATAAATAGAGTTAATATTCTAGAGTATTTTTCGTAAACATAGGCAAAACGAAAACAAAAAAAAGCTTTAAATGATTCGGAAACTACTTACAATATAATTAACAACGTATTGAATATTTTACTCAAACATAAATTTTACACTGTAAATTATTTCGTACAATTCAATTAACCAAAACACATTGCTTACAGCTGAAGATAACGTAAGCACTGCTGTTAGAATTTAATTTAGACATTAATGATGTACAGTAAGCGCTAAGTTTAACAAATATTTGATACGAATAAATACGATAAAATTACTTACTGAATATTCCTACTTCTACTGTGATAATACAGTGATAGCAAACTACTTGTACTGTCTTACAAACAGAAGCAAAAACAAAAGGCTTCCTTTAAGTGTGGTCCTTGTACAAAATATTAAGCAAAACATTTAAAAAAAAAGTCCATTACGGAACAATTACACACGTGACAAAAACCAACAAAAAAATTCACTTAAAAAAAGGACATGGTCAGAAGAAAGACCTTCTTTCATGAAAAAGATTGAAAATAAAATCACATAAGCCTAGAGCCAGAGAACAGAAACGTAGAATTAAGTTTTCCCAACTATTTGGAATTACAATGCAATCTTGAGATAATAAATATGAGTGAATGAGACACGAAATTATAGTTAGGAGTTGGATTCATGACTTTCATACGTAACAACACCCGCCCTTTATTGCAAACACATGAATTTAATACGAATATGGCATTATTTACGGAATATTCTGAATAATAATTTATGTTTCTCTCTTCAATAAGTTGAACAGTGAAATAATGTGGCTACCCTCTTATAATACAATTTTCTGCTGTTATTTTGTTTCGCGCTTATATATATCGGGTGTTTCAAAACAACAACGTTTGAGAGGTGATTCCTAACACCAAGATAAAACAAAAAGTATAGACCAACCTGGGTGTACAAATGCTTCCTTTCGGAGTTATAGGCTGCCGAAAACATGAAAAAATGAACTTTCAAGATTTATAGCTCCAAAACTATGGGTCATACCGTAGTCGGGTCAAGACCTTACTTACGAACTAATATGTGCCCTATCCACAAATACATGTTTCAGAATTCTAAGGTACTCACGAAGCATTTTTTATAGAGGGAGTTTGGCTACGGGAATATAATTAGAAGCACCCTCCAACTACCTCTATAAAAATTGTTCCGGAAGTACCACAGGATTCTGAAACTTAGATATTTGGGTAGGTCACATACTATTTCCTAAGTGAAGTCTTGATCCGACTACGGTAGGTTCCATAGTTTTGGAGCTATGGATCTTTAAAATTCATTTTTTCATGTTTTCGGCAGCCTGTAACTCCGAAAGGTAGCATTTGTTCACCTAGGTCGGTCTATACTTTTTATCTTATCTTGGTGTCAGGGATCACCTCCCAAACGTTGTCGGTGTTGTTTTGAAATATATATTGAATATATATTTGTACTGTAACCTCTGAAAAAGAATATACCTATCACTTAAAACAAAGATTTTTTCCCATAAAATATATAGTTTGCATAGCTAAGATTATGCAACGAAAAAAAAAAATGAATCTGTTAAGATTAGAAGTGAAATCGAAATTGATTAACTATAAATAATATCAACCGAGCTGTGTTAACTACATCACTAATGATAGTTGCACTATCTCGTTACCAATCGTGACATGTGGACATAAGTCCTTAAATATATAATAATTTGGTAATATACAATTATGAAAACAATGATGAATTATGAATGGTGGATCTGATCTGTATTTACATATTCAGAAACCCACGTCAACAACGAAATTATCACTGAAGTTGCGTACAGCATAATTTTTATTAAGTGCATTCACTCTCACATTTAGTAACAAACTTCATTCTATCACAACCATGTTGCCCCCAAGTTGGGGCAAAGCGATTCTCGAAAATTATGCATGGAACTACACCCCCTAGCTTGAAAATTGATCTACCTTATAAAATACGATAATGGTACAGTAAGTTAACAACTCCCCAATTCTCTGATTTGATGTTCTGGTGGTCTTCTATTAATTTTTGTCTTTCTTCAAGTTATTCTTTGTCGTTACTGAAAAATTTACTTAAGGTACTGGTTTCCTCAAATTTAAATTTCCATGTTCTATATAAATTCGTAATCTGCTTAGTTTTTCAATTCAATGAATTATTTTTCAATACTACTAAGTTATGACCTGAACCAGAATCTCCACCTCGGTAGTTCTTGCCTACTTAATTTATGTACTTTTCCCGGACTAAGACTAACCTATTTGGTGTCTGCTACCGTCTCCTGATCTTTTCGTTATATACATGATCTCGTCCTTGATATCACCCCTTTACGGCTGCTAAAAATGGATATTAGTTATCACAGATTTTGTTTCCTATAGAACTCCATTAACAATGTTCTTCTCACCCTCTTTCCTAATCCGAAATTTACAGAAAAAGTTGTATTTTCCTTGATCTATGATTACATTACATTCGGTATTATTTATTTAATAATAATTAAGTCAGTCTTTAAATAAAAGTTCTTCAAATTATTCGCATACTTCGTCGATTTTTCTGTCTTGTTGTTTGCAGCATATTTGTACTATGCTTATATTTCTTGGTTCTGGCCTTATTTGCACCATATTATCTGCCTTTTGTGTTTTCAAGCTGTTACGCTTTCTTTTCCCATCCTCTCTTTCATGACAATACATAATTGATTAGCTGCATCTTCTGGTTTTGTAGAGGTAACCGTCTAGTCTTTTCTCGAAAAGTCTTTATCCGTTGGGCATTCTGATCATGTTCAACCTGCTATGATCATGTTCATTCTTTAATTTCCTTTTTTAAGTTCTCAAGTTACCTTGATTTTAAAAATCTGATGTTCCGTGTTCCAATCCTGCAGGAGTTTCGCTTAACGACTACCAGGAAAATCCTTTCTTGGTTCCCTCTCTGGAGGGGGACATACCCTGTATGCAGAAGTGTTGCAATATTATATGACCTTCCATATTCTAAGATAGAAATATACTAAGGCAGTGAATTCCTTTTTCCTTTTACATGCAGTTAAACTGCCACTAACAACTTTCCATCCATTTTTCAATCTTGCCGATAAACGTAACTTTCAGTCTAAGATGAATAATGATACAGCTCGTTTGTGTAATTTTTACGATAGCTACTAACGACAGAAAAGTTCTTGGGGAAAGCAAGCCTCCGTGTCCTGCACACTGAGTGCCTTCGATAAGACAAAATTCTAGTAATAAGATGTTTTTATACAACAAACATTTAATAACATTCATTAAGGTAATAAATAAGGAGGACAAAGTATATAACTTCCTAAATCCATACGACAATTTTCCCATCCTTTATTATGATGGGAATCAATTTGCATAAAAAATGGTCATCAGGCCTTTTGCACAATATACACACGTTAAATTTTGAAAACTACTGACGACAAATATCGAATTTTTGTTTAATTTTTGAAGAGATAATATACTACAGCTTCTGTGCATAATGCCACTATCAATTTCAGTTTAACATAAAAATGCAGGAAACAAATTAGATTTTTCATCCTCTTATAGCAATATCGCTAATAAATTATCATATAATGAACTTTATGTTACGTACAGGATTATATTACTCCTTTAAATGTGATTATTGTGGCTGCAATAAAGACGTTTTAGAACTTACATGAAATACACGAAGGCATACAACAATTTAAGTTTTTCTTAAAACATTCCAATTTGTTAACAAATCTGACAGATATTTTTTTTTTTCTTTCTCATCATTTAACGTCTTATTTAACTTGAAGAGTCAGTGATCACTTTTACAAAATTGGCGAAATTATTGTTATGCACATATTTCTACAAGCAATAACTCATTCTATGAAAAGAAAATGACGATTCATAGCCGGAGAAACAGAAGCTAGCCAACAGATCTTATGCTGTGCCAAGTCATCCCAGTTACAATTCAAAATGCAAAGACATATTATCGTTATACGATGAAAAGCAGAATGAAAAAAAAAAGAAAAGAAAAGAAAACAGTAATACAACGTAAATGAGATTTTTGAAATGAAACAAAGAAAACGTTCAATGCAAATACAATGAACAAAAATCTAATAAAAGTCTTCAAAATTAAAGCATATCACTCATTACATTAGTATATTCTTTTAAGCGAGAACTGTGATCATGTAAGTCATTCAATTAGACAAATAAAGAAACGATGAAAATAAAGAAAGAGAAAAGAATAAAAAAGAAAAGAAATATCGTTTTTGCAGTAGTAAATAGTAGCCAAAGGCGCCAAGAAGACATTAATAAAATGCACGGCTTAGTGATATGTTCATGTTCATTGAAACAAAAGCATGTAACATCTGACCTACGTACCTCACTCGTTCTTAACTGGAAATTGAACATAACTGATTCAGAACAGAAGTCTTACGAAAAATCCCCAGAAATTAAACATTACCTGATATCAAATATCAGAATAAATACGGAAATATTACAAAATTTGCGATCGTTAAAAAGCATGCATTTCTCGAGGGAAAAAAATCCAATTGTCTACTATAATATATTTCAGTTAATAATTCGAAGAAAGCAACCTGCCCATTACAAATTATTATCTCAAGCTGCATATTTCCAACACTAAACATTATATTTATTTCAACATTCAAATATCGTTCCTTAGAGGAAAGGGGAGGGGAAAACCTCTTCCTATTACCACAGAGAACAAGCGAAATGATAAGAACTAAAGAATAAAGTCAAATATCGTGTACTTCACTCTGTTAATTCTGTACCTGCCCAAGAAGTCATCCTCTCCAGGATCTTTGTCAAATAATGTCGCATTCAACTCTTGGCCTTTTTCCTCAATTATAAACTGAGAAGAATACGCAAAAGTTAGTAGCTATAAGCTAAAAGCATACTTGTTTTCTCATCTTGTTATTTACATTGCATCCTAAACACTAAGAGTTTAAGAAAAAGGAGCCTAGAGAATGTTAGCAATCATTATGCAGAATCACAATATTAAGTTACACGCACTGAAACCCAGAATGTGTAACATATTTTATAACACAAATAAATATTTAGTGTTGAACAAAGTTTATAACACTAAATACAAGGTTTGCAGTTGGTGTTGAAAAAATATTAACCCCAAAATAATTTTCATATTATGTCTCGGATATGACGCCCACGGAACACAGAGCACTATTCTACAGGTCAAAATAAAGCGAAAATATTATATCATGGAATGCCGTCCGAGGTCTCCTTCAGCTGCTACGGGGAATCAAAATTTCACTATGTGGCAACATCGCATATTAACTTGGAACCATTAGCATTGCTCTGCAAATCCATCAAATATTTACATCGATTATTAAGGTAATAAGTGGTGCTAGTGTTAACGTCTATTGATTTTAACTGTCATCTGACAAGGATGGGTAAAATTATTTGATGGATTGTTAGATCTAATTTATGGTTCTTCATCTGCAACGTTGCCACATAGTGCAATTCACGTTCCCAGACGAGGACCCAAAAGGTATACAAATATATATATATAGGTTCATTTTGACTTGTAGAATAGTGCTCTGTGGTCCGGGGACAATATTTTTTATATATCAATCCTAAAATACAATCTCTACGAATTAGTTTTGCACACTTACAACCAAATGGATTGTAAAAAGTTTGCACTTGCAAAACTAATTAACTAAATTACACCAGGCTTTCCAACTGGGATAATTTTAAGAAGAGAGTTTAAAAAAACAAAAGTTAAATTTCAAACATATCAATCCTTTCACTTGAATAAATATAAAATTCTAATTAAAGGGAGAAGTTATATTTATTATCAACTACATAAGTGATACTGGCGCGAAATAATCATAAATTACATTTGGGACTTCAAAAAATAGTTTTCTGCTAAGCACAGCTAATTACAAAGAGTTACTGTTCACTGTGCAGTATACTATCTAGTATTATGATTCTGCAAAGTGACTGTTGTTACATTCAAAACTTAAACAACAGTTCTCTATGTGTTAGTTAAAAAAAGAAGTATTATATTTATTTAAATATATTAAATTAAACTTAAGAAAGAGTATACAAGAAATGCACTATGCGTTACGGGATGCTTTAAATTTACGACTTGTTAAAATTTGATTATTTATTAACAAGCTTAAGCAAGCTCTTACCTTCAAAAGTTGTTCCATACATATAAAGCAATTATTATAAAAACGTAAGAGTAAATAAAAAATAGCTTATGTACAGCAGTACGTATAATTTCATACTTAAAAAAAAACTACAACGTACTACGTACATACAAAAGCTAAGTAAGGTAAATATGATAACTTAATAAACATTCTTTAATTAATAATTGGTAATGATTATTCTTATTTCAACCAACTTCTACAAATAAGAGTGCATCTATTATTTTACCGCTTATCTACAACTTATTCACAATACAGCACCACGGCCAGTATTCGACCGTTGTACATGGGGAGAAAGCAAAGGGAAATGTCAACGGGAGAGTAGATTTTTGTTTGAAATGCTGTTCTCCAACGTTCATATTCAATGTAAAACTTTGCTTCCCATTTAGAAGCATAAATATAAAATCTATTGCGCGTCATTAAACGTCAAAATCAAGCTTGCAGATTATGGATGGGTACAAAATTTTATGCGCAGTTGAGCAGTTTGTGAAAAATATATATATTCCGTTTTCTTTCTTTCAAGATATCTATGTTCATACCTGGACAAGGACTTTCTACTATATACATACACTTTAAAATTAACGATCAAACCTATATTACAATACCTTGTTTATGTACATCGAAAATGTTTTGAACGTCTCTTTCACACCTTTACTATACACCAATATATAATACCTACTAGGAATCCAAAGTTTTAAATATTAGGCGAAACTAATAGTTTCTGAGACAAATGAAGGAGAAATTGTAAGAACCGTTCATACATCGTAGCATTTTTCTCGATATATTGCTGTTCTGTTACTAAACTTTAAGGAGAATGAAGTTAAATATACATAATCACAATTAAGATTAACAAGAAGATACTTTATTTATGAACACACACTTTCGAAGTTGGTCCTGTTTCCTCGCGATTGTTTTGACGATAACTACTCCTACAGCAACAAAAACAACAAATATTTTAAACGTTATCACTGAAAAATAGCAATCACAAATCTACTATTATAATTAAGAACTTCAAGAGATGTTGCTCTCTACTACTTATCTTCACGCTTAAATATTTTATTATGTACATCATTCGCTGTATTTTTTAAATACCATTCTACAAAGTTGACAACTTTTTCATGATTAGGTTTGACAAATAATGTTACGTTTAACTCATTTTGTTTAACGAAATTCGAAGACCCAATGCCATAGGGCAGAGAAGAAAAGAAAAGCCCAACACTGGATTCTATCCACTGTCAACTCAATCCCAGATAGTTTCAATTATTTAAATGAACAAGATATTCCATACACCTATATGTTCTTTGGCAGGGATAGCCAAAGTTTTCCGTAATCCGATTCCGGAAAATAAATTTTCCGGAATCGGAAATTTCACTTTTCGAATTTCGGAAAAAATCCGGAATTTTTCTGAGTCCCGGAATTTTTCCGATTTTACTTTCCGGATTCCTGACAGTAAAAATTCCGGAATTGGCCATCAATTTCTTTGGCTATTCAAAAGTCTCTTTTTCTTCATAACGCGTTTCTCTAAAACGTCTGAAAAAGATTTTTTCTACTGGAATCACAAATTTGCGAAAATTTTTATAGATGAGAAGTTTCCGGTCACCTTAGATGTGTTGATCTAGAAATCGGCTTGGTATTCGTTGAAGAGTTTCGTGTTGTGTAACTAACTTTATTTATTTATGTTCATTTCTTTGCCCCAAATATTTTCCTCATTAGCGTCGAAGTGTCAGTCTGTGTCAATTCCTGCAGGTTAGCATCCAAAATTTAACAGCTACATGCGTGGTTCCGGGTTGAGGTGTCTGCTTCGAACACAAAACCGTGCAGTGGTCTGGATCCCACTTTAAACGGTAGGTCCTGTCTCATATAGCCCCACGACGATAGAACTTGCATAGAACAGAAGCATTTATTTTCAGCCATAAAATTCTTCGTTTATATTCGTTCTTATTCACTACCATTGCGTACAAGTATTTATACATTTTTTTTAATCCTCCACGTTATTGTTATTGTGCATAATGCAGTCAATGCAGTATTGTGTACAAAGATACGAAAACTAAGTCTTCCATGTGAGTTAATTAAGCTTTTGAAAAAAAAAAATGCGTGTTCGGCGTAAACTTACAGCTCGTATACTCACGACTAACCCTCACAAGAGTAAACTACTTGATATTGAGATAAGATATATTACAGATCCGAAGTTTGTTATAGAGCTAATTTATACCGTTTAAATTTCTAGTTCTCAAGTCGTTTACTAAACATTAATGAAAATTTACCATCTATATTTAAAATATTATCTACATTTAGATGTTCTTTTTTTTTCAATCAGTACTACTGAAATCGTCTTAGGGTTATATTTTATTTTAGATTAGAAATTAAGTTTGTATTTACTGTATCTACAAACCGTCCTCACATTTAAAAGCAGGTGGCTTTTATTAATATTTATAATCATATTTTATTCAAGAAGAATCAAAACAGAAAGATCAAATCAATCAGAAAAGAAAATATATTCACTCTTCTTCCTCCAGGTTGTTTGAAAATTGTGCGCCATTGATAAATTAAACTGAAAGAGAAACAACTATGACAAGTAATTCCTTTAAAATAATGAAAAGAACGTTTCCTTTCCAATTGATACGGATTGCAGTATGATCAATTTTTAAGACGACGATACTTAAACTGTAAAATAAGGTTAATAGGGGGCAGGGGGCAATACGAGACACTATGTAACAACTAATATACAAAAACAACAAAGTATTCGGAATTCGAATATTTTGAATGGACACTTCTTATTTCTTTCAACCCACTATAAACACCATAGATACAGTTTGAAAATTATTCGCACGAAAAAATTATTCTCTTCATATCACCATGTAAGGAAAGACAAATATAGTACGTAACAGTGCAATTAGCATACTCCTATTTAAACACATATTAATTCTAGTAAATTTTATATTCACAACTACTTTCGGTTGTATTAAGTAAAATCAGTATAATTTATGTAATTTATGTATAACATGAAACGTATTCTACTGTATTGTTTTGGATAATTCATTCTGAAATTACTACTGGAAGAAATTTTAAGTGTAAGAATTTCCTTTTGAACGTAACTTTTACATACATTTTTTTTTTCAGTTTAAAGTTTTTTTTCTTTCTTTTTTTTCCACCGACGCTATATAAAACGTGGTCTACAGAGTAAGCTGGGATACGAATCACATGATACCATCGAGAATCGATCCCATGTCTGCCACACTGATTATATAACTGCGAGAAAGTTCTTTTTGAATGTACGTATTTTGCTATTTCCTTCTACACGACATAAATGATATTACTTATGCCATCTCCCGTGAAGATATCGGAAATTTTGTCTAAAATTAGAAGAAGTTAACATGACTTAGGTTAATGAACGTTTAATGATATCTAAATAACGGGAAAGTATTCTCTGCAAAAAAGAGACTTGTAGTATAGTGGTAAGTTATCTTAATTAGTCAACACAAAATGATAGATTCCATTGCAAATAATCTAACACGCAATTAAACAACAGAATTGGTAAAACATTAAGCAATATATAGAAAAGAAGCCAATAAAATTTGAATATAGAATAAATGAAAATATGTAAATTACCTAAACCATACGAGAAATTTATTTAGTTAATAGATATAATTGTATTTAAGAGATTACATAATTAGAATAGCGAAGGCCTGTCTGAGGGAGACCTCCTGATTCATAAGAAAGCAAGCATTATCAAATATACAGATGATTGAGACTATGAAAACAAAATGGAAATAATTATTAACTAACTGTGCTGTTCGACTTTCTATTGCCATTATCCTGACTAACTGTATTATCTTTTTTAAATAAATCGAAGCACAAAGAAAAGTATTTTAATGTAAGTTCAAACTAAAATCCTGTTTCGGCATGGATTTTGCGAACAAAAGACAATAACTGATGTAGTCTGGAGATCTATCGATGTCGACTACTACAGTGGTTTCAAAAACAGATTTAATCTACCGTTACAGTCGGCTGTCTTTTGTACTAAATCCTAAGCTGCTTGTCCCAGTTTTCTGAATGTAGGGAGCTATTTTTAGGATTTGACCTGTGGGCGATATCTTGCATGTTGTTTTTACAATAACTTTACCTTCACAAATAAAGTGAAAGATATGTTTTCTTTTCAATATGTTGAATCAATATAGGAATTTCAATTTTAAAATTTTTACACATTTTTAAGAGAAAAAAATAACACTTCCCCACTTGAGGGAAAATTTACACTAACCCTTCCAAACGTGTTAGTGCTGAACTTAAAAATAAAATAATCCAACACGTAGACAAGTCTTTCCCTTCACTTGAATTATTAATGTGAATTGATACCACATGTTATACACAGCCAACAGCAATTGAAAATACTTCCCACCAGTGATGATTTCAGATGAGGAAAGGGAGAGATTTCGTACTGATGGGAGTGAAAAGTAGTACTGGGAAAATACTGGGAATCCACGTCGAGTATGATATATGGTTCCAGGGGAGAATTCCGTAACTCCAGGGAAAACTTCTTCCCCCGGGCCAACTTCTGGAATCATCACTGCTTTCCACATTCAATATTTGATAAATTCTTAATAGGAATTATTATTTAAAATATGAAAGTAAGAGTTGTGAAATTATTAGATACATTTTAAAAATATTAAGAGCACAATTTCCTTCCAAAGAATAAAAACTTGTTACGAGTATCTCAAAGGCATTCTGTAAAATGAGGATTTCAGCGCAATTAATTACAACAACAAACTCAAAGATACTCATTTTTGCTCCTTAAAATTCTAACAGGTTGTTTAAAAAATAATATTAAAGGTCTAATTTCCGCTGACACCTGTTAGTACTATCAAGACAGGCACGAAACGGTATTTGGTAAGGATAGGATGCATGGAACTTACTAGACTCTTAAATACAAACATCTACCTGCTTCATACTATACATATTTTAAACCTTTCTTCTTCAGTGGTTGGTATCGATGGTGAGGCCGTCAATGATATTATTCCAACTTTTACCCAAAATGCTCATGTCCATACTTAATTTTGATCTTGTAAGCCTTTGAAAGAAAAAACGTCTCGTAAGCCTGTCTTTCTATGAATTATGTAGATTTTTTTTAAAATCAATTTCACTATTTCGATGTTACGCTTTATGATGAAACCTTCATCATCACCACCAACCACTAAAGAAGTAGAAAGAATTAAGATATGTATTTTGTGGAGTAGCTGAATGTTTTTTATTAAAGAGGGTAAACACTTAACTTCTATGTACCTTATCCCTACCACATACAGTTCCTCGCCTAAATCTCAACAATGCTGATAGCTATCAGTGAAAATTTAACGTTTAGTAGAGCTTTTTGATCAATCTATAAAAGTTTGGAAAAGCAAAAGTGAGTACCTTTGAGTTCATCGATAAAACTGCTTTTTAAGTGGTTTATATTACAATAATTACACTAACTTTAACATTCTTTTAGATTGATTATTTATCACAAGTAAATGACTGCATTCCAATACAGCGGCAACCTGGACATGTCAAAGCTATTTTTGTTACTTTTTTTTGTTCTATTCCTATTTTCTCCTCTCCTTAACGATGAAGCATTTAGTGAAAGAAAGGTGGTGCGCAATTGCGCAGTTACTTTGGAGACATTATTCGGAAAAATCTATTGGCTTAATATCTGCACATGAATTCTTTCTGAATACGTGACGATAGTTTCAATGCTGTGGCGTTAGTAAATACAGGTTCACTCGTTAAAACGATTCGATTACCTGTATGGCGCTTTACATGGTTACTGATGCAATCTGATGTTACGAAGGCTGAGACCTACTCTTATGTGGACTCCAAACCATAATGGGATCTGAATCATGTGTAGTTGGTAGACACATAGACCATCATATATATATATAATCCGGCATCTTCCCCATCACATCATTTAGCCTGCACGATAGTTAGACAAGATGGCTTCATAACAAGACATAACTATATTTGTGACTGCAGTACAATCTTCATTCTCTAAACCACTCCAAATAAATACACCGGCTTTTATGTATGTATTTTATGTATGTATGTATCTTGTGTATTTTCAACTTCTTTTTATAACAGTAAAGACCATGTCATCGTTAAATAGACAAACGAACATAAAATTCTGGAAGTATGTAAAAATAGAAAATCGGTTATATTAGATTGTTTTCTTCTAACTCGTTACTGTTTTTCTGACAACATTTATCATGCTGAATTTACTTGTTATATACATATATATTAGATTGATCTATTTACATAAAAATAATCAAGGATATTTTTTTCTCAACCATCGTAACCAAAAGAAAATTGTTTCACACATACATTTAAAAAATAACACTGAAAAAGGAATCATTAACAAAATTATTTACCAACATATCTAACGCACATGCATATGTTTCCACCAAGGTAAAAAAAAAACCAGAACACAGTTTAGTGGAGGGGTTTTGCCATGCATGGGGCATATATAATTCTCACTGATGTCTACGGCTACCTTCCTAGATAATCGTCATTCTGAACACCTGGAAAACCGGGATCATAGTCCCAAACCTCTATGAGAAGTTCCTGGCCTTTACGAGAGAATATTTCTACCTTAAACAGAAATAAACAGAACATGCTGAAGAAAATACTTCCTACTATAACACACGTACATTTTTATCAGAACTATTTACATATTTTAAAATTATACAGAATTTTTAGAAAACTGAGCTTATAAAATAAAATTATATATAGAAAATTGGGTTTATAAAATAATATTATAGATAAGTTTTAATAAGCGTTTAGGTAATAATGTACACAGTTTGCTCGGGATTTAATAGCAGATTAGCTCAAGAAAGGAGTTTCGTACTACGTAATTTTTTGTGTTACTTCGAATTGTATATGCAACCATATCCCAGATTTAGAATGAATTCTCCCCAACTGCACGCATGTGAAGATAGAAAATAATAATAATAATAATAATAATAATAATAATAATAATAATAATAATAATAATAATAATAATAATAATAATAATAATAATAATAACGGATACACATGTTGGGGCTAATATTGCGCATTCTTCTCAGAAAAGTAGTACAACAAGATTGTTTTCTTTCCTAGACCATTCAAGCACTCTTCCTACGTACCACTAAGCTTTGTCCTATTGATAGTAAACAGTTTCGCCCGTGAACATTTTTATCCTGCATAGATATTGTGCTTGATTATCCTGCATAGATTTTTGTTTCGCGTCCTATGTCTATGCTTTATAAGTCACAGTTGATGGGAAAGGAATTACGATTATGCAATGAACAGCGAAATAAATCAACATTCATGGCCTACGTAGAACTCGACTGGTACGTCTTGTGGTCGCCAACCTCGCGTTGTCAATCACGTGACTGCACTAGCCTGATTAAAAATGAACGTAGTTTGCGAGGCTATCAACCAGCCATTGACATCAAATGTTCCATCTAACTGTATTGCTGGTGAATGTCACTCTGGCAAACCTAGACATATTTTCTAGACATAATTTATTTCATCGTAATTCTTTACCTGAATGACAATAGCCTCCTGTGATCTAAACGCGCCACTGGTGGTGAATCTTAATTTTACATGATTACTTTCACCTCCGTTTACTCCGGAGGTATATGTAACATCTGTGTTCCCTATTGCGATCTCTGAGACATTTCAACCTTCACTGGAGAAGTTAATTGCTGAACAATTGCACCTAAATTGTTCTTTATGAATAAACAAGAAGACTACATGCAACACCTCGTGGTACACTCAGTTACGATGTCGGAAATAGCTTATGTATCAATCGTCTATCTTAAACACAAGAGATGGCGAAAAGTCTGCGACGGTAGGTGCTTGATATTCTGCCATCTCTGATGTGAAACCAGCCTTTGATTATTGTTTTGTCTGACTACTTATCATTGTTAAATGCAACGTACTGACCTATAACCACATAACATGAGGGATGTGTGCTCTGTTATCGTTCCAATTGGTATGCTATTACACGGTCTCATAAAGATTATTCAGGACAGTATGTTTTATTTACCTATTATCTAATATCTTATGAAATTATCATGACACGGCAGTGTAAACGGTATTATTTACATATATAAACACTTATTTGCGTATCATATTTATTTAGAACATTAACACCGAGGGTTATATAATAATAATAATAATAAAAAAAATCTTTTCTCGCAACTGAACACACATTTAGGAAGCTGCCTTTAATGTCTCGATTCTACGACAGAATTTTTAACGAAGTGAAAGGTAACAATCATTTGCAAACAAATAACAAATTAGTGCAAGAATTCTTCGTGAAGGACACAAAACTTCATAAAAATAAATTTTATCTGCAAATCATTAAAAAAGAAGAAGAAAAAGAAAAAGGAAAAACGGGCCGAGATCAAACTCGTGTTACTGAATCCCCACTTAGGAGAGGAATTGTGACATATAAAATTGGTTACTTCCTCCATTTAGCACATAGCATATGTTAAATAGAATACTGGACTGAGATCTTATAAAACATTTATCTTTTAAAGAAACCGGGAGACACATTGGCTCAATGGAATATTGATGTAATGTATCAAGATATGCAAGTTTGTGGCGGAAAACATCGAAATCCAATGCAAACATAAATAGAAAGAATAGAGGAAAAGCAGGTCACATATATAAAACGCTAAGTATGACCTCCTGCATATGATAAGTAAGACAAACCAACCCAGAAAAGTATATGAATAGGAGCATGTAGTATATACACAGAATGTGGGGGGGGGGGGGAGACTGGACTGAGATCGAATTCCTGTTATTGAATTCGCACTTAAGAGAGGAATAGTGTGATATAAACTTGTTTAAATCCTCCATTTATCATATTTAAATGTAGCAGTTCTCAGAAGTAGCGAAGGTTTTATATTTATTCCGACTAGGTGTAATAACAATAGTGTTTATTATAGAATTAATTTCAAAATTGATATAAACGTTCAGTTTGCATTTCTTGGCCATTCTTACTTTTCATATTAGTCTACGATTGCTCTATAAAATAGTGTCGCATATTTCCAGAAAACAAGATTGTTTGAGATTCTAATAAATGTATGGCTAGCCAAAGAAGTGTACACTGTTCTTAGTACTTTCTGAATCAACCTATTATAGCACTAAGTTTCTATATGAAACGTTACCATTTCTTTTGTAAGCTGCAGAAAATTGAACTCAAAAGGTAATATATTTATTACGAAGACGTTCGTCCTCGATTCAGGGTATCAGGTACGCGCTTCTGTAAGCAGCTGGGTACTGCCATTGTGAATAAGAAAAAATTCGGAAGAATCTGCCACGGAGATCTGCTTACACAAGAACAAACTTCTTCAACATCTCCATTACTAAGCTTGCAGGCAGCAGCGAGCAGCTTGACACACGAAACAATGTATTGTACCACAAATTAATCGGATAAATATAAAACCAGAGTTTTATTAGAAATCTACTTCTGCTCAATTCTTGAAAGATGATCTCTGGTCTTTCATCTACGGGAATTAACAATCACAGATAAGAGAGAGAGGTGATTAAGAAACTCACTTTAACTTATTAAAATCTATTATATGTATATGAATCACTTACACTACACAGAGAGTACATCTGTAAATATAGAAAAAATACCTATTCAAGTATGCAAAGTCTAGGCATAAACTTTTATTCACAGCAACAGAATATACACATATAAAATTGTCGCCTGCAACTTATTGCTTCCTGCTGTAAATAAACAACAACAAACGGAGAAAGAACAAAATTTATGTAATAATCATCTATATCATTCAAACATATATTCCCATATTTTGTAATAAGTTTTCATTTCAGGGTGCGTAAGCTATAGATATAGGAACATATTACTTATTAATAATCTCTAATAGAGAAAATACATCTACATGCTTCAAGCACACAGTTGCAATGCTGAAGAGAACTTGCATCCATGTTGTTAATAATAATAATAATAATAATAGACCCGACACCACAACAACAACAACGAAGAGAAGTTAATCGACTGGCCTTTATATACAAGCTCTTACAAGACATGTGTTAGGTGCTGTGGCAATGTATATGTTTATTTATTTACTGATGAAGGAGAGGAATGTAGATGTTGTTGTACTGTTTTCTCACCTTCCAAGCGCATCATCTGTCTTGTATGCATCATCTGCATCAAACACCACTATATCCACAGTCTGTCCATGAGATGCATCAACAATCGTCTTGGGGGAAATTAAATAATTAACACAATTTAAGGGGAAAAAAAGATAACATTAGGTTAACAAAAATGGTGTAACATTACGCCATGATGAATAACCATTCACATAATTCACAGCTTTCCTCATTTATTTTTAGTTCACACCTTCACACATAATTTATATACAAAATTGAAATCTGCTCGAACACTGAAAGGCAGAAAACAATTATTATGTTGCTTCCTTACAAAATCTTCTTTATGATGTTCTTACTATTATATTAACTGGTTCCAGCTTTAACCCACCCTTAGAGATTCTGTCAATGCGAATAACAAAAAAGATTTAAATAAATGATTTAACCTACCAACATGAATTCACCATACTCGGAATAAGAATTCAAAAACATAAAATGATGACGTGTTATCACCTAAACTAAGTTTATACAAAGGTTTACTTAACGGCAACTGCGATGATGGACTTGAAAGTACACACACAATTTTTGAATATACAAACGAATAAGTATTCCTTCTGAGAAAGAAAAAAAAAAAAAAAAAAGAGTATAGAACAGTTTTGTAGCAAATGATTATCCACACGAGAATCTACATTCTGCAACGGAGAAATTTCTTTTTCTTCAATCTTAACCCTCCTTTTATTACTTATTTTTAAAGAAAGCCAAACAATCGGACGAAAGCTTTGTAAGACAAATGAATATAATAACAAAAACACTACAATAACGATTTTATAAGTACCCTTGTTTGTAACTTTACACAGTTATGTAAATTTAAAAATTGGTATATATTTCATTTTCCGATGCAAACACTTCGTATTGATTACTTCCGTTCTGGTGTTATATCTTTCGTGGTGTACTTCTCTAAAATGAGGAACAACTCGAACTGAAATCATTTTATCACAGATTTTTTTCTCTTTTCTTTCTTGTTTTTAGTGTTGCCAAATTTGAATATCGCCCTTTAATTTTATACAGTATAATATATTGAAATCCGTTAAAAACATGCTTTAGATGGCTATGGTATTTGACATACATCATTTCTAATCATCGTAGCAAGTCTTAAACCACAAATTCCGCTTAAAAAGTGAAAAAATAAATAATAATATTATTATTAATAATAATAATAATATTAATAATAATATAATGCCAACGTCCTAACCATACTGGAATATCTCTTCTCGTGAGATGAGCAAAATTAAGTAGTATTGAGTCTTGTCAAAGAAAAGATGGGTGACCATTCGTAGTCACCAGATATTTGACATTGTGGTGTCCATCCAGCGTCATGATGACAATTGGGGAGCTATTGGAAAGAAAGATGTGGAGAACTCCTGTCTATAAACCTAAATTAACAGCGAGGGAAGCCAATGTGTTGACCTCAAAGGTATGTGCGCCTTGCGCCAGATTTTTTCACTAATAGTACAGTAGTTGTATAATTCATTGATCAACTTATTTATAATTAGCCTGAACTTGTAAATACTTAATTAATCCCAAAAAAACTGAATATCAGAATACCGTGTTGTAATTCAGTGTTCGAACAAATACAATTACTCTTAATATTGGTGTTAATTCACCCAGCCAAAAAATCGCCAATAACATATACAGCACACATACTATCTCCTAAAACTTCTAAATTATTTCGAACATGCTGTACAAATATCAACCATTTGTGTAAAAAAAAAAAAAAAAAAAAAAAAAAAGTTTGTAATTACAAACGACGCAATAAAATCAATGACATACAATAGAGTTTACGCCACAACCCTAAAAGTTAGAACTACGAAAATTAGTATTTTTTTCATAAAATAGGTATGAAAATATCTATTTCTATTTTATCTTCTATAAAAATATTTTACTATATTTTTAAAAAATTAAAAAAAAACTAAATAAACTCTTAGTTTTCTACATGGTAATTCTTCCTGAATTTAAGCAGCTAATAACGCATATGTAAATGATTTATGTTTTCTTGTCGCGTAAGACGAACTTTCCCAGCCTTGCTGCATGTCCATTTTTATTTTCTCTTTTTCTCCTAGCCACGGAATTGCTGAACATAAAAAGTTTTTCTTCAATATCGGAAAGCATGCAACTATTTGACAATTTCCAGAAGTATCCTTCTTTCTTATTTGACCAATTAATATTCAATATTAATCAAATTTAGCATTATAAGTACAACAAAACCATGCTCTAACTATATCATATATTTAAATATATATATATTAATAATTTAAACACACAACATTCAAAAAAACATCTCGATCTTTCGTTAGTACATTTGTGATACAACACCACACGAACATTCTATAAAAAGGTTATCTGTAAGGTACCCACCTGAGAATAGGAACAATAAGGGTATTAAAACAAACAAAACTCTTGAATAAGATATAATATTTAACTTGGTAATACGTTAATTTAATAGGTCTTCAAGGAATGAGATATACAATCTCGTTCAGACGACCTGACATTTATGTCTTTCTACTTACCACAGGACACAAAAGACAGGAAAATGTTTCATAGTAATATATATATCCAACTTGTCACAGAAATACAACTAATTTTGACAACCCTAACAGATTAAAAATGGTACTCATTATCTCATCAGCGATTCTTTAACGCGGTATGCAGATCGGTCCTCACATCGGTATGCAGATAACAGTAAACGTAAAAATTATACGAATTGCTCGAACTACTTCAATATTTAATTATTTTTCCTATCGTTGCTAAGATTGTTAATCTGATGACCAACTACGAGGGGCATACTGAAAGTCGTGAGCAACATGTTTTCACAACCGTAATCTGTAGTTGTAAGTGAAGCCAAATATATCATCTCAATCTATAGATCTTTCTTTCTTTATTTCCTACCAGACATTGACGCTGTTTGTTACTAACACGTGTCCACAGGAAAGATTGCCAAAATGGCGGGCAGCGATGTTTCGTTTCGACAGCGTGCTGTGATTGAATTCCTTGTTAAAGAGGATCAATCTGCTTCTGAAATTCACCACAGACTGCAGCGTGCCTATGTAGATGTGTGCATAGATACCAACAGTGTTAGGAGGTGGGTAAAACATTTTAAGGATGTAAACACGAGTATCGAAGATGATCCTCGCAGCAGGTGCCCTCGAACTGCCTCCACGGAACGCAACAAGAAGGATTGATGAGCTGATTAGGGAAGATAGGCGTATTACTGTGAATGAAATCGCTGCAAAACTTGGTGTTGGAATAGTACGATGCAAGAAATGATTCACAGCTTAGGTTAACGGAAGGTTTGTGTCTCTTGGTTCCCACGTTTATTAACCGAGGACCACAAACGTCAGAGACTAACCATTCCCCAAACCTTCCTTCAGAGATTTCGACATGAAGGTGATGACTTTTTGACGAGTATTGTGACTAGAGATGAAAGGTGGTTCCATCATTATGAACCTGAAATAAAACGACAGTGTATGGAATGGCACTACTTGAATTCGCCACCGAAGAAGACAGCAAGAACAGTGCAATCGGTAGGGAAAGTTATGGGAAGCGTCTTCTGGGATGCACACGGTTGCATTCTGGTTGACTTTCTTGAGCCTGGACAAACCATAAATTCTGCTCGCTACATTCAGACACTTCTGAAGCTCCGTCGTGCCTTGCGTGATAAACGTCCTGGAAAGAAGATCATCCTTCAACAGGATAATGCGCGTTCGCATACTGCACGCGCCACTATTGAACATATCAGGAGATTTGGGTAGGAAACACTTCTACATCCTCCCTACAGCCCCGACATGGCACCCTCCGACTACCATTTTTCAGTTTAGTGAAGGAACAGATGTGAGGCCATCGCTACGAGACACTGGAAGATATTCGGCAAGCAGTGCGTCAGTGTCTACGGGCAGCTGGAACAGAATTCTATCGCAAGGGTATTTTCAAACTTGCAGAACGATGGGAAAAATGTATGAAAAAAAAAAAAAAAAGCGGAGAGTATGTAGAAAAGTGAAAGAAAGGTCTGTAGACTGAGATGATATATTTGGTTTCACTTACAAATAAAGATTACGGTTCTGAAAAAATGCTGTTCACGACACTCAGTATGCCCTTCGTACAATTTTTTTCAATGTTTTAGATTTGCGAATACGAAAGTCTTATAATCTTGGATGATTACATCCCCCGATTGTGCCCATTTTCTTTGAGGTTATGCGCCGTCATTCAAAAATTTTATTGTGGGATATGTAACGATATCATACTTCTGGGCAATGTGTGATTTTAAAATATGCACTAAATAACTAGTTAGAAGAAGAGGAAAATAGTAATACGAAAGAGAAGAGAATCAAAATTGATTCTGATATATAATAACTTGATGAGTTTTGTGTTCTTACGTTATCATGACGACGAATAATCAATAAATTATTATTCCAGAACCATCTTAAGGAAGGGATATGCACGTAATTTTTTGAGGTGTAGTTATTTTAGTGATTATATGATATAATAGTTCATGAATCCTCATATAAAGTATGTATGTATAATTAAAAGAGGTATGTTATTTCAATAATTGTGTGCCACATACCTAAAATATGACTGAGGACCTGTATATAACAAATTATGCTGTTATATAAATACCTTGCCTTTTCTTTAAATATGAATGTATGTGTTATTCATTAGAATTTATTTTCAGCCATTATATGAATCGTATCTTTCTTTTAATACTTTAATTGAGCAACTTTGCAATATATATAGTTTAACAATGAATATTGTGTTATTGTGTGCTCTCTCGTTTCGGTCAATTAATTCCACGAAACTATGTTTTGTTCATGTAAATGCAGTAAGTCCCATATTAGTGTAACTTATTCTACCTCAACCAACATCAAAAGTCTTCAATATACTTAATCCTCTTCCGAATCATAGGAGTAAACCGGAAAAAAAAAAAAACTGTTTATTATAAAAGCAACTTAAAAAAAATCGTTACCAGCAATCCAATTTTCCTTGTAGTTTATCGAAATAGTGCTTGAACTGTTTCTTAATTGATTTGAGTAAATAAGCACTAACTTGAATTTACTGAGTTATATTAGTTCGTCAATATACAAGTAGAGTATCACTCCATTATCTCACGTCTAAATTAGCTTACAGTATAAGCATACTATCTTATATGTTTCAAAATATATTAAAATTAAAAGCTCATTAAATATGTATTGAAGTTGGATCGTAAAAATAAAGTAGTATTGACCTCATAGTTCGCTTAAATTTTTGGTCTGCTATGAAGTAAGGGGAAAAGCAGAAGTATGTCTTCTTAGGATTTTACATAGACATACTCACCCGATTTTAAAAATACATAGATAAATAATAGCGGTATGTTTTCACTTTGACAGCTACTATACTGTATATAAATTTGCTTCAATTCGATTCAACATTAGTTCTCTGTGGAACACACACAATTATTTTATGATTACGCCAAACTTATAAGAAACGTAGAGACAAAGAGTCTGTTTTTACAGTATTTAAGTTTTATTATTATTATTATTTATTAATTAAACTCAATTGTAAGATGGTAACGATGCTCGGATTTGCACGGAATGTATAAACTTAGGAATAACTGTTAACGAAACAAAAAGTTCCAGGTTTAATTCAACAGTCATTATGACAAGTAGTCTCACACAATACCTAGAATGATAAACATTCGAGTTAAGTTGAGTTTGAGTTTAACGTCCCTTTCAACAGTGATACTATATGAGACGCGACCTACTGATTAACGTGGAATCCGAACCACATGAGCTCCCGACGGGAATCGAATCCGAGTCTCCCACGCCAAGGCGCGTACACTAACCGCTTAGTCACGGAGGAGCAGTGATAAATGTTCGAATAACAAAATATTCAATGACGAATAATCAACGTATAATGCGGTCTTATATATATGCAGTTCAGATCAGATTCCATTTTGAGAGATCCACTGTTAAATATTAAATACTTTAAGTTTTGATGTACATTTTAGAGCATTATTACTAATATCCTATTTTCAATATTAACAGTAGAATCGCGAAAATTTAGAGAGGTGCTTGCTCTGGGTTTCTGGTGAAGGCGGGAAACATCTATGCAGATACACTGTACGATGATAATCGGATGGGCAAAACTTTACAAAGAATTACCTGCGAAGAAAAAATTCATACCCTACATTAAGGAGTAAGTTTTGAAAATATATAGATTTGCATCGTTAAGGATGAGAGTTGGATTGGAGTGGTTCCGCACGGAGAAAAACGGAATACCAGGTACCTTCAAAGAAACCGAACAGCGGGATTTCAGGCGTAAGAATTTAAGGAAGACTTGGTAAAGCACCACGAACCAAATGAGGTAAAACCTGGGAAAAGGGTGTTATCATAAAATGAGTATCGCTGTTCAGAGAACTCTGGAGACGTAACCACTTGACAGAATGCAACCAAACTTGGTAGGATATTATCTGGGTACATACAGAAGCGATTGGTGCAAAAAACAAAATTAGTTCCGGTTTTCGCCACCAGAGGTAATTGTGGCATTGTACGTCAAGTAGCAAAAGAAAAACGACATTAGTGATACTAACTGATAAGAAAAGCTGTAATTACCTCTCATGTGGGTTTCATGGCATTGATTACCGATAGTATTAATACTCCGTGGTCAGTGGCGGGTTTACGGGGGACTTTTGGGCTGAAGCGTTTCCGTAAAATTCCTCGGTATCTTACAAAAACGAAGTTAAATGTTAGTGTCTCGAATCAACCGTTTTCATGCCTCACCCGTTTTCATGCCGGACGGAGCGATGCTGCATGTGGCGCATGACGTACAGCAGATTCTGAGCGAACAAATTATAAAAGGACCGAATTCTTAGACGTTGCTTTACTTTTCCATGGCCAGCCCGATCACTCGACTGAACTCCATGTGACTTTTGGTTGTGAGGGTACTTGGAAAACTCTAGTGGTCTCATGGACACGTTCCAACTCCGAACATTTTGCGTCAGAACATTATTCTGCATATTCAGACTATTAATGTAGATCAACTGCGTTCTGCAATTCACCATGCAGTAGACTGAATTATCTTCATGGAACATCAGAATGGAGTGCACATTGAACAGTATCTCATACCTATTCTGCAGATGCAGATTAAGCAGTGAGTACACTGTTTGCATTGTGCTGTTCCGTTATTTACTCAGTAAAGTGCTTCCCTTTCAATTCAGGCTTTTTGACTTCCATTCTGCTCACGTTTCCCTTCTTACCCTGCCACTAAACAACGGACAGTGGTAGAATAATATCTGGGATGCTTTTCTCCATAAAGGACTTTGTTTTTTGAAATCCTGCAATTCGGGGAGGGGAATCGACACTTATAAGCATAAGAATACTAACATTTACTTCATTTGTTTTTAAGACATCCCGAAATTTTAAGGGGAGCCCAACAATGTCATGAGACTCACCGGGTGTTAGCGCAACAATGCCATGAGACTCACAGGAGAGGTAATTACAGCCTTTCTTATCATTTAGCATTAATAGTATTGTTTTTCTTCAACGCTGCACTTACTTGGCGTTGTACAGCGCCACAATTACCTCTGGTGGCGGAAAGTGGAACTAATTCTGTTTTCTACACCAATCGCTTTTGCATGTTTCCAAATATACTCCTACCAAATTTGGTTGCATTCTGTCAAGTGGTTAAGTCTCCAGAGCGTTCTGAACAGCGATACTTATTGTATGATAACCTGGTACGTCTTTACATATATCACCAAATAACATTATAATTTTACCGACCACACTACAACATACGGGGCCACGTTGGCTCACTGGTAGAGAGCTCATCTCTAGTGTGTGGGGTCCCGGGTTCGGTTAGCGACTGTGCATAACCGCAGGACGTTACACTTGAGAAACTACTACTATACATGACGATTCAATTTAAGTTACGTCGCTTATTGTTAACCAAATGTACTGCGCTTCTGACTCATTTTTCCATATATGAATTATTATAATACAAGCAACCTAAGAAAAAGGCTACTCAATATTATTACAAAAGAGATACTTACAGTTTGAAAAGTTTATGCCTCTCTACAAAATGGCAAATGTGAAAACAGTAAACAATGCTAATTCAATATAGACCATCAACCATAATTCTGAACAATAAATCCATCAGGACATTAATAAATAAATAAATAAATATACATATGTATGATAAACCATATCTTCCCTTATAAGCAACACATGAGAATATTGTTCTATATAAAAGCCTACTTCAAAAAAATCACAGGAGGATATCTGAAAATATGTTACATAAACAAAATTTGTACAAAGCGTAAATCAAAGCTATTATACATTCTCAATTATTCAAATCCTATTAGTGGAAGTAAAGATATCAATACTCAATCAAACGTTCGAATAATAAATAAGTAAATAAAACATATTACCTTCTCCATTAAAAAAAAAAAAGATATTCCAACCAGGAAGATGCAAAATCGTCTTGTCTTTAAAGAGTTTAAGAATATTCCTAATATTCTCAATTTTGATTTAAAATTCCCAGCATTTTTACTTTGTACTAAATTTACAACTACAAAATAGAAGAGGAAACTTACTTCACACCAATAATCCCACTTTGGATTCACAGTGTTGTCTATTATTGCCGTTCTAAATTCTTGTGCACCAACATTGATCACAGCATAAGGATCCGACTTCCCTTTTCCAAGCACTCCAATGTCCTTTTTCATCAAATCCTTCGCTTCGACTACATGAACACGAAGTACACCCTGAATATGAAAAAAAGTATGTATGTCTCCCTTTTTTATTAAAGGGCAGCAAAATGCTTGGACAGAAAATCAAACAGCAATGGAAATATGGTGAAACCATGCCTTCTTGATCCATACATGTCACATTTACAAATGACTAGCATATGACATAATTAC